>NW_004524723.1:5625143-5628480 GCF_000260255.1 Octodon degus | reverse complement strand
TATATAGTTGGAGAGTAAACCCAAAGCCTTCACACCAAGCTGTATCTCTAGCCCTTTCTCATGTTTTATTTTGAGACAGGATAAGTTGCCTAGTCTGGGCTTGTACTTGTGATCCTCCTGCCTCAACATCCCAGAGATGATATTATTATTTGGCCCTTAGAAAAGAATATGGTCTTGAGATTATGGCTTTCAGAGTTAAGTTTTCTGAGGAAAAAGAAAAGGTTTTTGGAACTAAAGGCAAAATACCCTGAAGGATTCATAGTTACACATTTTGGTTTTGCTTTTTTTTTTTGTCATGTATTTCAGGCTGCTCTTGAGCTCACTATGCTGACCAGGCTGGCTTCAAACTTGCAGCAATCCTCCTGCCTAAGCTCTCCAAGTGCTGGGATTACAGGTGTGTGCCCCCATGTCCACCATAAACCTGAAGGATTGAGACCATGGAATTTTAACAATGAGCAATAGAGGAAAGAACATTATATGATACTCTAGGGCAGTTTTCTCACTTCAGGACAAATAAAAGCTCTCTCCAGCTAACAGAAAAACGAATCAGAGAAGATGCAACAGATGTGGAGATGTGAGAAGGGGCTTGCCTTCTCACTGCTCCACTGCCTCAGAAGGACCCTGGGAGTCAGGATATGCAGAATGGAAGCCTTACAACTGGAGGAATACCCTAGCAGGTAATGATAATTCTTTTTGTGTGTGTGTACTGGCCACAGAAGTTGTGGATCTTTGGATCCCCAGTGCCCACTCCAGGTTTTTTTTTTTTTTTTTTTTTTTTTTTGCGGTACCGGGGATTGAACTCAGGACCCTGCATTTACCAGGCAAGCGCTTATTCTACTGTGCTATCTCCCTGGCCCAAGGTAATGATAATTCCAATAGTAAAATGTGGCTTAGATGGGGGTATGTTCTGAGGCAAGGAGAGGACCTGCTAATAGTGTAAGCTTAAGAGAAGATAAATTAAAGCAGTATGCAAAATCTGGGAGTGCTTGTTTGGCAGCACATATACCGACACCGAGCAAATCGGGACTGATCTTTACAAGACTGAATAACTAGATCCAGGTCACTACATGCACTTAAGGGTGAAGCAGGGGATAGCTATATCCCCAGCTCTTTGTGTGGCTGAGGCACAAGCATTGCAAGTTTGAGCCCATTCTCAGCAAGTCAGTGCATTAGTGAGACCCTGTCTGAGAATGATGATAATAGTTTAGCCTTAGGAGACCAGGTAGGTAGATGGTAATGGCATTACCAAGGTTAGGGAGTATCAGAAAATGAAGAATATACTTCTTAGGGAAAAACATACCCACGAAAAGACCTCAGTGTGAGGTGCCTGTGGTCCATCTAGGTAAAGATGTCCCAAAGACAAAGTGAGATACATGGCCCTGCACATGACGAAAGAAATAGGAATTTAGATTAAAGAATTTCTAAGTCTTCACCATTAGAAATGAGACCATGGGAATATATATATAATCACCCAGGAGGACACTATAGAGAAAAATGTAGCTCCTTTGGAGTTTAGGAAAGCAAAACCTTTAAAGCATGGGTAACAGATGAGTGCATATGATTTTAAATTATAAAGGCAAGAACTCTGTGGTTTGTATCTATTGCTGTATTTTTTGTACCCCTAGCATAAAGCCTGACTTATAGAATGTGCTCAATAAATGGTTGTGGGGGACTTCCAAGAAAATGATGGAGAGGTAAGGAACAACTCAGCCTCTCTAAGATTGATAATCTAGATAACCCAAAATAGCAACTTGGGGGAGGAAATATGAGAGAGAGAGAGAGAGAGAGAGAGAGAGAGAGAGAGAGAGAGAGAGAGAGAGAGAGAGAGAGAGAGAGAGAGAGAGAGAGAGAGAGATCCCTGGGAAGGAGGGACCTGACAGAAAAACTCAAACCTACAGAGAAACTGAAGAGGCAGAGCACAACATGGAGAAGGGAGGGGACAATCTTCACTTTCTCCCCAACTCCTGACTTATAGCACACTTGAGAGCAAATTTACAGAGACAAAATAAAAGCTAGGGACCCAGGAGGCTTCAGAGAGAAAGGCAGCAGTGGAAGGGACAGGCAGGTGCTGTGCACTGCAGGGAGAGTGCAGGACTCTGCCCCCCCAGGAGGCCTTCAGCAGCCAACAGCTGCTACACAACACCAAGCACCTACCACATCCCCTGGAGAGAGTGGTTGGAAACCACTCTGGGGAAAGGTTGATTGTTTGAACTGGGCACCCAGGCCACCACAGCACAGCTCCAATGCAGGACTCCCAGTGTTGATGTTCCCACAGTGACTGTGTGAGAAAGTCATGGTAGACAGCTGTAGTCAGGAGGCCACAGTCAGGCTGGAAAGAGAGCCCTGTGGGGTTTGGGCTAAAGGACACAGGCTTTACTCCCATGGCCACAGGCCAAGCTCAACCTGACTTGCTCTGGATTTGATGGTCACAAGCCCTGTCCTGATCCTACTGCCTGCTGGTGCCGGCATCCCGCACAGACCTGGAGTCGGCCTGCCTTCTTTATCTACCAGTGTCAGCAGGGAACATGTCCTGATTTGGACACTACCCCAAAACTGTAGACCACGGGGGGAAAAATACATGCTCAAAATCACTGATAAAGTTTTTGTTTGTTTTAGGGTTTTTTGTGGTTGTTTTTTGTTTGTTTTGGTTTCTGTGAGTGTATGTAGTTTTTTTTTGTTTTTTCCTTCTTTCCTTTCCTCCTTTCTTCACCAGTTTATTGGGGGTTGGGTGATTTTCTTTTGCTCTTCCTTATTTCTATATCCTATTTACAAACACCATTAGAACAAATCCCTCTATTCATTAAGAGAAGAACTGAGCTACGGGGCAGGCCCCCTCCATTCTCATTCACGGGGCTGTGATCAATTTGCTCCCTCTCTAGAACATCATTTAGTAGTCTGTGTAGGCTTGGCTTTGTCATCATGAAATTTTTTAGTTGTTCTTTGTCATGGAAGTATTTCACTTCTCCATTATACTTGAAAAAGAGAGTTTTGCAGGATAGATCAGTCTGGGTTGGAATTTGTTTTCTTGCAAGACTTGAAGTACTTTGCTCCATACTCTTCTTGACTTGATGGTTTGTGAAAAGAAATCTGCTGTTATTCTAATGGGTTTTCCTTTAAATGTGATCTGTTTCTTTTCTTGGTGGCTTTTAGTATACTGTTCCTATGCTGAATTTCTGGAATCTTGATTATTATATGTCTGGATGTGGTTTTCATTGGGTTGATGCTATTTGGAGTTCTATATGCGTCAGTTACAGGAATGTCAGATTGTTGCCCCATATTTGGGAAGTTTTCTGCTATTACTTCTGCCCATATTCTTTTTATATCATTTGTATTGACT
>NW_004524723.1:5618196-5624388 GCF_000260255.1 Octodon degus | reverse complement strand
AATGAGGATCCCGCAGGCCCTGGGTGGTCTCACTCACATGCCGGGCCTGGGCTCTGGGTCTATTCAGGATCCGCGGGCCCTGGGTCATCTTACTCACTCACCAGGCCTGCGCTCCTGGTCTATTCAGGATCCCGCGGCCCTGGGTAGTCTCACTCTCCTCTCTTTCCATATTAAGGAAGGTGGTCAGATCTTGGGACTGACACAGAGGAGTACAGCTATCCATGCCAAAAGTCTTTATACTAGATCTTTATATTAGCCACAAAGTCTTTATGTTATAAACATCCACAAACCTCAGCACACACACACACACCAACACAAAACAAAATAAAGAAACAGGCCATAGAAACATAACAAGACAGGGCAACATAAAAACCTCCCCAAATGCCCGACTCCCCAGAAGACAAACCAGGAGGCACCTAAGGACAGAATATCATAAACCACACCCCCAGATTTCTTAGAAGGATAATGGAGGAGGTTAGAAAACAGAAGTGGTACTCAGCAGGATCACAGAAGATATAATTAACAGATAATGGAAGTAATAAACAAAATGATACAGGAACTTTCACAAGACACTACTAAAAATCTAAGTAAATTAAACAAACCAATACAAAACATGAATGACCACTATCACTGAAGGAAAGATAGCTTCTTTAAAAAAACAACAACAAAAAAGACTTTTCCAGGCATGGTGGTGCACCCCTATAACCCCAGCACTGGGAAGCTGAAAACAGGATCACTATGAGTCCGAGCTGCATAGTAAAATCCTGTACCATAGTAAAATCCTGTATTTTTTTAAAAAAATAAGATCTTACTATGTAGTTCGGGCTGGCCTTGAATTCACTAGGTAGCCCAAGATGGCCTTGAACTTGAGGTGATTCTCCTCAGTGCCAGGATTACAGGGGTGTACCACTATGCCTAACTTGGATAGCCTCTTTAAGAAATGGTGCTGGAAAAACTGGCTATACACATGCTAAAGATGGAACTAGACACATATATCTTAATATGTACAAACTATAATCATTCAATCCCTGATGTGCCGTGCCGGCCCCATTCCCAAGGCACACTGAGACAATGACTGAGACTGAGCATTGTAGTGCACGCCTGTAATCCAGCACTTGAGAGGCTGAAAGCAGGAGAATCACTAGGAGTCTGAGTTGTGTAATGAGACCCTATAGACCTTATACTAAAACAAAACTAAACTAAACTAAAATCAAAGTGGGTCAAAGATAACATTCAAATACAAACAATCTGCTGGAGGATATAATAGCTAAAACTCTTAAAGGCATCAGTGTAGGCACTTTCTGAATACAATCCTCATTGTACAAGAAATAATACCAAAATCAACAAAATAAATCACATCAAATTAAAAAGCTTCTGTGCAGCAAAGGAAACTACCAATGGAATGAAGGGACAATCTACAGAATGGGGAAATCTTTTTGAAAGCTATATTCAAAGGTATATATATTCTAGTATATGTTTTAAAAAACTCACAAAAATCAGACCCCCCCCAAAAAAAAATTAAAGACCAAATAAAAAGTGGGCGTCTAAATGGATAGACACTTCTTGGATAAAGAAGCACAAACCACCAATAAACACATGAAAGAATGTTCAACACCACTGGCTATTTGAAAATTAAAACAACATTTTTACATGTACGTATACAACTCTCCACAATGAAAGCAATCATTATGTACTACAAACATATACTAATAAAATTTTAAAATAATAAATAATTGTGTAATGAATGAATACAATATTTCAAGTGTGTAGACTCCTTACTTTCTTCAACCAAGTCCTATAAGCAAGAGATGAACTCAGAACAGAACTGGCTAGAGGCAAGCATAGAATAAATGAAAGAAAGTAAGAGAGAGGGAAAGGGAGATAGAGAGAGAGAGAGAGAGAGAGAGAGAGAGAGAGAGAGAGAGAGAGAGAAAGCTCTGCTAACAGAAGTGCCTTGCCTATGGCTAACCACCTAAACTTACCGAAAATCCTATTATTTAGAACACTGCAGATCTGAAAAAGCCAAGAGATTTGTATTCCACACGACAATAGCATCACATAATTGAGGCTTGTGCAGTGACATCAGGTTAGAGTTCCCTCCATCCCAGAGACAAGTCCATAGGTACTGGTGACTTTATAGGTAGTGTCTCCCTATGAAATCTACTGTCTGAATTGCTCCCAGGGAATGACTGTTAAGCTAAGGTGATTTGCAGGTAGGCAAGAGCAAAGAGCCCCAAAGGAAAAGATGAAATCCTTTTGGCTTCAAGACTATATGGAAACAAGATCTTTGGCTGAGGTGAAGGATGTAAACTTGAGTAGAAGTGAGTAGGCTTCATGCCTGCTGAGTTTTTAAAGGAACCATATTAAATATAAAATAAGTAAGTAAATAAATGAAGTGAAGTAAAGGAACCATACTGCTGAAGAAATTATAAGCCTGAGTATGTGATAACCTGTGAAACAATCCATGATCCCCCCAGTAGGTAGTGGGGCTATAACACATAAGGAATATTTTCCCAGAGAGCAAAAATTTACTCCATTCCCAGAATAAGGAGCCCTTACTACTATTGACCAGTCACACATACTGAGTGTTATATGTTCAATTTTCAAGAATTGAGTTGCTCTAAGTACATGTACAATTCTCCACAATGAATGTATGTGATCATTATGTACTATAGACATGCACTATACATTTTTTATTTATTAGTACGTGTTAGTGGTACTGACTGAATTTAAGACTTTTACAATGAGCTATACACGGGATTGAACTCAGGCCCTTGTGCTTGCCAAGGAAGCGCTTATTCTATTGAGCCATCTCCTCAGCCCTTACACCCTTATTTTTAAGGAATGGTCTTGCCAAGCTGCCCAGCCTGGACTTGAATTCATGATCCTCAGGTCTCCCTGAGTGCCGGGATTACAGGCATGCCCCACCATGCCCTCTCTTCTCTTCTTCCAAAATGGGAATTTTCACTGCAGATTTCTTGCTCCTTCTCATATTATCTGATGAATATGTGGGAGTAATTCCTTGTTTTTAAGGGACTGCCTGAACTTAGGGTTGATGATGAAACCAGATGACACAGTGGGGCTGTCTTCCTTAGGAGGATGGTGTATGTCTTAGATGTTCTCAGAAGAAAGATGTGTATAGAAGTCAGGTAGAAAAGTAGCAACACTGGGACTGAAAATGGGGGGGTCCTCGTCAGATTTAGGAAACAGGAAGATACTGATGATCTTAATGAAAAATAGTTTAGAGAAACTAGTTAGGAGCAAATGAAAGTTGAAGGTTTAAGACTCTGGCAGTGAAGGGAACATATTGATCATGACTTGGGTTGAACTCAGAACAATGGTAATTCACTTATTTTTACCTGTTTGGAGTTGTCTATGTTCCATTTTTACTGCTGATCATGATTGTGTTCACACTTGGACAAAGAAAAGATGAATCCAGACCTTTTGCTTTCTAGAAATCAAGACTATTAGAAATGACTCCACAGCAAAGGTAGCTACTATTTAATGGACCAGGCAAAATAAAACTACATTGCTAGGTTCCCTCCATGATGATTCCAAAATTTTTAGCTTCCTTTGGAGAAATCTAAAGCCAGAATTTTTTAATGGTGACTGAAGAGAAAAACACACCACACAGCAGTTAAATGTCTCATATTTTTAAATAATTGAAAAGAGACATGAAAGCAACACTTAGAGCTTTTTTGGTTGAGAAGGAGCTAAACATGTTACTAACTTCATCTGCCACATCTAATTCACTCAAAGTGGCTACAGGAAATAAAGAGGTGAAAAAGAGGAGACCAACTGTCTTAAATTTAGGGAAACGTCCTTTTAACGAAGGGCTGAGGATGGCTCTCAGTGGTGTTGATAATAGTTTTGTTGAGATGAGTAAGCCAAAAGAATTTTTAAAAGGCTCAAGGTGCTCTCTTCTGATAAGACACAAAAACAAAACTGAGGAAAAAACAAACTGCTTATACCTTCATCAATGTGAAACTCACAATCAACAACAGACATGAAGAGAAACTTTGACATATGACCCTTTCCAAAAACCTTGCCACTAAATCCCAGCTACAAATGATTCCCCGCCCCCCAGCAATGAAGGCTCTTCATGGTGAGCCAGCTGCTGATGTCTGCTGTCAATTCCCAGACAAGCAGGCCTGAAGACCAGGGGCTGATACCTACCGCAGGGCACAGAGTACAATCTCTGAAAGCCAACTCTGCAAACCACATCGCAGAACTGATGAGGGACTTGCTGGAACAGCCTGCGGCTCACGGGCTCCCTGTGCGTTTTCCCTTCCATCATTTTCTTCTTCTTCTGGAAGGCAGCCATCAGGACACTGTTGTCTATCTTCTCTACCTAGAACCCAAGGAAAAGAAGGACTCAAAGGGAGACTAGAAAACAGCTACTTAGATTGCCTACTTAAAAAATAAAGCTGATGGTTAGGCATGGTGGTGCATGCCTGTAATTCCATCATTTAGGAGTCTGAGGCCAGAGGATCATTGTGAGTTCAAGGCCAGCCTGGGCTACATAGCAACACCCTGTCTCAAAACAACCACATCCTCAACAACAAAGTGCTATCCATACTGCATACTACTTTACATGTAATTCACTTTTCATATGAAGTTGCATTAAATTTTCCTCTGCCCCAGTATTGTCTTTGTTTGACTTCTAGCTCTTCAAAATTCTCTGCTGCTTCTTCAATAAATTCATTTAATAAAAATTCACTGAGCAATCACTATATGCCAAGCACTGACAACAAGATGGTTAACAGCACAGTGTCCGTCCTCTTAACCACTTACCAGTCCAATTATTTAAATACAGTATGACAAAAAATTGCATATTTTAAAATAATTTTTGTAAGATACAAATGGTAATTTTATCAAATTAATGCAGTACTTTTTCTGTGTATACCTTTATAACCTGCAAACCGTATTTTTCAAACTGTTTCTTTTGATCCTGAAGTTCTTGTGTTAAGAATATTGGGGATCGCAGAGACAGGATTTTTACTTCATTCATCTCATCTTGGGGTTTTCCCAGCTGACCAGTCCATTGTCCTAAAAACGAGCAACAGAAAACTTTCTCAATATTCTACAAACAGAGAGAAGTTTTGAAAGAAAACATTTTCTGGCAATTTGGGGAAAGAGATTGGCTGTTTTAAAGCATACATCTCTTGCTGTTAGTACTTGCAAGGAGAGCTACCGCATAGCAGGAAGTTGCAGGGTAAACCAGAGGGCAGCACATTTGTCCAAGGGTGACCTGGACCATGAAGTTGAGGGGATGACAGAAGAAGAGACTGTGTATACACCTTGCACTACAGGCAGCGCTGTCCTGGTGATCCAACTGTGTGACAGGAAATGTTTATTCTTTCTCACCAGGAGGACTCTCAGCAAAAAGGAGACAGTTATAAGAAAACATGAAGGAATGCTAGGAAGCAAAAGGACATTTCTATGACACTGCAAAGTCCTCAGAGTTCACATCTCTATTTCATTTGATTGTAAAGCACCGCTACTGATAGAACTGACCCAATTTCATAAATAACAAAATTGAAATTCAGAGAAAGTAAGTAACTCAGCCAATATCCTGAAGCCTAAGTGAAGATCTACAATTAGAAACTTGGCTTTCACCAATGCTTTCTGGACAGAGAACAAGGCCAACTATGGTACTGGGAACATGCATCACTCAGGCAAGACCCAGGCAAGAAGGGCAAATTTTGGAGACTAAGAACCTATGGTAGCCTTCTTCCCTCCTGCTCCCCTAATCTTTATTTATTTATTTATTTATTTATTTATTTATTTTTGAGAAAAGGTTTCACTATGCAGTTGAGGCTGGCCTTGAACTCACAGCAATCCTCTTGCCTCAATCTCCTGAGTGCTGGGATTACAGGCATACCCCACTATGCCTGGCTCTTTCCTCCATTCTTTTCTTCCTTTCTTCTTTCCATCTCTCCTTCATAAAATTCAACAGATGACCTGTTTTTGTCTAAGCAAGTTCCTTTTTAGACAGACACAGGTAGAGAAATAGAACCCCCTTTAAAACAAAGTTTGCTTCAGTTTATTTTTCATTTGGCTTAAAACTAAATATACTAAAATGGCTGGGGAGACAGCTAAGTGGTGTAAGTGCCTGCCTGGCAAGCACAACGGCCTGAGTTCAATCCCTGGCACCAAAAAAAAAAAAAAAAAAAAAAAAAAAAAAAAAAA
>NW_004524723.1:5577880-5617760 GCF_000260255.1 Octodon degus | reverse complement strand
GAGAGAGAGAGAGAGAGAGAGAGAGAGAGAGAGAGAGAAACCTAACTGCTGCTTTTCTTAAACTTCTTTGTTCTGATGTTCCCTAGAATAACTACACTTCAAAATCATCTATTTTGTTTGTATTCTAAATTTTAATCTAGCTAGAGAGGGTCAGTTTACATGAACCTCTGACATATTGCTATGAAATAATATACTTACTCATTAAATATGAAAATTGATTTTTTTTCAATGCTAGAGACCAAATTTAGAATTTTGTACATGCTAGACATGTGCTTTACTGCTGAAATACATCCCCAGCAAAAATATCATCTTGCAGTGGAGTTGGGCTTACCTAACTCTAAATTGCCAATTGTTGAAATAGTGGGTTGACCTTACAAATGTGGTGAAAGTGATACTACAGGCTATGTTATAGATCAACATTTCTTCATTTTCTGTTCTTCTGAACTGAAACTATTGTCACGTGTTTATTTGTTTGTTTGTTTTTTATGTATTTGGTACAGGGTCTCACTACACAGCGCAGACTGACAGTGATCTTCCTGTTTTCAGTTTCCCCGGCAGTGGAATTACAGGTGTGCACCACCACACCCAGTCTCAGTGGCCAGCTCAGTGTGCCCAGGGGCAGGGCCAGTGCAGCATATGTGCCAGGGATTGAACCCCGGTCCCTGTGCTTGCCTAAGCAGGTGCTTAGTTCACTCAGCTGTCTTGCCCACCCTACTAGTGTCAATTTATTTATTTTATTTTATTTTTGCAGAACCATGGATTGAACTCAGGCCCTTGTGCTTGCCAGAAAGGCGCTTATACTACTGAGCTATCTCCCTGGCCCCACTAGTGTCGATTTAAATAACCACATCATTACTTTTCAAAAACTAAATGGAAATACTAATCTTTGTTGTCCTGCTTGTAGAACATTTTTATCCATGTTTTTGGTCACTGGATTTTCTGTGAAATGTGGACATAACATGTATTGCATACTTGCACCCACTTAGATCATTTCTTTCCAACTTTTTTTATAGACACATGAAAAGAAAAGGTCCTATGAAATTTGTATTTGAATTTTCAAACCTCTTCTAAGTCCATTCTCTACCTTACAGGTAAGGGAACTTACTAAACATATCTGCTCTTTTCTTAAATTCCTCCACAGCTTCCCATTTGCTTAGAAAAACCGTAAATGCTTTCATGAAGTTTATAAGGCCTTCATAACCTAGGCTCATGCATACCCTTACTTTTAGAGACTTGCTTTCTTTGCCTGGCTAATAGCTACTTAGTTCTCTGGGTAGGCCACCTCCTGTGAGAAGCCTTCTCCTGACCGCCCAGGCCTAGGCAAGGTACTTCTGCCCAGTGCTTCCACAGTGCTTTCATGTTCCACCCTCCTAACTCCCCTGTGTGCTGCCTGTCAGTATTCGCAATTAAAGTTTGAGCAGGGACAATGTCCACCTTGTTTATCCCAATACTTAGAGCAATAATACTTGTGGCACTTATTCTGGATGCAGTATATAATAGCTGACTGAGGGAAATAATCCTGTTTCCCAGGGTGACATTTTAAATGGCATAATTTCCTGGTTGGCTCTAGGGCTCTGCTCGAAAGATGTGTTCAGACCCGAATTCTTAGTTATTTTGATGAATCTAGCCACAAATGAACAAGAGATGCTTCAGCATACCCTATGGTACCAATGAATATTTCTGTTGACCACAGAAGTAAGAAATTATACTTAGGACTCCTAATGCTGCCATAAATAAATAAATAAACAAATAGTACATGGTCTTTCTTTCTTTTTTTTTTTTTTTTTTGGGTGGAACTGGGGATTGAACTCAGGCCCTTGCACTTGCTAGAGAGGTGCTTATTCTACTGAGCCATCTACCCGGCCCATTAAATAAACAAATAAATGAATGAATAAGTAAATAACTCAATGAAGAAATAATCAAGTAGAGTATGTTTACATTTGAATGCTCACTTTGCAGAATTAGGAGTGTGTGTTTCCCGCATGGCTTGGGTTTAGGTTTTGCTCTAGGCTTTACAATAGCATCTTAGGCACACTGGTTGGTCAGGTCTGGCTGGCTAGCTGGCTAGTTGGCTCTTTCCCTCACTCCCATCCTCCTTTCTTTCCTCTATGTATGTGTTTCATTTATTAATAAATAATAGAATGAGAGCCTAAAAACGGCTCATAAAAGCTTATGACCTAACACGGAAGCAGAGTAGCCTGCTCTCCTCTTTCCCAGTGTTACGAGCTCACTCACACCCAAAGGAAGTGCAGTTGGGAGAGCTGACGTTCTAAGTTGACAGGAAGCTACACACCTGAGAAACTCCTAAGGCCTTGCTCCTTTTTCTTTGCAGTTTCCTCCTGAACTTCACACAGCATATGTTCAATGTTCACAACCACCTTGATGCAGTCAGTGCGTTCTCCTTTAATTTCCAATTTTGCCTTTTCCAGCTCGATAACTTCTGAGATGGAGACATTTGAGGTTTTTTCAAGATCAGACAAATATTCATGTTCCTTTTTCCCAAGGTACAGGATGTGATTATTTGCAATGACGTAGTCCTTGGCGGTCAGTATCTTTTGGATCCATGCCTCAGCCTCATACTTCTCTTCCAGGTTGAGTCCCTTAAGATCGATCCTAGGTGCTTCATCTTTTTTTTTTTTTTTTAGTTTAGAGAGAAAAAAACAAAAACAAAAAAACAAAGACAAAACAAAAAACAATAAAAATAATACAGAATTTCAAAACAAGATAAGAAATTAACAGTGGTTGTTATATTACATATTGTTACATTCAAAGTAGTTATTTAGATTCCCAGATCAAACAATTAAATATTAACTATTCCTTTCAATAAACCAATAGAAATTAGTGGTGCGATTATCTTAGCTATCTTCCTTGTATCTCTATTTCTATCTCTATATGGGATCCATCATTAAATCCATTTTCTCTTTGTTCCTCTCTGGTCCACAGGTGGGAGACTAAAACAATGATTAGGCTAGGATGTGTGTGTGTGTGTGTGTGTGTGTGTGTGTGTGTGTGTATTTGCAGTACTAGGGGTTGAACATAGGGCCTTCACACCAAACCATTTTTATTTTTTGAGACCGGCTCTTGCTAAGTCGCTACGTTCCCCAGCCTCCCAGAGTGCTGTAATTGCAGGCGTGCATCACTGTGCCTGGTATTGGTAGATTTTGAAATGGTGCAGAACAAAGCTACCACGGATATTTTCATCTCTGCCTACAGTCCTACAGTAGCAGCTCCAATTAAATATCCAATTAACTATAAAAGAGACATTGGATATAAAAGGGGTCTACATGGATAGTTTATAGCCTTCTTGGGAACACAGAAGTTAGCTTGTAAGGAGTTGGCTTCATCACTCCTGGCCTCTGCTGTGTAACCTCTCTCAATTCACAGATAAATTCACTTTGTATTTTTAAATTTTATTTTAGGGAGGGTCTACAAGGTATTCAGGGTCTTACTACTAGATGAGACTCCTAGTGATCTGCCTGTTTACAACCTCCCAAGAGCTGGGATTACAGGCACTCGCCACCATGCCCAGTCTTAATTGCCATCTCAGTGCACCCTGGGGGCAGGGCTAGCATAGCAGGCCCAGGGTTTGAACCCCTGGCCCCTGCACCTGCTTGCAGGTGCTTTAATCCACTGAGCTATTTGGCCAGCCCCTCACTTTGCAATCTTTTTTTGTTTGTTTTGTTTTGTTTTTTGGCAGAACTGGGTATTGAACTCAGGCCTTGCACTTGCCAGGAAAGCGCTTGTTCCACTGAGCCAGCTCCCTGCCCCTCACTTTGCAATCTTAACCTGGATATTAACTAAGCATTATTTCCAGGGAGTGGAAATTTCCTTAACCTATTGCTACTACTAGATTTAAAGTTAAACATCTCTGAAAACTAACGACTTTGGTGAGTGAAAAAAAGTTTTTTAACCAAGCATGATTTTCTGATTCTATAAATAACACATTTATTAATGGAAAGTTAAAAACTATCAAAATATACTGAAAGCAAGAAATACCTTTCATTCCACTACCCGGGATTCCTTACTGTACCTTGTCTGTGTGGTAGGATGTATAGACTGCCCGCTGTTTAGAGGGTGGCACAGGGAAGCCCCCTCGCCATCTGCACAGCAAGCATTTGATGCTTATGTCCCAGCACAGAAGGGCTGGGGGCCTGATTTGAACCATTCAATCTACCTCGCACAAGAAGTAACAAACACAATCACTGGTGAAACCCTAAAAACTGAAACTACACTGAATTTTAATCTGAGATTTGAAAAACAGGACAGTGGACTAGTTGAGAGGGAGTGGTAAGTGATGTAATATCTAGAACGGATCAAGAATTGCCTGGAACCATTAAGAAAAAGAAGAAATCCCCATCACCAGTTTCCAATCCCTTCTTCCACAAAGGAGACACAAATGGCTCGTATATACCTATAGGTACAAAAAGGTGCTTATCTTATTAGAAATCAGAGAAATAAAAAAAATCTCCCATCAGGATGGCAAAAATTCCTAAGTGTAAAACCAACAAGTGTTGGGAAGGATGCAGAATAAACAAAACTATATTCACAAAAGATATAAAACTAGAAAAATCATTATATTATTTAAAGAAACTTTTGCACTTATATGAGAAGAGTATGAGAATGCCCAGTTTTATTGGCAACAGCAAAAATCTGGGAATAATCTAATGTCCTTCAGTAACAGAGTACTACTGTAGCAGTGAAAAGTCAACAGCTTTGCATGGACAAATCTCAAACATAATCTCAGATATGTATTTTGAGGAGGGAAAGTAATGGGCACTAACTTTGTTGTTCTAGGTATTAGTCCAAGGGCTTACAAGTATTATTTTATGCTAGCCTCAAAACACTAGAAGCACAATTAGTAGTACCACAAATGAGAAGAGTTAGTTATGACTCAGAGAGAGTCCTTAAGTACCTTGTCCAGGTTGAGAGGACAAGTTAAGTGCTGGCCACAAAGCTCGTGGTGTGGGCATCTGACTCCAGTGTTTACACAATTCTGCTGCCCAGTAGTAATCCTGGGACAATAGGGCAAGTGGCACCTTTCTCCTGGTAATTTTAGTTAGGTGGCACCAGGAGCTATGACAAAGCAGTAAGACAGAACTCCCTCTGAGTAGAAATAAAATCTGATCGTTTATTTATTTATTTATTTATTTATTTTTGTATTCTAGGGAAGGGTCTACAGGGTTTTCAGGGTCTCACTACTAGATTGGACTTGTAGTGATCCACCTGTTTACAGCCTCCCAAGAGCTGGGATTACAGGCATGCACCACCACGCCCAGTCTCAATTGCCATCTCAGTGTGCTCCAGGGGCAGGACTGGCATGGCAGGCCTGGGGATCAAACCCTCAGCCTTTGCACCTGATTGTGGGTGCTTTAATCCACTGAGCTATTTGGCTGGCCTAAAATCCAATGTTTTAGACAAGAGTAAAAACTTACAGGGGTATTTTAATTAGAGGCATATGGATTTTTTTGTTTTTTTATTTGCTTGCTTGCTTGTTTGTTTTAATCTCTTATTATTTCAGGGAGCTTATATTACTTTTTAAGAGCAAATAAAAATAATGCACAGCGGTACTTCATTAATCCATCCACTGAGCTATCTCCCCGCCCAAATCCATCATTATTAAAAGAACTGTTCTTCTAGATAAATTGTTCAGATCACTAAAGGATACTCTTCTAGCATCAAAACATATCAAAACTTTTTTTTTTTTTTTTTGTCATGCTGGGAATTGAACCCAGGCCCTTGAACCCAGGTCCTTGTACATGCAACACAAGAACTCTACTGTGAAGCCACATCTCCAGCCCTCTTTTTTTTTTTTTTTTTTTTTTTTTTTTTTTGAGAAAGGGTTTTGCTATGCTTTGAACTCACTTTGTAGCCCAGGATGGCTTTGATCTCTCCATTATCCTCCTCTGCCTCAGCTGTCCAAGTGTGAGTGCTAAGATCACAGGCATGTGCCACCACGCCTAGTTAAAACATTTAATTTCAACAGTTCATTTGTTTGCTTGTTTGGACAGGATGTCACTAAGTAGTCCAGGCTGGCCTTGGACTTTCCAAAATCCTTTTGTCTTAGCTTCCTGAGTTCTGGGGTCACAGGTATGTGTCATGACAGTGGGTTTAATTTTAACTATTAGCTAAATATTTCAAATGAAAATATGCTTCTCTCCCTTCTTAGTTTAACCTTTTCTTGATAACCTGAACTAATCATCAATTATTATGTCAATTATCATCACAAGCTAATTCCTTTATAGATGTCCTCAAGAACTACTATCATGCATAGTGAAGCTTGAGTTATGATTCAGATTAACAACATATAATTCAATGAGAAGAAAGATTTGTACTAATAGTGTCTGAACAGGATATTTTGTCTGCATCTTGTACTACGGATGGCCACTAAGAAGATAACAGCGTACAATGTATTAATTATTGAAACTGTCCTATTAAACCCTTTTGAAACTGTTTCATTGATATTTGTTTCTCAATAAAATAAAATTTTAAAAAACAGATTAACAACATATAGATCTTTGTGTGCTCCTTTTCCATTTGTTTGTATGTTCGCCTAAATCTCCTCCTCCTACTTAGCCCCTCTGTATTCCTCACAGTTCCCCAGAAATGTTCTGCATTTGTTTGCTGCTGTGGGTCTTCCTCATGTTGGGTGCTGCCCCCCACAAACACACACTGCTGGCCGCTGATATCTTGCCATCCTCAAAGCCCAGTTTAGAGCCATTCTCATCTGTGAAGCCATTCTTAATTCCCTTTCTGTTAGCAGGACTCTCTAGCCACTTGGGAGTTTGTCACCCATTATTGGTACCCTGGAATTTGTTTAATGCTTTGTAATTTATAGCATACCTTTACATTCATAATCTCCAGTTACCCTCATTATCACTACTTTACAGACAAGCTCAGAAGAGACTCAATCCCAGGTCAGATCTCTTCATGTGCTCCCTCTTTGCTTCCAGCACTGACAGTCATTGAAGATTCCACCTCAGTCCACTCCAATTCCACTAAAGGAAGGAGATTGTGAAGCAAAGGTAACCCTTCACCACAGCCAGGATTGGTTTAACTCAGTGATCCCAAGCCTAGTTCAGCCACAAAACTGACAGGGGGGCATGTAGAAATTGGCTTAGACTAAACCAGATCCCAAACCAGAATCCCTAGAAGTGCAATCTACATCACCCTTTTCTGTGTTTTAAAGTTTCCATTACTTTCCCAGCCATTACTTAGGTTTGAGTTAACATCCTATGTGTCTGGTATTACTGAATATGTTTTCTGTAATTACTAATGAATGACCCTACTTAGATATCTGGAGCAGAAAGTTCAGATGATCAACAAGAGAATGAGCCTGTGAATTTCTTACTCACCACTGTGATTGTTGAGACTCAGCATGTTGGATTTATTTACCATTTCAGCACGAAAAGTCTATAATAAACAAAACAGAGCAGAGAGTCATAAGCAGGGGTTATAACCATTGTAACCTCTTTTGATTCTCTCTCTCTCTCTCTTCCTGCACACACTGAATTTGACCTCATCTGCTTTGTCAGGCCCCATTCCCAATGTCACAAATCTAAGGCAATCTTCAGAAAAGCACTAGGGAAAAGCAAGTGCACCACCACAAACTATTAGAACATTAAGGGAAAACAAGTACAGGGAAAATGGAAAGAAAACTAGAAGCTGGCATTAAAAAAGTGTATGTTCCAACGCAAAATATAATCATTCATTCATTTATTCATTCAATAGATATTTCAGACACCATTATGTCTAAATTAAAACTGTGGATATGTCATTGAAGAAGATAAATATTGGCAGTTGCCCTTTAAATTAATAAAATTAAAATTCAGTTCTAAATATTATATGCTCACCAAATGTTGCAGAGAAATTGACCTGATTTATATGAGCTAATTCTTGCAAAGTACTTAAAAATGTAAATGGTATGTAGTAAGCATTCATATGTATTAAGCATGGTAATTATTATTATATGAAAGTCTATAAGAAAACATTTGTGCATATTTCCATGCACCCCTTAACATAATACCTATGTGAAATAAGTCTCTTCTAGGATTTAGAACCATCTGTCAGTGTCTTCCTTGTTCAAAGTTGATACAATTGGTATTCATTATTTTATTCAATAGATGGTTATTACTAGAGTAATGGCAGATACTGGAACCGGGCATGGTGGGGCATGCCTGTAATCCTAGTACTCAGACGGTTGAGACAGCAGGATCTCAGAGTTTGAACGGCCTAGGGGGTACAAAAGTGAGCACGAGGCCAGCCTGGACTGCATAGCAAGACCTTATCTCGAAGAAAAAAAAAAACAGCAACAAAAAACAAATACTGCTTTGTATCTCAGCTTTTAATAATGTTCCTCAATTTATAAGGCATTTTCTTCATAAACTATATTTGCAGCTGCAGTTTCCAGAGCAAAAAGCCCTTGCATGATCTTACTATAATTAGCTACTTGGAGAGGTTAGGATAGGGTATCTTCCTGCTCTATCAAGAAATAGAGCAAGGCTGGGGAGATAGCTCAGCAGTCTAAGTGCCTGCCTGGCAAGCGCAGGGACTGGGATTCAATCTGCAGCACCACATGCAGTGCCGGCCCAGCCCGCAGGCACACCAAGCCCATCTGGCCAAAGAAACCAGACGTGGTGTTTCATGCCTGTAATCCCAGCGCTGGTGAGGCTGACACAGGAGGATCACTACCCAAACTGCATAGCAAGACCCTGTACCAAATAAACAAAATTAAAGAAAAATAAAACAAATAAGTAATATCTGTTGATAATAGACTAATAAAAGCTACCATACACAATGGATGAAAATTAGCTTTCTCTCGGTCATTTTAAAAGTCAGGATGTGTGAGGACAGTGGTTCATGTCTGTACTTCCAGCATTTGGAAGCAAGGCAGGAAGACTGCCACAAGTTTGAGGCTAGCCTGGGCTACATAGTGAGTTCAAAGCCAGCCTAAACTATATAGTGAGACCCTGTCCCCTTCCCTCCCTCCCCCCCCCCCAAAAAAAAGAAAAGAAAATTAGGATGTATTACAGGGATAGAAAATAACCAGGCAAGGCTTTTGAATGGGAAGGAAGGATAACTAATTTAATCACTAGTAATAACACTGAAGAAAGAATGTGTGGATAAGCAGGAGGCTTTCAAAGAGCTTGGAAAAGTAGAGCCAAAGGGCAAGAATTTGGCAGTGTTTCAGCTCGGTCCACTAGCAACTAAGATCTGATCTGAGAGATGTCAGTACTGCTTTCTAAAGATCCGTTCCTTGTCCTGAGGTCTCATGCCTGGTCCAAGGTAGATAAGCAATATATATTTAAATAACCAACCATTCCATTTCACAGGTACTCAGCTCCAGCCAGGACCTTTACATCATGAAATACTGATGAACACAAGTGTTTCAGCCAGCTGGGGAATTATTTATTCACTTCTGGATTAGAAAGTATGAGTGTCTGAATATAAGTATCACTTCATTGTGAGCTGAGTGTGAATTGAACTTCGCAAGTCAGGTCAACTCTGGTTGTCTGACTAATGCATCTTCTGGAATGTAGGAATTCTGCCAAAGTAACGGCACCACAAGGATCCATGTAGGTTGCCCTCTGATCTTTCTGCCCACACATCTTCCACTGTAAAGCTTGCAGGAGGGCAAGGGTGTACACATCTGTGCACATACTATATCTCCATGTGGATAAAATACAGTGTTAAGGTTGCAAGGCCCTGAGGAATGATCAACGTTCACTATATAATATAAATTACTAGGTAAGATAATCCTCTTGAATTACAAAACACAAAGATGTACATCTCAAGTCATTTGTTTTCTGTATTTTTGGTTAGTGGTTCAGAACATAAGCTCTTAGGGAAACAGACTGAGACTGGAGTCTTGGTGTAGCCCCTCGACTAGCTACGTGCACGTTAACTGCTGGGTTTCCCCACTTGTAAAATGGAGATGTCACCAGTGCTTCATCGCAGGGGTGCAGGGAGGATGGAATGAGACAGCGTCTGCTCAGCACAGTGTCTGGCAGCACAATACCCCGTGCAAGGTGGTTATTTTTATTCTGATCCCCTAGGAGATTGCTGAGCCTGTGTTTGATCTTTGCATATTTTTTATTGCACTTTTTTGGAACTGCAGTGTACATTTCTGTGTTTGTGTTGAAGAGAATGAACCTTTTTTTTTCTTTTCCTAGAAGTAGCCAATTCCACCTATGAGTATGTGCTTCAGGCACAGTTCAGGGAAGTGCTCAGGGTACTCCCTGAGCTTGGTGATAGTGCCCTACGTGGTAGAAACTGGTGAAACTGCACGCGAAGGACACGAAGGTTGGCAGTGTCAAGAAGGTGCCCTGCTTCAGTGGGTCCTGCACTGCCACGCCGCCACTGAGCTGTGGAGGGCACAGCACTGGGCGGGGACGGCTTCTAGGCTGAGACACCCTCCATGAGACACGAGACATCCTCCTCTACACACATGTCCCCTTTTTGAGTTAGACCAAAACTAACTTCTCTGGGATCACCTACAGGCAAGTTAATATAGAATAAATGGAATTCGAGGGCAGTACTGGGGTTGCAACATTAACCACAAACACTCCTGCTAGTAATAAATCCATAATCTTAATTTAAAAAAAGACAAGCAAGTCACTCAATAATTTAGCCCTCAGTGAACTGTAGCTCACTGAAGTTTTGTGTTTTCTTTTCTGTATTTTAGGGAAAAGTATACAGGGTGTTCAGGGTCTCACTACATCTAACTCATAGTGATTCTCCTGTTTACACCTCCCAAGTGCTGAGATTACAGGTGCGTGTCACCATGCCCAGTCTCAACTGCTGTCTCAGTGTGCCCCAGGGGTGGAGCTGGTGTGGCAGGCCAGGGGCTGCAACCCCTGGCCCCTGTGCCTGCTTGCTTTAATCCACTAAGCTATTTGGCCGGCCCTCCTTCAAGGAGGGATCATCATGTGTCAGATAATGTTCTCAGGGTTTTCCTTGCATTAACTCATTTAATCTTCATAATAGCCCCCCCAAAACGGTAGCTATTATTCCCTTTTAAAAGTGAGGAAGTCATGCATGGTGGCACAGATCATGCTAGCACTTGGGAGGCTAAGACAGAAGGATTTCTGCAAATTCAAGGCCAGCCAGGGCTCCTTAGTGAGCTCAAAACCAGTTTAACTACATAGCGAGATCCTGTCTCTAGAAAAAAATATGATAATAATGAGGAAGAAACTGGTCAAATATGGGGATGCATGACTATAATTCCGACTCCTGAGAGGCTGAAGTAGGAGGATCACTGTGAATTCAAAGCCAACCTGAACTGCAGAGAGAGACCTTGCCTAAAATATCCCCTAAATTAAGGTAAGGAAACTGAGGCACAGGTAAGGAAACTAACCAGCCCAAGTTCATAAAACCAGCAAGAGGCAAAGCCAAGGTTGATAGGAATTCTGGAGGAAAATTGATTTATTGGAAAGAAAAAGACAAAAATAAAATTGGCTTAAATATGCTGGATTTGAGATGACAAAGACTGAAGCAGAAATGACTGAAGCCTGGGGATATAGGTCGGGAGTTAGCTCAGAAAACAGGAGTGTTCAGAGGCTGTAGAATAGGTTGGCAGAAGGGTGGGTCCTAGAAGGGAGGGAGGGGAGGAGGAAAGGACCCCACCCCAACACCAGGTCACTGTTTACCTCTAAGGGGCAGAAGGAAAACTAATGCCAATAAAGGAAAGAGACGTCACTAAGTAGTGGAGTAGACACTACTGGAGATACTGAACAGATATTGTTGAACGCATAAACAAACCATACATATCGAAGGTATTAACTCACCAAATATGTCTCCCAGTCGTCTGGAAGGATCACAAACTTCACAGTTAGTTTTTTTTTCAAATGGTTTTTGGCAAACTTTAAAACTTCATCAAACATAATCTCTGCCACTATATTCTTCGGCATACCAATGCTTCCAGACCCAACAGCAGGAAAGGAAATGGAACTTATATTTAATGCAAGGCATTTTTCCAAACAGTCCTTCACTGCATTTTTTAACACCTAGAAGAGAAAGGCACATTTAAGATCTCTTCTTGAATGAGAAATAAGACTTCGCATGTCCCTTAATTCTGGTCCTATTTTACAACGCTAACCTGCACTTGTGATCACCTTCCTATCTCCTCAGAGGGCCAGAAAGGTGCCGGTCTATTGGGAACACACTGAACATATACGATTAGATGATGAGCAACGAAAGAACTGAGAAACTGAGGTACTGAGCAGCCCACTGTGTGCTATTCAGGACAGAGGACACTGTAATTTCTCCCAGTGCATTAGTCTTGCCTAAGTGAGCAAACCATCAGCTTAATCTTGCTTGCCTACCATTTGTAAGCTAGCATAAAGAGCTCTTGGAAGGGCCAGCCAAATAGCTCAGTGGATTAAAGCGCCTATAAGCAGGCACAGGGGCCAGGGGTTCAATCCCTGAACCTGCCATGCTGGCCCTAGGGACTTAGGCTGGCCTTGAATTCACAGTGATCCTCTTGCCTGAGGCTCCCAAATAATCCCTCCACTCCTTGGATTACAGGAGTACACAACCCTCCCCACCAACACCTGCACCTTCTTTCTATATTTGAATAAGGTCCTGCTATTCTTTTTTTTCTCTTTTGTGTATTTGGTACAGGGTCTCACTTCACAGTGCGGACTCATAGTGAGCCTCCTGTTTTCACCCTCCCCAGTACTGGGATTACAGGTGTGCACCACCACGCCCAGGCCGTCGCGAGCTCAGTGCACCCTGGGAGCAGGGCTGGCACAGCATGAGGGACTGGGGATCAAGCCCTGGTCCCTGTGCTTGCCAAAGCAGGTGTTTAGCCTGCTGAGCTATCGCTCCAGCCCTTCCTGCTACTCGTTAATGCTTGTACTTTATAGGTCTCAGAGGAAAAGTTGACTGGAGAGCCTATTCCCACTGTAGGCAGTGATCACACGTAATAGATCATGCTGCAATGGTGCTGGGAGGCAAATCCCAGCCCTTCCTGCAATTTAAGACACAGGGTGACATAAACAAAGGCTGGGTCCCTGCCTACCTAGGAAAAGGCTCACAGGATGCTCAGTGTGATGAGGCAAACCAGAACACAGACTAAGCGGGCTCTGTTGTATTGGGGTCCATTTGCAGTATGCTTGCTTAAAATTTAGCCAGGGACAAGTAGCATTTCAACCTAGAGCACTGTGACAACCATACTTGTTTAGTAGTTCACATATTCACAAGCATGATATGAAAAGTGAAACTATACCATTTGACAGTACTTTATGAATGTAGTGAAACAAGGGGCATTGAACAGACTAGTTAGACCCTGCAGTTGTGTAAAGTTTATTTGTTTGTTTTGTTTATTTTATTTATTTATTTATTTTTGCAGAACCTGGGATTGAACTCAGGCCCTTGCACTTGCCAGGGAAGTGCTTATTCTACTGAGCCATCTCCCCAGCCCCAATTTATGGCTTATTTGAACTTACCAGATGTTCAGAATATTTTGAACGCCATAGTATATGGAATACATATGCACAGGACAATTGAAATCCTTTCGTGACCAGTACAGACTGGAAAGCTGACAATGGATGAGCTAGTTGCTCCATGAGTTCCCATTTTATTTCATCCCCTGCTTTTTGTAGAATTGATTGTGACACAGGTCTGCCTGTCAAGTTATCCGGGATTACAGAACTAACGATCACATCTGTCTGAAAAGGGAGGAAAGCACAGTATACATTGTTACGTTTCTCTTTCTTAAATCACTAATTTAAGTATTTCCCTAAGGAGATTTGAAAAATACTTTTGTGAAGAGCTCAGATCTATGAACATTGATCTAATAGCGATTAAAAACTACTATATCTAGGTCTGGGGTGGTAGTTCAGTGCCATAAACACCTGCCTGGCAAATACAAAGTCCTGAGTTTGTCCCTCCAGTACCTAAATAAATAAATAAATAAATACAAACTAATATATCTGGAGGAGAGGACAGTGATTATTTGATGGTCATGATGCTTTTTGCTCTATTCGAAAATTCTGTACATATATGGAAAACCTAATTTTTACTGTAGATGTCTTTGAATACTCTGCTGCATCACACTTCTTTTTTTTTTCTTTTCATCTTTTTGAAACAGAGTCTTGCTAAGTAGTTTAAGCTGGCCCTGAGCTCACTTTGTAGCCCAGGCTTACCTGGAACCTGCAAAGATCCTCTGGCTTCAGCCTCCCAAGTGCTGGGATTACAGACGTGCATCACCATGCCTGGTTCACATCTCTTACGTGTCTAGATTCTAAGCATTTCTTGTGATTGTTTTTAAGAAGTATCAATAATCAGCTTAATTCTCTGTCCTTCTACCATCACTTTTGGCTATTTCATTGTGGGCTATTTTGGTTTTTATTTTAAACAGAGAGAAAATAAAATTTCTTAGCAAATTGCTACCACCTAATTCATGTTTTAAAATAAATAGTGTTTGAGCAATGTCTAAATGGAGCAAAATGTCTTCAGTGAAGAGTGGGCTTCCCTTTTGGTGGGGTCCTCAGATCCACTCACCCACCCATGCAACAGGCAACCACTTTTTACCTGTTCTATTTTTCTTGAAACAGCTATACTATACATATTTGAAGGCTGTATTTTTTTCTTTTCTGTGTATGTGTAGACTATATTGGAAATAAATTATTCTAAAGGGGGTTGTTTTTTGCTCCTCCAATGTCCAGATCCTACTAATCATGCTGATGGATTTCATTCCCTTGGGGTAACTTAAGTACTAACATCTATGATGTTAGTGAATATTTCACCTTGTTTTGTTTTTTTGAAACAAGGTTTCACTATGTATTTCAGGCTAACCTTGAACTCACTAGGTAGCCCAGGCTGGACTTGGAACTAATGCCTCTCCTCCTGCCTAGCCTCCCCAGTGCTGGGATTATAGGTGTGCATCATCATGCCCTGAAAATGTTTCACTTTTTTTTCTTTTTCTTTTTTTTTTTTTTCATTTTATGTATTTGGTACAGGGTCTTACTACGCAGCTTGGACTTGTAGTGATCCTCCTGTTTTCAGCCTTCCCAGCACTGGGATTACAGATGTGCACCATCATGCCCAGATTTGGTTGAAGGCTCAGTGTGCCCCAGGGATGAGGCCGGCACTGCATGCAGGACTGGGGATTGAACCCTGGTCCCTGTGCTTGCCAAAGCAGGTGCTTAGTCCACTGAGCTATCTCATGGGCCCTGAGAATGTTTCACTTTGAAAATGCGATCAGAATTTGCCTTTTGAGGACAATGGCAGTCTTTAAAAAGTGTGAATTTCCTAATACTATTAACAATAAATAAATACAATACCATTTTAATTAAATGCACAGATTACTTAACTAGCTTGTTTCCATTTTAATTTTAAATTGGTTTTATTAACTTCTCAAATATTTTGTTTCATAGGGCCCCCTTATTTATCTAACATCTTCTAGGCTCTACGTGGTATTTTTACTGTTGGTTAAGTCTATTTGATTATGGCCACAAGAGATATCACTGATCTAGGGAAGAAAAATAGAATACAACCTTATATTTCTTCCCTTCATTGGGCGCAGCCCAAGCTTACTGCTTCCCCTCCCACTTGGTCATCATTAATCTGCTGCACACCTAGCCCAGATGCACACCTACACCACGCCCTGAGGACTGGGGCTGCGGGGATGAGCAAACCATGTTTTCTCCTCCTAGGTGCTCTCTGCCTGGCAGGGGAGCTGCCTTCGCCCAGAAAGGCCTAGGTTCACTGTTAGCCTCTTCTCCTTCCCTCCCTCCTAAGGTCCTATGTGCAATGAACCCCAGCTAAAGGTTAAGTCACCCTTTGTATTCTCCACAGCCCCCGGCACAGAGCTTATACACACAGAACTCGACCTCCAACTTCACCTATATCTATGACTCTAGCCCAACTCACCATTTCCTGTCAGTTCCTCCGTGTCTCTCTGATCAAGTCACTCTACTACCCTGAATGCTTTCCCTCCAGACAGTTCATGTCCATCACAACTTGGGATCAGATTCAAAACTCATGTCTCTTAAAACAGTCTTTCTTCGTCCATTATACTCAACTCGTGTCACAAATTCATATGGTCTTAAATATTACTTTTGTTACTGTTAATAGATTGCTTCAGACATGTAGACATGGTTTATTTCCTCAGTGAGATTTTCCAAGGAAATAGCTTGTTAGATAAACAAGAATCTTAGCTTTTAAGTTCATTGGGATCAAAATTGTTCTAATTCTTCATGGTGCCTTAGAATAATAGCAATAGCAATAATAATGTGTCAAGAACTCTGTTATAAGCATTTCATAGGTATTGCTTTCAGCTCTAACATATAAGTGCTGCTATTAGCTTCATTTTACAGATGAGGAGAACTAAAAGATAAACAGTTTGTTTTAGATTATTCAGTTTGTAAATGGCAAAGCGAGTAACCAAATGGTGTAGTCCAGAAGTCCACTTTTTATGGACCCTGAACCCAGGGTCTCATGCTGAGCTATATTCTCAACTGTTTTCATTGTTATTATGTTTTAAACTTTGAGCCAGGATTCCACTAAGTTGCTCAGGCTGTCCTCAAACTTGTGACCCAACTGCCCCAGACTCCCAAGTAGCGGAAGTCTACACTCTTACTCCCAACAAGATGCTCCCTACACAATGTCACAAAGTACATATTCTAAAACCTCTTCACAGTTAATTAACCATTCAAGGGTCCCCTTGGCAGTGGGAGAGAGCAGAAGGAAGGATTTACCATCTGCTGTTCAATGCGGCCCAAGACGATCTTCAGAGTCAGGCCCTGGAATATTTGAGTATTGACAGAAGGAGTGGTTTCTTGACTCGTCCAGGTGCCCAGTTCCAAAGTCTTCCCTAGAGAGTCTTCTGAAGCAGCTTTAAAGGAAGCCACGGTACGGTCCTCATTGCTTACCAGGTGAATTTCTTTCAAATTACCAACCTTCTGGTTCCTTTCAAAATATGATTTAATAGTTTGTAAAATAATCTTGGTACACAAATCCAAAGGAAACTGGAAAATTCCAGAGCTCAGGGCTGGAATTGCAACTGTTGTAATGTTTAGATTTTTATAGTTCACATAGCTAAGAATTCTGACAATAGTACCTTCCAGTTTATCCATACATCTCTGTGCGTCCATGGCCTGCCACCGAGGCCCCACAGCATGGATAATCAGGTTGCAGGGAAGCCGTCCTGCTCCAGTGATAGCTATCTCACTACATGATAGTTTACCATATGTGGCCACGAAACTTTTGCTCTCCATTTGGATTTCATAGCCACCAGCTTTCACCAGGGCCCCGGCCAGGCCTCCCCCATGTAAAAGGTCTTCATTGGCTGCATTCACCACGGCGTCAACAGCATGTCTGGTGAGGTCATCCTTCCAGACAGACAACTCTAGTCCAGGAATCAGGCTTTGTCTGAAGACTTGCTGAGCAAGAGGCTGGCTGTTCCCTGGCAGGGCTGGAGAGATCAAGGTGGAGGTACAGCCAAACTTAGCCAGGAGGACTTTGGACAGCTCACTCTCCTGATTTTTTAAAATTGTGAAGTCACGATGATTAATGGGAATTTGGCAGTTAAGGCTTTTAACAAAATAGTCAGTTGCTGGAAAAGAAGGGAAGATAAAGTAATAAAGAAATGAACATAAGTTCCTTTGAAAAGGATATGATTCCATTCATACCAGAAAAATGTGTTTTTGATTTTCAGGAGGGTAAACCAGTGCCCTCACTGATCGCCTTTTCACTGAGACATATAGTTAGACCAACAATATCTAAGAGTGTTCAACCGTAGGTCACCTGTAAAGTGCCTAGTGTTGTGTCTGGCATATAGTAAGTACTCCATAGTGCTAGCTACTGTGTACAGTGATGGTGGTGAGAAAACTGTGTATGTGGCTCAGGCATCTTTTTAAATGTATGCCAAAATGGTGAGTTTAGGAAGAGTCATGATGAACACACATGTATTTACAGGAACTTAATTATAAATTAGAAACACAGGGAGGCTTTATTAATACATTTTTTGCTTTCTTAGAGCCCCATACTAAGTTCTCTAAGAAAGCCCTGAGACAAGAATTTTGAGTGTAATTAGTTTCTTTGTAAGGTGATCTTAGAAGATATTATGTGCTTGGCTTAAGAAAGGCAGGGTGAAAAATTAAAAGGAAAAAATGGGGTTGGGGAGATAGCTCAGCAGTCTAAGTGCCTGCCTGGCAAGCACAAGGGAGTTTGGTCCCAGTATCACATGCTGTATGGCCCCGGGAATGGGAGTGGGGGCACACACTCTTGTAATCCCAGCACTGGGGAGGCTGAGACAGGAAGATCACTATGAGTCTGAATTGTGTAGTGAGACCCTGTAACAAATTAAAATAAAAGGGGGTGGGGAGAAAAAGAATAAAAAGTGTGTTACTTAACAAATGAAGTTTAGCTCCACTAGCAGAGTAAAGATCATGTGCCTCAGAGTTATAATGCAAAGGGGTAATTATAGGAGTTAGGATTCTGATCTGCCTTCTGTGTGTCATTGGCCAAAGCTGTTGCTTGTGAAAAAAGGGTTGAAGGACATCAGGCAAGCAAATGGGTAAACACCATCAATGTCTGGTACAGTAAATAATTCATAGTATTTCTATTCCATGGCACAATTAAAATTAGTTGAGTAAAATCTATGTACTGTATGTGGCAGACAAGATGCCAGCTGATGTCAAGCTCAGCTCCTCCTTCAATTTGGTTATGAAGTGGGAAATACAGTAAGTTTGCAGCTTCCATCTTTCAGCCTCTGGAGAGTTCATCTCAGCTCTCTCACAAAACAATTTTCCCAGGATGACCCCCATCAGGGGCTGAGCAAGGCCACTTATGCCCAACATGGGACATCTCTAACTAGCAGATTTTCATTACAGACTGATGGCCCCAGCTACCCAATTTGGATTCTTTTCTTTCGTGGTGAACCACTTGTACCATTTTACATTCTGAAAAACTCAAGCTAGAACAGTATTTCATGGTGTCTAAAACATTGTTGTTATATGCCTCTGATAAAGGAAAAACAATGCCCAATGAACTGTGCTAGCCTTATTTCAGAGGTGTAAAAATGTGAAAAAAATGTGCATGCTAAAGTAGATAAAATGTGGTTATTACTTATTAGTAGTTTAATTTCTAATCTGAGCCAACTAGAAAGACCTCAGATGATCTCTGTGACTCAAAGAAGCAGCAATCAAGGATTTGTGCTCAGGTGCCTTCAGGTTTGGCTGGTAATCTCACATGACCAGGTAGGTAACATTCATCTCTTTCACCCTTGCTGAGCAAAGGGTCAATCAGTCGTCCACTCTTTCCAGACAATTTCAGCAGTAGAACTGTAGTCAGGAGAGTCTCACAGCTGTTGGACAAAGGGAAGGGCCCAGGAGGCCTTAAGAGAACTCACTAGTGGGGGCCACATTGCCGGGAGGCAGCTACCTCCTGCAGCACAAATGGGGTTGCTGCTGGGACCTGCAGCCACGCACCTGAGCACTTGTGGGGGACACAGTCTCCATTCGTGCTCCCTCTTCTCCACTGAGGAAAGATCTGAGCACAGCCCTTCTGAAATAAGAGTGACAGTGAGTTGGTCCTACCTGATTCTTCCTTGGAAGATGCTGCTCCAGCACCCTGTGAAAAATGAGAATGGCTTTTAAAAAAATGAAGCTGTATGAGTACAGATGACTACTACTGACTAAAACACAGTAACAAACACAAATTAGAATTTCTGCTCAGAGCACTGGGTTTGGGACAGAAGTCCATGGTATTTTGTCGTTATTTTTCTATGCATCTGACGCACTGAAAATACTAAATGTTCCACCAAGCATAGACTTATCTCCCTTTCCTAGAGGTCAATGTACTTCTTATTCAGAATGAGACGAAGGGTTAGAGATGAATACTTGGAAAGTCCCATAGATCACAGACTGAAATGACCTCAAATTCT
This sequence comes from Octodon degus, assembly GCF_000260255.1. NCBI lineage: Eukaryota > Metazoa > Chordata > Mammalia > Rodentia > Octodontidae > Octodon > Octodon degus. The sequence goes on along the minus strand of NW_004524723.1, from coordinate 5,597,872 downwards.
GAGACAGGCTCCAATTTCTGAAGTCCTATGGGGTTCCCCCAAATAGAACAGAAAAGACACATTTTCAACTATTTCATGACAAGCCTTCATGTAGAATATTTGGACTTAGAAAATGAAATGTTTTCCCTTATTCCTTTGATTTTACTCCTTTTCTATCATTCTCTTCTCTTATCTTGAAAAGGAACTGCTGAATGAGTGACAAGAATCCAAACAATATGGAAGGGGCCTTTAAAACAAAATCCACCCTCAAGTTGACTCCACAGCATAGTCATGCTTTCCCATTTCCCACATAATGCAAGGAGGACTTCCACAGATGTGTGTCAGCTCTACAGTGCTCGGCTCTACCAGCTGAGCTATTGAAAGGTACCCAAGGAGAAGACTTCCACTGGGCTATTAAAACCACATCAGAAGGGTAGGCATAACCACAGACTCCAAATTTCTTGCTGTTAGCTATATGCTGATTGGGATTCATGAAATGCAGATATTTACACTTTTTACCATGGAAAAGGCCATCTTCCAGGTCCCTGGTGGGTCTTCAAGTGTTTATATCCTCTTCTGTGTTTCGGAATATAGACTATAGTTCCCAGATATGGTGGCCTACTTCTAGGAATAAATAGAAAGAACACAGTAAGCATTGACTGTGAGTGGAGGATATGTGCAAATATTCTATAGGAGGATTCAACCAGATTTCTGATCCTGGGTAGTTATTCCCCTTCGGTGAACAGGCACATGTTGCTTTGCTATTGCTGTTACTGTTTACCTTTGGTCCTTTCAGGAGCAGTTCTAATTGAACCACGGCAGCACTTCAGAGAGTGGGAAGGTTGTAAGGGCAGGGCCAGGGAAAGCTTTATGGAAAAGGTAAGACTCCTGCCACGCTTTGAAGGATGCAGCAGGCTTTTATATATGTAGAAGAGAAAGACTGAAGACTGAACAAAGCATTTGAAAAACTATGAGGAAAAAGCAGCCTTGAGAGCCAGTGCAAACCCCTGGAGAGTGGGTTTTGTCTTTTTTGAGACAGGGTCTCTCATTGTGTAGTTTAGGTTGGCTTTGAACTCACTATACAGGTCTGGTTGGCCTTGAACTTGGAGTGATCCTACTGCCTCAGCCTGCCAGGGAAGAGTGTTTGAAGAAAAAAGAAATTCTATTTGTTCTTATGAGGCTTGTATGTTACTGAGCTTGTGATAAATATCCTTGACCTAACTAGATAGCACAAGTCTAAATAATAAATCAAAAAATCTGGGAGAAATTACATCACAATGACTTTCTATCTCATAGGTACAAATTAAAAGGTTGTAAATTGTTAGAATGAGGATGAGAACTTAAAGATACAGTGGTCCACACTTGATACTATCTTTAGGTCTCTGAAGTGATTCCTAAACCTTTTCAATAGAAAAAATATATAGAATCAGCTACAATATCAGAGCACTGCTATTTTTAACCCTGCAGGAAGAGTTAAATGTAGCACAGCACACAAGGAAAGGGACAAGATGCATTTCTGCTTCTAGAGGGGGCTGGTGTTTTCACAAGAGAAGGACGACTTCTGGGCAGATTGTGGGTTGCTGGGTTTTCTCTCTAGACGTCGCCCTTGTTTCTGTCCTCAGTCCAGGCCTTAAAGGCCTAGAGAAAAACATGTAAAGGTGGCATCCACGGTTTCTATTTACCCCCAAAGAATTTTGGAAACATGAAACACATTGCTTAAAACTTTCATCTTTCCCTTTAAAAAAATAACAATAACAACAAAAGCCCTCCCAATTTTCCATCACTGTAGGCAACCATGTTTCCATCTCTTCATAGTGAATCAAACTTCTGAAAATAAGCTTTGCGCAGTGACAGTAGCGTAGCCAATGAGGTTTATCCGAGGCGTGATTATTGCTAATTGAAAACTTTTCCTAATACCCCGCCATGATGACTTGAAATATAGTCGGCATTGGCAATTTTTGACGGTCTCTACGGAGACCGGATTAAAAAAAAAAAAAAAAAAAAAAAAACCAACAAACTTCTGAAAATAGAGGTTGATTCTTCCTCACCTGCCTGCTCAGCCTACCAGTCTGGCTCCCCACCTCAGCCCTTCCTCTAAGACTGTCAGTGTCTTCCATGTGGTTAACCCCAAGGAACTGTCATAGAAAAGAGTTTGACCTCTTTCTGTGATATTTCATTCTTTGATTCCTGAAAATTGATTTTCTTGATTTTTCCTATGTTCTTCTCTTGGTTGTTCAGATACCTCTGTTTGTCTTTACAAGTCTTTTCCCTGAATTTGTTTCCATCCATTAATTATTTGCTCAGCATTCTGCCAGAGAGGCGCTGCTCATCTTATTCCACATAATCTGCTTGGACAGTTTCATCCACTTCCAAGCTTAACAGTCAACAGCAAACAGGACCATCATGTCTATATGTCTAGGCTAAGGTTCTTCGCTTTCCAACTCTACCTTACTGCCACATAATCCCCTCCAACACAGCCTCTGCATGATTTACATCCTTATTCCTACTCCTCCCTTCTGTCCTCACTAAAATTCATGCGTTACTTATCTGCTAGATTCCACAGTTGAGTAAATGATACACCATTTGCTCACTCAAATCAGAAACCTAAGAATTATCCTTAAATCTTCTCTTTTGTCCCATATCCAGTCCATCTCTGGGCTCTGACCACCCTAAGTCACTCTCAAATATGTCCCTACCCTGCTTTCCTTATGATGCTGTTGCATCCCAGGGTCTCAAAAATACACTTTTCTTAGTCAGCTTTTTCATCACTGGAACACAGTTCCCAACACCCAACATGATAAAGGAGAGGTTTGATTCAGCTCATGGTTTGGGACATTCAGTCCATGGGCAGCTAGCAGCCACGAAACAGGGCAGGTGATCAGTGCCAGAGAGGAGAGGATGAGAGAGCAGACATACACAGGATCCCTGCGGCCACACCTCAATGACCCACCAATCCCCTGGGCAGCTCGCAAAACCAAGTAAGGTAACAGTCCACACTAAACCGCTGTGATACTCTTTCTAAACATTTTGAGGTAGTATCTGCTTTTATAGTTAATTGTTTGAATAGGTATTAAATTTATTTGGGTCAAATTCAGAGAGTGTAAAAGGCTAGCTTATATCTTTCTCACTAAACTCCAATCATAGGAAACCAGTACCTCCCCTGTATCCTTGTAGAGTCACTTGCTCACAAAAGGTATCATTGTATGTATATGCTTTTCTGTGCCTTATCGGTCCCACTTAATGTATCTAGAGATCTGTCCTCTAGTAGCACATTGAGATTGACTTTTATTTGTAAAACTACTCATTTTATTCTATGGTATAGATACACTCTAAATTATTTAAATATTGGCCTCTTTATGGACGTCCAAGAAAACCCCATCTTAAATCTATTCTAAACAAAAATGAAAAACAGCTTTATGCAGAGGCCACTTTCTACAGGAACTGATACATCAATGGGACACATTTCTACAAGTGGAACCACAAAGTATACACAGTTATGATTCTGATAATATTGCCATATTGCTGCCCACAAAGACTGACCCATTTCCAGACTTACCTGCCACATGTGGAAGTCTTATCTCTGGCCTTCCCCTGCTTAGAAATGTATCCTGTGCCTCCTTGTCACCCCATCTTTCTAAAATGGAAACCTACCACATCACTTTCCTACTTTCCTTGTCCCAACTTTTCAATTTCTCTCCGCCAATCTTGAAAACCTTTCACTATCTAGAGCTGTGCTGTCTAAGGTAGGCCACTACTAGACACATGGAGCTGTTGAATGTTAGGGAGACAATGGTTAGTCTAAATTGACATGTGAGATAAGTGTAAGAAAAACACTGGATGTCAAAGATGTAGGATGCCAGAAAAGAATATCCACTATCTTATTAGTACAGCAGGACAACGGGCATTGGGGGACCACTCCCCCTCCAGCCACCTGAATTTAGGCCACACCCCAGTCCCGATCCTCTTTCCAGTGTCCTAAGAGATGCAGAAATAAAGTAACAATGATTCAGGAGATCTCTCACACTTCAGGCTAGAGCACAAGCATGTTAGAGCTCACGGCCTGACCTTTCCCACTCAAACCTCGTTAAAGGTTCATATGCATGGCCTGCATCTACTGAATGTGATTTAATTAGATTGCATTCTGGGATAGGCATGCTTATTATCCACCTCTGAGAGGACTTAGTGCCCTGTCAATCATATCTATCAATCTTACCCAGGGACCCAGTGAGAGTTACATGTGAGGGGTACACATCATTTAAAATCCAAAGCCTATTTTATCTGTTTTTTATTTCCATTGCTCTGAAACCCCTTTACTGCTGTGCCACCTTTTTGTTTCTGTTAGCAAAGATTTGCACTGGGCATAGCTTCCTCTTGTCTACAATAAATGTAGCTGGTTTTACTTTTACCACTGGACAGAAACTTGGAATTCTTTGCTTACTGTACACACGAACCTAGAATCTAGCTCTCGTGGTATCACCACTACAGGCTAAGATGATGAAAGTTTGGATAGCTGGGTGGGGTAGTGCATCGCTGTAATCCCAGCGCTGAGGAAATTGAGGCAGGAGGATCACAGCTGGGTTGAGGGCCCTGTCTGGGCTACCTACGGAGTTCAAGGCCAGCCTAAACTACATAGTCAGACCCTGCCTCAAAAAAGCAAATTAAAAAAAGCAAATAAAGATATATAAATAAACTTTGGATATACTATGCTAAAGACCACATCAGTAAAATTAATTTCACCTGTTCTAAAATATGATTGAGAATTTTAGAACTCACATTCAGGGCTCCCATCCTATTTCTCCGGGACAGGACAGATCAGAGCAGGCCCTTCCATAATCCCTCATTCTCCCCACCTCTCCCTGTCCCCATCTGCTGACAGATCTGCCCCAATTTAGGGGCTGCTGACCAAGCAAGGAAGGAGGGCACAAAAGCCTCAGGCGCCAATGTCACGTGTGGAGTTGGGGGGGAGAGTGTGAGGGGGAGAAGTGGGGTGGGGGGAAGGGGGTTGGGGAGGAAGGGACAGGGAGGGAAGGGAGGTGGGGGAGGAGGATGGGGCAGGGGGATGAGGGAGGGAAGAGGGATGGGGAAGGGAAGAGGGATGGGGGGGGGCAATGAGCTAGTCATAGCACAGGGAAAAAGCCTCAATTACCCAAAATAAAAACTAGCTAAGTCTCATCTGAATTTAGAACGGAAACTGCTTTTTAGCGTCCAGTAATAGTAAAGTCAGCACAGTCGAAAGTTAACTTTCTTGGCCCAGCCCTCCAAGGAGGAAGCTTGGCCTGGACTCTGGCGGCCGCTGAGCCTGCAGGGCAGGGACCCCGGGAGCCTGGGGGAGCTCCGACCCAGGATACCGACCTACTCACCCAGAGGACGTCGACCACCCGAGCAGCTGCGAGAGGATGCGGAGGCGGCCTTACCGGGAACAGGGAGGGACCTCCTGGGAAGCGAAACTGAAACTCCTGGTCTTCGGCGGGGCGGGTCGCGCCTCAGCCCCGACTGTCCCGGCCTTGTCCTAGCCCTGGAGCCCGAGCCCAGCGCCATGGAGTCCGAGCCCAGCGACGTGGAGTCCGAGCCCAGCGCCTTGGAGCCGGAGCCCAGTGTCGTGGAGCCCGGCTCGCCGTACGAGCTCCTCGTGCGGGTGTCCACAGGCTCGCCCGGCCTCCGCTGGAAGCTGGAGAAGTACTTCCAGAGCCGCGACTCGGGCGGCGGGGAGTGCACCGTCCGTCCCTGGTGCCCCAAAGAGTCCGACACTTTCCTGGTGAAGTTCAGAGAAAAGGCCGGTGAGTCGCCGACAGGGGGTGCGGGTCGCCCTGGGAAGCCAGCGCTGGGGTTTGCTGGCAGCCCCCAGTTCAAGCTGGGAAAGAGTGCCAGGGAAGGTGGCCCTGACTGTGGGACAGTACACCATTATAATATAACGGATTCAAGCAGGTATGGACTTGGGTACCTTGGGGGGGGGGGGTCCCTGAAACCAATCCACAGAGATACAGAAGGCCAACTCTCTCGGACACCTCCCCATTTGTGTGTGAATGTGTGTTTCATGTTTCCCCTGAAGCCAAGGAGGGCGTATTGAAAAAAAGAAAGCACCAGATTCAGGTTGAAAACAAGCCCGTGACCATTTTGCTGCAAACCCCTGAGAAGCCAACAGAGAAAACTCCGAGGGTCAGGATTTCTTCGTGTCCCCAGGCTGACGCAAAGCATTTATGTGAAGGGTCTGTCTCCAATGCTGTGGACTCCAGCGTCCAAAGGGTGAGTGCCGGCTGAAGGAGCTGTCTCTGAGGACACCACACCAGCCATGACAGTGCAGCAACCAGCCCTTGGGGACAAGCTGTGAGCCAGCTCTGGTTTCATCCCTGAGACTTGCTGAACAAAGCAAGGCCTTGCTCTCCTGAAGCTCCCTTTGGGGCTGGAGAAGTGGACTGAAAGATAAGCAGGCAAAGGAAAAATACAAAATAAAACCACTGCAGCTAAGAAGAGGATAAAGTAGGGTTTTGCCTCAGAGAGGAATAGGGCCAGGGTGAGAAAAGGCAAGAGATGTGGCCAAATGTCAAAGCCAACTCTTCTGCAGAATGGAGGTTTGGCCTGAGACTTAAATAGTGGGGAGGAGCCAGAGATTCATTCAACAAATAGATATCCAGTGTCTACTATGTGCCAGCCACTTTATGGAGGTTGAGGGTCTTACCCTCTCATGAGGGGAGCAAATAATAGTGAACAAATCAACAGATAGGGAATGCCTGACACCAGTGGCAAGTGCTGGGAAGAATAATGAAAGATAAATGATAGACAGTGGCAGAGCCACTGTTTGAAATCGGCTGTTTAGAACCGCTCCAATGAGGTGTCATCTGAACAGAGACATGTAGGAAGAAAGAGAGCTGCCTGGACAGACTTCCAAGGGAAGGCCAAGGAAAGCCCACTTGCATAGGCCCCCAAGAGACTCCATCCCGAGCCCCAGAAGCTCCAAGAAAGCCAGGGCTCAAGGAGGGCTGTGAGCAAGGGACGCAATGCTAGGAACTTGGAGAGGTACCCAGAGGTCAGATCTTTGGGAGGCTGAAGGGAAAGGCTTCCAATTTTAACTGAAACATTGGGAGATTCACCAGTTGTTTTGGGGGCAGGTGAGTGGAGCCATCTGTACATTTTCTGGCTGCTAAGTAGAAGCTCACATGTGGCAGAGCCAAGCTAGGAGATGCTAAAGAGGTCTGGTAGAAGATTAATATCTAAAAATAAATAAATAGATAAATAAATAATAAGATCTAGAAGAATAGCTCACACAGAGGAAAGAATATGTGCAAATAATATGAAGGGAGGCAAAACACTAGACAGTTTGCTTTTATGTTACATTCATTGACCTCTTTTATCCCAATGTGATGTGTCCTAATTGAGTTTCTAAAGACCAGAGTTTTAAAGGGCTTAGGCATTTTTCATGTAGTCAGGTGCTTTGCTTTTTGTTTTGTTTCTTTTAAGGAGGGAGAATAAATAAGAGAAAAAGTAATAGTAGAGGGGGAAAAAATCCCCTTCAGATTTATGGTTTTCTTCCAAGCTCATAGACATGTGAGGATCATGGTAACTTGGCCATAGATCAGAAGTGCCTTTGCTCCTCAAAGGTTGCACAGCAGTGGCAGCCCTAAAGTATAGATCATATAGCTATACAAATGCTCATGCCCAGGCTCTACTATAGACCCGTTACATTAGTCTCTAGGGTTGAGCCTCAGCCCTGGCATTTTTTTTTTTTTTTTTTGTAATTTTCCAATGAATCTCATATACAGACAGGACAGAGACCCTCTGGTCTGTAGCATACTGCGTCCTCTCAGAGGATTTGAGCAAGTTAGCTCTTGCTAAGGAAAGACAGGGGCTGTTTCTGTAGTATCTAGGCATTCTCTTGAAAAGCAGACTGTTGATAGAATGCAGAGATTTTATTTGTTTCTGTTCCTTTTTAATTTCAGATCTTCCTCACTGTAACAGCTGACCTGAACTGTGACCTGTTCTCCAAAGAACAGAGGTCACAGGTAGCCACTGTCTGCCCCACTATCAAAAAGGTAGAGGGTCACAATGGAATTGAGAAAGTGCATGGTGACTTCGAAGATATTAAAAAAATATACCAGTTCTTGAGTATGCTGCTCCTGGAAGGTGAAGAGAAACAGGAGGTTCCTCCTTCCAATGTGGAAAGGAAGCCTCCTGACCAGCATGACCAGAACAGCAGATTTTCTCCTTCTAAACCCAAAGCCAGGTCAGAAGAAACAGATAGCCATTTTACAGTTGACTCATCTCTCTTTGAATACTTCAAATATACCTGTCCTGATAAAATAGAGTCAATTGAAAAGAAATTTGGTGTAACCATCAAAATTCGAGGCAGTTCTTCCAATGTGGTCCACTTAGACTTCACCGGCGGTCAATCAGATGACTTAGAAGCAGCTCAAGAGTCTTTTGTCAGTGAGTTTCAGAAAAAAATAGAATTGCTGAAGCAAGAATGTGTCCCTTTAGGAGGGAGGAAGCAGGCAAATGAAATCAAACAAAAACTGAGCCGCTGTTTTCCAAAGCTCCTTATAACAGAGCACAGAGAAGGGCTAACTCTCCTTGGAAGCCTAGATGACATCACAGCTGCCAAGCAAACAATATCCGAAGGTTCTGTCAAGCCACCTGTGCGAATCTTGGTTCCCAGCTCCATGATGAATGCAGTTGAGGTTGATACTGCTCTCTATAAGCTTTTAAAAGCTGAGTTACTTCAGGAGATAACAGAGATAGAGCAGAAATACAACACCTGCAGTAAGGTTTGGGAGAAAAATCAGAAAGCCTGCATTCAGTTTAATCCTAAGGACAGGGAGGTAGATCTGTCTGTGCATGCTTATACAAGCTTCGTTGATGCCCTTCAACTTGCCTCTTGTCAATTGATGAGTGAAGTCCTCCTGCTGAAAGATTTGGTCAAGGACAGAAAATACTTCTTCGGGACCAAGTTTGATAATGACTTTAGAAGAAAGCATCCAGACGTACATTTTGCACTGGATCAAGAGTCGATGACTTTGACCGGTTTGCCAAATTCCCTTGCACAGGCCAAGCAATTTATCTTACAAAAAGGAGGACTATTGCCATCTGCTCGAGAGAAACCGAACAATGATTATGAAACCCATAGGGGCATAGATAGTAACGACGCCAAAGCAACTTCTCCTCTACTCAAGGGCTCTGCAAGTTCTGTGAGCTCAGAAACAGATGAGAAGGAAGAAGGCATGTGTATCATCTGCATGGAGACCATTAGTAACAAATATGTGCTCCAAAAGTGCAAGCATGAATTCTGTACCCCTTGTATCAAGACATCCATGTCATATAAACCGGTCTGTCCTGTGTGTAACACTCCCTACGGTATCCAGAAAGGGAATCAGCCAGACGGGACCATGGAGTTTACCTTTCTACAAACATCACTTCCAGGTTATAAGTCCTGTAACACCATTATGATTACATATTCCATGAAGGGAGGCATTCAAACGGTAAGTGTTTCTGACGTCCTTCTGTTTCTATTATTCTAGGTTTTCCAGAATGAAAAGGATTGCTCTGTTTTTTAGTAGACAGTGCATTTCCTTGGGCATTATCCCATGGTCATATGCAAGATGAGTGAAATAGTGATAAAAGTCACATTGTGTGTGTATAATTTAGATAGTTTCATGTCTTTTAAATGGTGGTGGTGGTGGAGATTGGATGCAGGATCTCACACATACCAAGCCAGTGCTGTTCCACTGAGCTGGACAGCTTGCCTGTTGTATTGCTTAACATAAAGACAACATAGATGGAGATTATGAGTTAGGAATGGGGGGGTGGAGTCAGGAAGGCAGGTAGTATTCCCAGTAAGTTTGAGGAAAGAAGATAAATGTAAACTTCTAGAAATATGAATAAAAATTTTAATACTTTTCTTGCTTTTGTTTTGTACTACTTACAAATGAACACATATACAATATAACAAAATGTATTTATTTTTAAGAGGCAGAAAGGGAGTTACTAGAAAGAAATGTAAAAGTACACATTCAGAAAAAGGGGGGCAGGGGCTAGGGTGATGGCTCAGGACATTAAGCGCTTCCCTAGCAAGCACAAGGGCATGAGTTCAATCCCCAGTTCCAAAAAAAAAAAAAAAAAAAAAAAGAGTTCAGGCCCTCAAGAGAGAGAAGCATGCTACCACTGGACATGGGAATATTTATGTGTAGTTGGTGGGGTATTTATTCTGTGGAATATTTATTCAGTGGAATTTACGAATCTACAGGAATTTCTGTCTTGGTTTAGGGGAAAAGCATGGCTCACCCACCAAAAAGATAATGAGCCATTTTACAAAGGAAAGGCATGATCCCCATCAGGTTTTTTTTTTTTTTTTTTAACTTTTGTTTTTAGATGGGTGTCCTAAGACGCTTTGACAAAAAAATTTCTTTGAACTCTCTCAGTTCGTTCTTTTAGCTTAAAATAAGGTTTCTGCCTTTTATTAACAAAGATAATTTTTGGACTGGAAGTATCTTTTAAGGGATTACATATAATAAAATCTAGACAAAGAACTGTTTTTTTTTTTTTCTTTTTCTTTTTTTTTTTTTTTTTTTTTACAAGGAATTTTTTTCACTAAACATTTTCTTGTTTTCATCCAGGAAGAGCATCCTAACCCAGGAAAGCCCTATCCTGGAACAATGCGAAAGGCATACTTACCTAATAATGAGGAAGGGCGGCAGGTTTTGGAACTACTTCAGGTAGCCTTTGACCGCAAGCTCATTTTCACTGTGGGATACTCTCGAGTACAAGGCACATCAAATGTCATTACGTGGAATGATATTCACCACAAAACATCCCAGTCTGGAGGACCATTAAAGTAAGAGTCTTTAATTTCAGTGCTTGATAAAGTACAGGAATTGTGGAATGTGGTAATTTGTACCTGTGGGTATGAGAGTTTATAGCAGATGTGTTTGTTGGGTCAGTAATTTTTTTTTTTTAAATGTATTTAGTACAGGGTCTACAGGGTGTCACTACACAGATCAGATTCATAGTGATCCTCCTGTTTTCAGCCTCCCAATCACTGAGATTACAAGCATGCACCACCATGCCCAGTCTCAGTCACCATCTCAACGCACCCCAGGGGCGGGGGCCAGCATGGCACACCAGGGATTGAACCCTGGTCCCTGTGTCTGCCTAAGCAGGTGCTTTAATCCAGAGTGATCTGGCCAGCCCCAGTAAAGTATTTTGAGAAATATGAATACTAGGATAATTTCAAAGATGAAAATATGGATGCCCCCTCACCTTCTATCTGCCAGTAATAGATTGCCGGTGTTGCGAAGTTATTAAATCTTGTGTCATAAAGAAGGGGATTTCAGAATTCAAGATGAATAGTATCTCAAGTTAATTTAATTGGGGGTTTCCTATATCTTTGGAGAGCAGATGCTAGGAATGTTATTTAGTTTGCTTTCTTTTAAGATCATTTTTCTTTTTCTTTTTTCTTTTCTTTCTTTTTTTTTTTTTTTAATTTAGTACGGGGTCTACAGGGTCTCACTACACAGATCAGACTCATAATGATCCTCCTGTTTTCAGCCTCCCAAGTGCAGGGATTACAGGCTTGCACCACCACGCCCTGTCTCAGCACTCCCTGGAGGTAGGGCTGGCAAGGCATGTGGAGCTGCGGATTGAACACCAGTCCCTGGGTCTGAAGATTGTTTTTCTTTATCTCCTCTCTCCTGACCAATTTACACAATAAGTGAACTTACTTGGCCAACAGAACTTTAGAAAAAGTCTTACTTGTAAAGGATTAATGGTGGTGGAATCTGTGTCATGGGAATTCTGGTTGTTTTGTGGGCAACTCAAACTAGATGAGACCCCTGGTATTCAAAAAGAAGCATATCAAAACCTTTTCAAGTCTTCAAATTTAAAAATTCTAGCAGCATAGAATTATAATGCATCCTCTATAAAATACAGTAAGTCACTGTATTTTATGAGTTACTACTTAACAAGAAACTGAGAATATTAATTTTTTTAATTTTTAAAAAAGTTTTCTTTGTAGTACCAAGGATTAAACTCAGGACCTTGATACTTGCCAGACATACACTTTTTCTACTGAGCTATTTCCTCAGCCTTCTAAATCAAGAATTTTAAAAACCTGGTTGGGAGACTGATACTGGTAAGACAGCTAGGCTTGCTCGATTTCTTTTTACATACAGAAACTTTTCAAAAGGATAAGATCCCAGAGCTGGCCAAATAGCTCAGTGGATTAAAGTACCTGTAAACAGGCACAGGAGCCAGGGGTTCGAGCCCCTAGCCTGCTGTGCCGGCCCTGCACCCAGGGTGTGCTGAGATGGAGATTGAGGCTGGGCGTGGTGATGTGAGCCTGTAATCCCAGCCCTTGGGAGACTATAAATAGGCAGATCACTAAGAGTCTGATCTAGTAGTGAGACCCTGAATACTCTGTAGACCCTTCCCTAAAATACAAAAAAAAAAAAAAAAAAAAAAAAAGGATGAGATTCCAATTGTTGATTCTTTGAAGTATTTCCATTGCAGTTAGATTTTTGTTCATGAATTCTCTACCTACCCCTAAGTCCTAAAGATTTCTACTTACTTTCTCTTTCAGAAGATTTAGTGTTTCTGCTTTAATATTTAAATCTTTGATCCATTTTGACTGTAGTTTTGTGTATGGTGATAGGCATGGCTCTATTTTAAGTCTTCAGCATGTGGAAAGCCAGTTTTCCCAACATCATTTAGTAAAGAGACCATCTTTCTTCCACTGAACATGTTTGGCCCCTTTGTCAAAGATAAGGTGGCTGAATGTGTTTGAAGTTGTGACTGCATCTTCTAACCTGCTGGTCTTTTGAAAGGAGCAGTTAATGTTTAAAATTTTTTTCTTTTTATTCTTCTTATTTTTTCTTTTGAATTTCTTACAACTTTTTTGTTATTGTTTTGTTTTGTTTATTCTTTATATCAATCTTGCATGTTTATATCTGGTAATCTGAGCAACTAATTTAAAAGATAACATCATGCAATACAGCAACTACTGTTGAATTTCTATTACTTTGTTTAGTGAAATTTTGTATCATTTCTAATGCTGTTTTTTCCTATCACTATTTTTTATTCTTTAAAAAAATAAAAAAAATTGAGATATGCAGAAAGAGAGAGGGGGGTTATGTCACACACCCTCAGGACTATTGTGAATGTTTACAATCCTGAGTATTAAATCTTCATATGCCAAATGTCTACTGTACAAATTTTTTGTTTCTGCAGTTATGGTTACCCTGATCCTGATTACCTGACACGTGTTAAGGAAGAGCTGAAAGCGAAAGGAATTGAACAAAGCAAAAAAAAGAAAAACCACTAGAACAATGTCTTAACCAAGCTTTATGAAGATATGTTTGAGGAGTTCATGCTAATAAAAATCCTTCTCTCGCAATGCCTTTGTAAAACTTCATCTCAGGATGTGATTTATATAAGAATAGAAATCTGCTTGTCAATCATTGCTAGAGTGCTGCTTTTTTTTAATGGAAGATAAAAGCTCCAAGAACTATGTCACTCTGTGCTGGAAGTGTCATGTCTCATTCATAGCTGGGTCTGAGAGAATCTGAAATAATCTATGTCTTTCAGTTTCACTATTGGCTATTGATGGACACTACTATTCCCAGACCCACAGAAGCTACACCCTCAGCCCTTGGATCCTCTTTTCATCTCTGGGGCAAAACCTTCGCTTTTTTATGTTTGCATTTTAACCCTTATTTGTTGGCAAGGAGTTTGGTTGCAGGAAATTATAAACCTCCCCTCCCCACCCCCTGGAAGAAAAGTGAGCAGGAGTCAAGATTGAGCAGTCTTTGGTAATAAATGGAATAAGACTATTATTTTTAATATAAAGCTTGGCATATAGCTAGTGGTTTAATAGAGGAATATAGATTTCATAAATCTTTGGCAGAAATAGGAATTAGAAAACTACTTCTGAAGTTCTCATCACTCTTTGGAAAACTGAGTTTCTTATTCCAGAGCACTTGGAAGCTAAACTCTGATCAGGTTCGTAACTTGGGTCTTGCCCCTCCTTAATCTTTGGAACCAGCCCTGTGGAGCACAGGTGTCCTGCCGAGCTGCTACGTGTTTCTCCATACACTTCCTCTCTGGATACATTGCAATCTTCAGTGTATTCTGCTTTTAGCTTTAACAGACAAAGTTTGTTTCCCGTTGTGTTGTCTAACATTATAAAGTTACTATAGCTTGCAATGTAGTAGTTTCCTCCTCCCTTCATAAATCCTACCAATTCAGGTTTCCTTTTTCTGGATTTCTACTAGAAATATGTAACTTTTAAATTACTTTTAAATGTTTTTTTTAAAATATCCATTTCTGCCCCCCCAGTGGAAATGTATAACTCAATCTTTTCCTAAAGATACACATATATACATGTAAAATATTTTTGGTCCCAGAATAATGGTTAATATTTATATAGAGAGTACTTACTTGTCCCCTTTATAAGAGCTTTACATATATGTGATTGATACGATTACTATTCCCATTGCATAAACAAGAAAACTCCCTAAGTAAATCATGGTCACATGGTTAGTAAGCAGAAGGACTCACATTTCAAGTGGGTAGTCTGGCCCCAGACTTCTGCACCCCAGGGCCGCACTGCCTCCTACGGAGGTGCTTCTCCCAGAAGCAGGTTGAGGAGTTCATTTTATTCTGGGCTTCTCCCAGAAGTGGAATTCTACACAGTGCTCAAAACAAATTTCCCTTGGGAAGTCCATTTGAATAACTTCACAACTCAGAATCCTTTCTGAAGAAATCCAACCACTGCCATTGATAAAGATAATCCCCCTGCCCTGCACTATGCTTGTCTAACTGCTAGAAATAACGCACAACGGTGAGGTGGCAAGGCCCAATGAGCATAGCTACAATCCAGAACTCCCATCTTTATTCAGTCCTTAACCTGACAAGCAACTGGGGCCCAGTGACCACAACCATGATCATAATTCCCAGTCATTGTGCAGCCCCATTGTTGACAGACAAATCACAGCTCCTTGCACATTCTCAGGCCCTGTCCCAGGCAGATAAGCCATAACCCCTCTGTACTCAATTCTCCCCTTCAAAAGCCCTTTGTGACTTTTTCATTCCACTGCCCCCCCCCATGCTCATAACCCTATAAAGGCCACATGCCTATGTGAGAGTTGAGGGTCTGGTCTCTAGTGCCAGAGTGGTCCCTATTGGGTTTGTTCTGAAATAACCTCATCCTTTCTTTTAAAATCTGAGTATATGCCTAGTGTTTTCTGCTTGTCCCTTTATTGAGATAGGATTTCACTGTGTTATCCAAGTTAGCCTCAAACTCACTGTGCTCCTGCCTCAGCCTCCTCTTCTCTCCCTGCCTCCTGAGTAGCTGGGGTTACAGGTTCTGTATTTTGAGAAGGGTGTTTTTTTTTGGCTACTTCAGGCTGCCTTAACGGCAGGTCTGGTACAGCTACTGAAGCTGAGAATTGAACCACGGTCGTAGGCACCTGCCTGCATTTACTCAAGCCGTGCTTTAAACAACTGAGCTGTCCAGCAAAGCCCCACAGGTTCTGTATTTTGAGAGAGTCATAATTCATTAATTTTATCATTATGCTGAACTGATTGTGTTCTGTCTTCTGATATTTTGGCTGAATTTGTTCTCAAGAAGCAAAAAATTGGTTTCTGCTAGGCTCTGGGTCCCGTATTGCATTGTGTACTTATGCAGAGCTCTTGTGAATCCGGTCAGTGAGCATTTAGATTACTGTTTTCACTCTTTGGAGATGTGATTATCTGCTTTAAATAAAATTAAGCCCACATTTGGAACAGGTTGTCTTGTATTTTTCTCTCAGTCTTGTTCTTTTTCCTTAGATTCAGATATTGATGTTTCTTGCCACACATATAATAATAATATAAGTGTATTCATGTGCATGGGGGTCTTGGCTGATTTTATGTGAAACTGTTTGCTAGCTTTTTGAGGGGATTTTTTTTTGATTTTTTTTTTTTTTTTTTCTTTTGAGACAGGGCATGAAATTTGTCTGTGTAGTGCAGACTGACCTCAATCCCCAGGAGATCCTCCTGCCTACAGCCTCCTGAGCTCTGGGATGACAGGCATGTGCCACCATAATACCACCATCAGTGTTTGCTGAATACTGTTTTATCACAGTAGCTACAACTTTACTATTTGTTCATTGTGGCCACTTCGGGCTGGGACAATCGTATTTCTCAGTTCCCTTCTTCATTGCAAGTGGGTTACTCTAAAAAGTAGGACACAGATTTTCTCTAGTCTGCGGAAGGTTAAGGGATAGCCTATGAACTGTTCCTCCTCACTCACAGAGCACCAGAAGACGAGGGGCATCCTTCTCTCCAGAGCAAAAGAAGTGAAAAAGAAAACTGAGTAGCTCATGCAATGCATTAAATATTGTGACTGTGCTACTAACCTGTTTTGAAACTGTCTCATTGCTACTTCTTTCTCAATAAAATTAATATTAAAAAAAAACTGAGAAGTTCAACCTCTAATCTTACAGTGACATTTTCACAGAAAAGGAAGTGAAAGAAATGAAGGAACCAGTTGGGTGAGGGACCTCAACCTGAGGCCAGAATGGCTGCAGCCTGCTTCTTCCCACTGGTGGTCCAGAGGTCCTGGGGCCTCAACCCTCGCAAGAAACTGAGCGCCAGGTCACAGCTGTACCTTCAGTGCCCTGCAGGTCCTGGCATGCTGTACTCCACAACACCCCCACAGCATGGGGAGCTTGCTTTGGCTAAACTTTAGTGTTGTAGATTAGGGAAATTAGTCTTTTGTGATACATATTGTAAATATTTTTTCTAGTTTCTTTAATTTGTTAGCTCCCCACCCCCTTCAAATCTATTTAACTTTATCTTCTCTTCAGACAGGGTCTCATTAAATCACTAAATTGACCAGAGTATGTTTGAAGTTGGGATCCTCCTGCCTCAGCACCCCCAGATTGCTGTGATTACAGGCTTGGGCCATCACACTAGGCCAAGGGAAGCTTCTGAAACAGGAAATTTGATCATGCCACTGCCTTGTTAAGAACTGGGCTTCAGGGACACTCAAGAAAACATGAGCCCACCTGGTCTGCAGAGTCCTGCCTGGTCTGATCTGTCTCACTATGACCTTGTCACCCACCACAGGGGTCTCTGTCCTCAGAGATAAAACAATGTGAGGGCAGGGCACAAATACAGCCAGGTGGAATAGGCTGGATGAACTAGGCCCCAGGCCAAATGCTTTTAATTTTATGTAGTAAAGATAATCAAATTTCATTTTATTACACCTGGATTTTGAGTCATATTTTAGTATATGACTTAAGTCAGGCTTTTCCATACGCACAAGTTATAGAGGAATTTGTTTATGAGGTACAGTACTTTCTTCTAGTACTTGTATTTAATTTTTACACTTAGGTCTCAGAAACATTTGGAGTTTGTTCATAGGTATGGCTTGAGAAATAAGTTTTAAAAAACTTTTTTCCCCCAGTGCTAGGGATCAAACCCAGGGCCTTGCACATGTGAGGCAACTGCTCTGCTGCTGAACTACACCTTCCACCTTCTTTTCACAAATGGGTATCAAGTCGTTTCAACAGTTTTTTTTAAAAGGTCACCATTGCCCCAGTAATTTGAGATACCACTTTTTTCATATATTAGCTCCGTGTTTACACTTTGGTTACTTCTGCAGTTTCTATTTTCTTCTGTTAACCTGAACCTTCCTCTATTTTAGAGGGCTTTGTATGAGATGTGATCAAAATATACAGCAAATGGTCAAATTTTAAAATAATTGTTGCAGTAAAAGACACATCCCCCAACTCCCACTCAATTAGAAAAACATATCCCATCTTTCTTGCCACTTTCTGAAGAAGTTTGGGGAGCCCTCTTTCGTGGGTGTCTTTAAGAGGTGTGGTCAGAAATATGGTGAATACTGCTGCAGATGCCATCCAACAGAAATACACGCTCATGAAAACACTGTGCCATGTCGTCCTCTACCTTATTCACAGATCTGGCACCGTACAACTGGTGGCTCTTTCCAGAAGTCAAAATGACCATGAAAGGTAAATGCTTTGAATTGATGCAAGACATAGAGCAGCCACAATGAGGACCTAGAAGACTTCCAGAACTGCACCAGAAAGTGCTAGAATGATAGGATAAGTGTGTCCAAAGCGAGGAGGATATTTTGAGAGAAATTAATGGAAATGTCTTCTACTGTAATGATTTTTAATTTAAACATTCACTGTTTCTTTTGATTGTTCCTCATAGTACATCTTCACATCAGAACTGCTCTTCCTTCTCAGTATTTTCCTAGCTATTCTTGTTAATGTTAACTAACAAACTTGTCTAAGTCATGACCAGTGTTAAAAGAGAGAGGGACAGCTCACTGGATTCTTCACTGGATTGCATTACACTTACAAGTGACAGAGAATTAACATCCTGAGGTAATTTTTTTTTTCAGGGAGATTAATAGTAGTGTTTCATTTATTGCAATAAAAATTTTAAATTTAAACATTCAGCATATTTTTCATTACACCTCATGTATAAAATGTTCTCAATACATGATAAGTAACAATCGATAGGTTAGTGAGCTCAATGTCATTTCCACAACAAACATATATGGAAATGTCACACTGCACCTCATACACTCAACTATGTTCATTACAGACAAAATCTTCAGTTAAAAGGAAGTGTTACATAGGTATGGTCTGAAAGAGTATCATAAGATTCTAACTGATGTGCAATTACCTACTATCCCCACTCGCTGAGCACGAGGCCAGCTTGATGGGCTTGGAACTACACATTCACACAGGGCCTTGCTCACTGTTCTTCCTGGGGTAGATCAACCACAGGTGGTCACATCCAACTGAACTGAACCAGCATGGTGCTGGGTGAGAGGTCCACCTGAGGGTCACTGCCAACAAAATACAAAATGGAAAAAGAGGTGAGGTTGTGAGATGATGTTGGTGAACTGTTTGTTGGGAGCAGCTGAAGCTGGAAACTGGTCAAATGTGGAAGGGCAGAACAAGGCCTCAGTGCCTAAAGCAGTCAAGCTACCTCAGTCCTCAGGAAAACATCCTGCCCAGTCAATGTCAGCTATTAGTTGCTAGGCAACCTTGTGTCTCCCAATACCAACTATTCAAAGGTATAAATAAATGCCCCTACTGTTCTTCCGGTCCTTTGCCCATGAGGCAAACAGACCTCCACCTGACTCAGCTCTTGTCTTCCTATCTATATTTTCCTCATTCCTGCGACCACTTCTCCCTGGAGTACACTGAGAGACCAACGAGTCTCTACATTTTTTTATTTTCCTGGAAGATCTTGTCATGCTGGCTTTCCTGATGAACTTGCTTGTTCTTGTTGTAAGAGGAGGCTGGGACCTTGTCACTGAAAATGGCTACAATTCACTGAGGGAACTCTGGTCCTCACCTTGAGCATCACCTCCTGGCTCCAGAGGGAAAGATGGGGCACAGCTCAGTCTCCTGAGAACCTTGGCTTTCATGATGGGAATTCAGTTGTCCTCATCCTCAGAGGAGCTCAGGACCTGACTATTGCTGAGGATGGCTGTGGTATATTTGGGGGAGCTCTGGCTATTATTTTGAATATTGCTCCTGGCTGAGCTCAAATCCTGCAGCCCGCTGGCACACATCCTTCATCCCACTGGTACAGACTTTCTAGCTTGTAGCACTGACCTTGGGGCCTTCCTAGCACAGAGCCATGACACAGGGCTGCATGAGTGAAATACTGTCATAAGCTCTAGGCCTCCAGTTCAGCTCATAGGGGACACTTACGGGCTCTGGGTCTTCAGCTAGACACATGCAGGACATTACCATGGGACCCAGGCTCTCGGCTGGACTCTTTGCTCCTTAGTGGGCAGACAGATTTCCTGCACTCTTTTTTGGTGACTTATGAAATAATCTTATGAATTATGTGTTCTGTATCGTTCCCTTGCAAACCCCAAACTATAACTGTTCTTGAGTTTTTAATTTGTGGGGCTGCGTTTTCATTTTCCACTGCACCCCGCATATTGCATGGCATGGCCTGATCCTTGAGCACATCATACAATTTGAATAA
>NW_004524723.1:5563608-5577780 GCF_000260255.1 Octodon degus | reverse complement strand
CCTGCCTTCTCTCTGCACCTATGACCTCCACACCTTCACCACCATCCACCCAGGTGAGGTAACAGCAGCGGGCTGGGCGCTGGTCATCAGCTTCCACGGCATTGGTCAAAGACAGGCAAGTAGGTGCTGAAGTGATCCATTCGGGTTCTGATAAGGCTGCTGAACTGCCCATGTCCTGTATTTCCAGGTAGAGCGAAGGTGAAGACAGGAACCATGTAACGACAGGAAGCCAGGCCATCCGCCACAAGCTCGTCTTGAGACCGCTGCTGGGGATGGACCGAAGACTCCACGCAGACAGAATCCATCCTGAGGTAATTTTGAGATGTTTTAACAAAAACCACACTTTCTTATTGTTCTTGAAACTACTTTGTATCTCAAAAATTGTCTTTACAGTGAACATTTTTGGTAAATTTATTTTCCCTTTTCTTGCTAAGTTCAATTCTCAGCACCCAAACTGTATAAGTTAATTAAATAAAAAGACAAAATTAAATAAAATGAAGACATAATTTTCACATAGAAAATCTGTACTTTTTAGTGCATAGTTCTGGGAGTTTGGGCAAGTGTATGTACCTGCGCAGTCAACAGCAGCACATCCTCCCAAGTCCCTGCCTGCAGGGCCTTTTATCACCAACCTCAGGCAACCCCTGGTCATGTTTTGGTCTCTGTAGTTCTAGTTTCGCATAAACAAAACCAGACAAAAATAGTTTTTTGAATCTTATTTTTTTCACACACACAATACATTTGAGAGTCATCTATGTAGTTGTAAGTATCATTCGTGTAGTATTGCTTTCTAGTTCAATTCGATATGGCCAGAGAACATATCTTGTATTTTCTTTCCTCTTCATCCCCAATCACCACTAAAACACTGTTATTGATTTGTGCTTTCTGGAACTCACTTATGAATGAGATAACATAATACAAGTTCTTTTATGACTGGTTTCTTTCATCTGGTATTAAAGATAAAATTTCTTTTTAAATTTATTTATTACAGGGTCTTGCTACACAGTTCAGACTTCTAGTGATCCTTCTGTTTCAGCCTCCCCGCTAGGGCTAAGACTACAGGTATACACCAGCCACCACACCTGGTTTAGGGACCATCATGGCATGCCCAGGGTTCTGGGACTGGCATAGTATGCAGTAGCTGGGATTGAACGAATTGTGCTTGCTAGGGAGGCACTTAGACCGCTGAGCCATCTCTCCAGCTCTCATCTGGTATATTTTCTTTTTCTTTTTAATTTTAATTTATTTATTTGTGTGTGTGTGTGTGTGTGTGTGTGTGGCCAGCTCACCCCACCAGGGAGCAGCGCTGGCTGGCACGTGGTGCTGGGGGATTGAACCGTGGTCCCTGTGCTTTGCTAAGCTTGTTCTAAGTAGGTGCTTTAGACCACTGAGCCATCTCACCAGCCCCTGGTATATTTTCAAAGTTATCCATTTTATAAAATGTATCAGAACTTCATTGCTTATTTTTTAACCAAATGATTTCTTGTTTACTTATTTTATGTATTTGGTACAGGGTCCCACTAGCAGCTCAGATTCATAGTGATCCTCTTGTTTTCAGCCTCCCCAGAGCTGGGATTACAGGTGTGTGCCACCACACTTGGACTCAGTCCCCGGCTCAGCATGCCTGAGGGTGGGTCCGGCGCGGCATGTGATGCTAGGGATGGCACCCTGGTCGCTGAGGTTACCTATCAGGCCCTTAGTCTGCTGAGCTTTTCACTGGCCCTCCAAGTAATATTCTATTGTAAAGCTGTACCACCTTTTATATATCCATTTATCAGTTGGTAGACGTTTGTGTCCTCTTTTGGACCACCGTGAATAATGGAATCTGACACTGCCGTCCTGGCCTGAGCAGAGACCACTGTCTCTGTAGTTAAATCTCCCCGCTCCCCTGAAGATGAATCATCAATAAAGCCCAGTAAGCACAGCTACACCCTGTACTTCCCAGTCAGTATTTAGCTCTGCTCTTAGTGCACATTGTGCATGTTTAAGCCTGGTCCTGGGCCATTAGCCACAATTCCTTTGTACTGAACGCTCCACCTTAAAAGTCCCATTGCAATTTTTCCTTCCACAGCTCCTTTTTATTCCCATGACCCTATAAAGATGTCATAGCCTTATATGAAAATTGCTGGTCTGGTCCCTAGTTCCAGAGCAGTCCCTCTCAGTTTTGTTCTGAAATAAATCTGTCCTGTTGAGCTCATACCTGTTTCTTTTACTTTTTCCTAACAAATAATATGTTGTGAACATTTCTTTTCTTGTTCAGCCTGGGCTGCTATAACAAATTCCATTGTCTGAATGGCTTAAATGCAAGCATTTACTTCTCAGTGTCTGAAGGCTAGAAGTCTGAGATCAGTCATGTTCTCAGTGACAGCCCTCTTGCTTGCTGATGCATGGCCCTTTTCTGCTTTTTTCCACACTTGCAGAATAGAAAGAGAGAGCTCTGTTCCCTTCATTTCTAGGGGAACTAATTCAATCATGGAAGTGTCATTTGGTGATCTTATCTGGACTTCATTACCTCCCAAAGTTCTCACCTCCAACGCACTCATGCTAGGGATTCAGGCTTTAACGTAGGAATTTGGAGAGAAGAGAAACTTTCAATCCATAGCATTCATGTACACGTTTTTGTCAGGACATATGTTTTCAAGTCAGTTGGGTGTGTCTAGGAATGAAATTGCTGGGTATTGTGGTTTAGATCTAGAATGGCCTCCAAAGCCTCATGTGTTCAGGGGTGGGTCTTCAGGAAGGTGGCTGGGTCATGGGGTACTATGCTGAGTTGATCCCAAGAGGTCACTGTGGGCGTGAGCCAGAGGGGTAAATTCCACCCTGATTCCACCCTTCTTTCTGCCTTCTGGCCTCCCTGTTATAAGCAGTTTTCTTCTGCTAGGCCCTTCCTGCCTTGAAGTCAGTAGGAAATGGACTGAATCCTTTTCAAACTCTGGGACTAAATAAACTTCTCCTCAGGAGGAACTGTAATTATTTCATTTGAAAACATAAAAAGAATTTCCATGGCTACTGGTGACAGTGAGCTTTATAACTATTAAGAAAGTGCTTGGGCCAGGGAGATGGCTCAGTAGAATAAGCGCTTGCCTGGCAAGCACAAGGGCCTGAGTTTAATCTCTGGTTCCACAAAAACAAATAAATAAATGAAAGAAAAGAAAGAAAGAAAGAAAGAAAGAAAGAAAGAAAGAAAGAAAGAAAGAAAGAAAGTGCTTGTTGGACCAGAGAGATAACTCAGTGGATGTTATATCTAAGTGCCTGCTTAGGCAAGCTCAGGGACCGGGGTTTGATCCCCAACACCACAAGCCACATTAGTCCCACCCCTGTGTGCACTGAGCAGGCCACTGAGTCAAGGTGTGGTGGCACATGCCTATAATTCTAGCACTGGGGAGTCTGAAAACAGGAGGATCACTAAGTATGAGCTGTGTAGTGAGACCCTGTAATAAATATATTTTTTAAAAAGTGTTTGCTGAACATAACTAGATGAGAAAAAAATTGGATGGCATAACATTACAGTACAGTACTCTTTCACTCTAGAAGTAGATGTGGCTAAGCTGACCAGCTCTAAAGCCGGTTCTTATGGGAGTGGGTGCAATTCCCCTCCATGCTGATTGACCACCAATCATGGTCGATATCCTTCTTATGCTTCTAGTCCTTATCTATAATTATGAATGTCAATGCTATCAGAGTTGTTATAAGGTTTAAATTGCTGTAACAAGCCAGGACTGGGAAAAGAATGACACCTGAGAAGGTTTGGAGCAGTGTACAACTTTATTAACACTGGTGGACCTAGGTGGGATCATTCCCAAACGAGCCAGGTCCTGGCCTCTGGTTGTTTGGGGTTTTTATAGACTTTTACAGTCAGGAAGTACAGAAACAGAACATGCAGGCTTTTGATAGGGCAGGGAAGGTTCCAATGACTTTAGGGGAACTGGTGGGTTGAATGGGAAATGGAAACTTATAGCACTTATAGATGTTGATGTGGATGAAGAACCAGGAGGTGAGTTGCAGGCATCCTCAAACAACTGAGGACACTATATTATATGGGGCAGGTTGGAAAAGTTAGAATAAAAGGAGCTTCTCCATTTTATTCACCCCTGTTATTTGTATCTAGACAAATACTTCTCTATACTATGTTTGTTTAAATTGTGTCTTCATTGTTTGTCTGAGGCCCCAGGACAATGTATGAATCTTGGGTGAGGACCATCTATAAGTTGACAGAATCTAGGTGCTGTAACACAAACTGTGTTAACCAATTAAGAATATAAGATCCTATTAGCAGAATGAGGAAAAGAATGAACAGTAGGTCAAGTAAGGGTCTCACAGTAGTGTCCTACTCCCTTGCTAGGAAGACATTTACTAGCATAATTGGGAGCAATTCTAAATTCTAACAAAGGTCAAAATGGGCTTTGCCTGTTGGGATTGCACCAGGTCTCCCTGATCTAATTAGCTAACAGGTAGATCTTGCTGCATGGTATAATATGATACCCAATTTAAGAAAGCCCTCTGCCTCTACATATCAGAGAAAAGAGGAACTGCTTTGAGTGCCTTGGTGCAAAGGCTAGGACAAAAACTTCAAAAAGTTAGATGGAGTTGCTGCTGGATGGTCACCCTCCCTAAGGACAGTAGCAGCTACAGCTACGCAAACAGTGGAAGGTGCAAAGCTAACTTTAGGATAGGAACTAGAAGTCCTGACTGCTCATCAGATCAGAGTGATTCTTGAGACCAGCAGTTATTTCTGGTTCACAGGGAAATGGCTTGCTAAGTATCAGGTCATTCTCTTAGACACCTGTGCACTAGCTGGCTGGGGAAGTAGGTGTGACCTGTTTAGTCACAAAATCCCAGGACTCATGCACAGAATAGTACTCAAGGCCCCTGCACATAGCTTCTCATGAGAATTGGAGCAAGTTTTCAATAGGATGGCCTAGAGACTTGATGTCAGCCTGAGGACTCTGTGATACAAAAAGGATATTCCACATTGAGTTTTTGCCATTGTCATCTCCATTGTATAGTGGCCCACTTCCATGCTATAGCACGAGCTTGTCCTACTTTGACTTGACCCTATGGAGCCTGTTTCTTTTTCTAACTTTAATTAAACCTAGCTACTGTTAAAAAAAAAAAAAAAGGAAACAAAGTTCATTGATGTGAAGGAAAAACCAGGAATGGAGAACATACCCATTATGTGAGCACACAAAAACACAAATCATATTAGTGAGAATCAAACTGGCATCTATGAAGCCAGAGTTCCTAAGAAATGATGATAAAAAAAATAACTAAGTAACATTGGGTGCTTATAAACAAAAAAGAAGAAAAAGTTAAAGAAGCTAAAAAGTACACTGCACACTACACTTTTCTGATTGCATTCACACGCCTTACATTATTTAATTATGCAATGGCCCTGTAGGCAGAAAGTTCAGTTTCCATGCTATATATATAAATGTACCAAAAGAGAACTAAATAGAGTTTAAGAGATGAGTTGAAGTGGGACATGGAAGGAGTGAAGCCCCAGAGTGAAGAGCAGACAATACTATGCTGACTTGTTGGAGATGATCTCCTTGGAGCAGCCTTCACATTGTTCCCCAGTGGTAATGAAAGAACCTCCTAGTGATATCACCAGCACGAAATAAGAGTACACTTTCCACTTTGCCTCTTCTCCCCACTCCGTTCTCATGACAGTGCCGCAACTTGTGCCCAGATTGTTCTAATCAGATGTTTCTGCCTCATCTTACTTAAGGATAAAATGTACATACTCCTACAAAGCATTCTTTTTTAAAAATTTTTTTAAATGTATTTAGTACAGGATCTACAGGGTCTTACTACACAGATTGGACTCATAGTGATCCTCCTATTTTCAGCCTCCCAAACACTGGGATTACAGGCAGGTGCTACCATGCCTAGTCTCAGTGGCCCCCAGAGGTGGGGCTAGCACGGCACACTTGGGATTGAACCCTGGTTGCTGCGTCTGCCTAAGCAGGCGCTTTAGTCCACTGAACTATCTGGTCAGCCCTCTATAAAGCATTCATACCTAATTTCCTATTTTAAAAATTACCCAGGCACTTAACAGCCTAGGAGATATGGTGATGTCTGGACTTATGGAGGGGAATAGAAGAGGCCAGGGAAGGTAACAAGGCACCATGAGGCTGTTCTTCCTGCAGCGGCCAGGCCAGTCTTAATTCATTCTCTTTCTTTTTGGGCAACTTCAGGATTATCGGTCATCTTTGGTTCACAAATGAAATGAAAATTGACGTGCTGTTATTTTTCCCACTCAGGGAGATATCACCAAAGAAAAGGCAGATGTAATTTTTACATCATTTAATTTCAAATCAGGTACTTTAGTCAAGTCTTGATTGTAATATGACTAATGACTGATTGACTAACACTGTCTTGAACAAATAGAATGTATTTAGACAGTGTCTTAGGTTACTCTTCTCTCGTTGCTGGGACAAATACCCGATACCCAAAATGAAGGAAGGAAAGGTTTATTTAGCTCACAGTCACTGGAGGTTTCAGTCCACACTCAGCTGGCTCCAAGGCAGAGGGTCACATGGCAGAGAGCAGCAGTTCATGGTGGCTGAACAGCAGCAACAACAAAGAGCGATGACTACAGAAAGTCTGTCTCTTTGTCTCTTATATTACATTCAGGCTCTCTGCCCCAGGCTGGGGGAAATACTCACACCCATAATCCCAGCAGTACTAAGACCCATAATCCCAGTTTTGGATCACACATAATCCTAGTGACTCATGAGTTAATCACAAACTCTAGAAGTACCCACCCCATGACTGCATGAGGCTTTGGGGGGACACCTATACACAAACCATAACAGTATGTGGGCTCAGGACTCAGTAAATCGCGGGTGTGAACCCCAGCTGTGTCACCTACCATTGTGTGCCCTTGGACCATCACCCAGTGTCCTTCACAGGAAGTGTCAGCCTTCCTTCCCTTTTATCTCTGACTACTGAAAGTCCACACTTTTTTTACTTGGTAGGCCTTAAGCTCTTCTGTATGTGTGTCTGTTTTTATACAACTCAGCATTTATATCTTATCTCCTACAGCTCTTCTCTTCTGT
Organism: Octodon degus; assembly: GCF_000260255.1. Taxonomy (NCBI): domain Eukaryota; kingdom Metazoa; phylum Chordata; class Mammalia; order Rodentia; family Octodontidae; genus Octodon; species Octodon degus. The sequence continues at coordinate 5,570,719 of NW_004524723.1, read as the reverse complement.
ATATTCTATGAACCCAAGAAATGAAACTCAATCTTTTTCTTGTTTTTTCCCTAAAATATTCAACCACTCTGACCCATGGATATAACACTATTTAGGATGTCTTCACTACATATGTCCATGTATATAGCTTATGTATTCTTACACTGATATATTTTGTGTATTATAAAACTCTTAATTTTAATTAAAGGGATAAGATAAATCAAAAATTCATATTTTTTTTAAAAATTGTCAAATATTATAGAACTTACTGTGTGGAGGTGAAGCTGTAGAAGATTCATTTAATTTTTTTAATCATTTAAAATGGAGACATAGGGGGCCAGGGATATAGCTCAATGGCACAAGCACCTGTATGGCAATCACAAGATACTGAGTTCAATCCCCAGTGCCAAAAAATAAAAATAAAAAATGGAGACATAATGTACATGCAATTATTTAAAACATGGTGTCTCAGTTATTTTTCTCCCATTGCTGGGACAAATACCCAACACTCAAAATGAAGGAAGAAAAGTTTATTTAGCTCACAGTTACTGGAGGTTTCAGTCTATCTCACTGGCCCTTACATATCTGTCTTCTTCACAACAATGAAACAGCTAACATTTATTCCATATTTCCTGTGTGGTAGGTTCTATGATAAGCACTTTCACCCATTACATCTTTTGTGGTGCTGGGGATAAAACCCAAGGCCTTGCTCAGGCCTGTTAGTTCTCAAACAATGAAGCATTGGAAGCACTCAGTCCCCCCTGTGTGTTACACAGGGGGGACTAGAGTCACACTTGAGGCAGTGAGTGGTGGAGTCACTTTTGGCCCAGTCTGTCAGGATGCAAACTCACTGTTTTTAGCCAGTCCCTAGTTGCCATGAGACTTCATGGAAATGGTGAGGCTACAACCTTGATTGCAAAAGCAAGCTGTACTCTAGAAAGCAGAGGCAGAGAATGGTGCTGGGCCTGAATGAGTCGGAAGGGTAAGGAGACTGCTAGGAGGCCAAAGAAGGCAGACATCAACCTCCAGCACAGGGTCCTGGCCCTAGAGCTGTCAGGAGGGCTGCGTGGGTGGCAGGGACCCACTCTCTTCCTCTTCTTCTTTGCTGAACCCAGCCTTCCTCCAAGGAGGCCAAAGGTCAACGACAGTTAAATGGGCTGTGTGCCCAGGAGTTTTCAGACCTGTTGTAGTGGTGCACACCTGTTAGCCCAACACTTGAAGACTGGGGCAGGAAGATCATGAGTTCAAGTGCACTCTGGTCAAGTTAGTGACTTCAAAATAACCTACCTCAAAATAAAAAGGACCAGGGTTGTGGGGGATGTAACTCAGTATGAAGACTCTGGATTCAATCCTCAGTACTGGAAAAAAAAAATGAGTTCTTTCTCAAGGTCCTGAGGAAGGGAATTTTGTGCTTTCCTACCTCTGCACCGTTTCTGCCTCCTTGAAAAGTCAGCCTGGCTGAATATAGGCATAAATCACCCTTCTGGGATGGCAGAGGAGGGCAGCATGCTCTGGACCCTGGCTGAGTCCCTGGCCTCCAGGGCTCACCTCCCTGTGCAAGGAGAAATGGTATCACCTCATGGACTTGTGTTGAGGACTGAGTGGATTAAGATACGATACTTTTGAACAGCACCCCAAATATTCAACAGTGTACTTGTTAAAGAATTCTGATGGCAGAGAAGATAAGTCTGTCTGTCCCTGTGAGTGAAGGCAGCAGGAGGAAGGGGAACTGAGCCTCATGTTTCTCCCTGGTGTCAGCTATTTTCATTTCCATGAATCCATGTGTTGCTTCTAGTAACTGATGCACTGTGTGTTGGTGTTTCTTCTTTGGTCGGTTGCACAACCTCGAGGAGATCTTGTAATTATGGACTCTTATGGCAAGATAACAAATCATGTTCTTGGGGGGAAATGAAGCCACACAAACAACGTTTGGTACTCTAGAGGAGGTGGACATTAGGATGCACACCTGTCTCCCTGAAGCCACAGGCACATGTATGCAGTCTCTCCTGCCTCAATGGCTCTGGGGCATGTCGTGGCTTTTGGATTTGGTCTCTCTTAGGGAACCTCATCCCAAGTCCATCTGCTGGGAGAGCTAGTGATGTGACTTGGAGGAGGGCAGCCAGTGACAGACCCAAGCCTCTTTCATTCACCTTTTTATTTCTCTGTGTTCCCATCTTTATTTCTGTGTTCCCATTTTTATGCTGTTTTCCACTAGCATAAAAAAATAGCTGAGATAAATCAACTCAAAAAGACAAAAAGGTATGCTGGGGAGATAGCTCAGAGGTCTAAGCACCTGCCTGGTAAGTGCAAGAACCTGGGTTCAATGCCCCATACCACATGCCATGCAGGCCTTGGAATCCTGGGCATGCCATGCCAGCCCCAAAACTGGATGTGGTGGCTCATGCCTGTAATCCCAGTGTTGGGGAGGCTGAGACAGGAGAATCACTACTACAAGTCTGAGATGCATAAGCGAGACCCTGTACCAAATAAATAATTTTTAAAAATTTTTTAAAAAGACAAAAATGTTATTCTGAGTTCCAGTTTTGGAGGTTCTACCCATTGCTTTGAGACTATGGGTTGCACTGTAATGGAAGTGCTTACTTACCTCAAGTGAGTGAAGGACAAGGTCAACTCATTTCCTTCTAGAGCATGTCCAAGGGACCTCAGGATCTCCCACAGGGCTTCCCTCAAATTGCCTACTGCCTTGGGGACTTCACCTTTAACATGAAGGCCTTTGAGGGGCATCCAGGATCAAACTACTACAGTCCTCTGTGACGTGTCTTCCTCACTCTTTGCTTTTTTCCTTTGGGGCATTCATCTGCTCCCATGATATCAGCTACTATTTCTTCTCTTTTAAGCACTCAATTATTTATTTAATTGGTATATTTATGTATATTAGATATATATAATAACTTTCATCATAGGAAACTGTTACCTATATATAAAATATCTTGCTTCTTCTTTTATTCCCCTCCCTTTCCTGCATTCCCTCTTTCTCTCAAGCAAGTAGACAATGAAGGCTTAAATAAGAGATAAGTGATATAGTTTTAGGGCTCCAGGAAGATCAAAACCCACTAGAAGAATTCGAGATTCTCTGGAGGCTGAGACAAATAACTTTTCTGGCAACCCATATTTATCTGATTTACAAACAAAGATAGAAAATACTGAGGCAGCTAGAGAACTGAGTAGGACCTCTGGAGTCAACTCAAAGACCTTCCCAAGTAGTAAATCATGCTAATGAGGAGACTGTCTCACCTCCAGGTTGACGTGAGCTGCCTGCAGTTATAATCTTGATTTAGTAAATTGGGCTTGGAGCCAGGCGTCCTCAGCTGTGGCCTTATCCTGCCCTTGAGGCATGATGGCATCACAGGCCACTACAGAGCTCAGCTGTGACAGAGGTTCACTTGCTACAATCTTCTGCCTATCTCTAGACAAGGAGCCTAGGCCTTGGACAGACTCACAAGGAAACACAGAAAGCCCACGGATTAATTTTAAATCTTGCTCAGAGCCATTTCCTAATGGTCTCCATCATCTTCCCTTTTTTTGTTTGTTTTGTTTTTTATGAGGGTTTAAATAGGGTCTCAGTATGTAGTGCAGGCTGGCCTTGAACTCACTTAATAGCGTAGGCTGGCCTCAAATCATGATAATCCTCCTGCCTCAGTCTTGCAGGATGCAGGTATTATGGGTGTGCACCACCACATCTAGCTTCTCCTCCTTTTTTTTTTTTTTTGGTACTAGGGACTAAATTCAGGGCTTTGTGCCCAGTAGGCAAACACTAGCACTGAGCTGCATCCCTAGCCTTTCCCCCTGCTATTTATAAAAACTTCATTTCCATTTTTTTCCTTTATTCTTTTTTTGTCCCTTCCTTTCTCTCTCCTTGACTTGTTCTCCTTTCGTGACCATTCAGTATTTCTGTGCTGATTCCCGCATCAGCCAAAGCTTGTTTCTTCTCCATAGTAACCAGAAGTAGTGGGAGAAACTCATTCAAGTTCACCCAGTGTTACATGGCATTCCGTACCATAGGCTCATGCAGGAGGTCCTACTCGCAGGCCATCTGGCCAAACTGGGTGAATGTGAAGCTTGATTGCCACCTTGTGACACTGTTAGCCAGGGCAAGTTTATTATGAAAATAATGTAGCTCAGGTGACAGGACTTTATTTGCATAGACTTTTGAAAGGTTTCTGAGAACAATTCTAATAATATGTTCATGTGGTTCCATGACTTAAGAAAACTTCACAAGTAAAATAATGTAAGCACAATGACCATTTAGATTTTGTCTTGCCCTGGCTGTGGTTGCAGATATCTTTTTGCTTTGGCATACAATTTTCAGCACTTCAAAATGTATTTCATCATGATTTATGTTTTGATTTTAAATAATCAGTTTTATATGAACATTTTCATTTGTAATTTTATATTCTTTTCCTGAGGGGTGTAAATTTTAAGACCTGTAAAACACGAGCCTATCTCTGACTACTAGTTTCCCCATTTTGCTATTGAGGCATGTAAGTAGAAGATCAGCTAGCTAGTGACAGCTGAGCCTGGGTTAGAGCCTGATCTCAATCTCAGAGCCTATAGATCTCTCTCTCTCTCTCTCTCTCTCTCTCTCTCTCTCTCTCTCTCTCTCTCTCTCCCTCCCTCTCTCCCTCTCTCCCTCTCTCTCTCTCTCTTCTGTTACTTGATTTTCTGCCCTTATGCTCTTCATTAACACATTCTTAGCTACTTCACTTTGTATCTCTATCACCTACTATTGTTGTAGAAGCCAAGCTATGAAAGAGACCAATGGGAGAAAAGGAGTTTCTGTTTGTTTGTTTGCTTGCTTGCTACTTCCAGCTGCCTTAAGGGCAGGTCTGGTGCAGCATTTTTTGGAGCTGGGTATCAAACTGCAGTCTTATGCACCTGACTGCATTTACCTAAGAGGTGCTTTAAACAACTAAGTTATCTGGCAAAGCCCTGAAAAGGGAAGAATATTGGGTTTTAGGTGCACACAGGCTCAGCGCGACCTTATGATGTCCAAAATGGCTGAGCAACATCACAGAGGAAAAGGTTTAGTTTTCCACACTTGCTGGTAGGGTTGGCCTTTAGAAACCAGGAAGGATGGGGGCAAGCCAGGGAATAGAAGCAGGACAAAGCAGTTAGTAACTTAGCCTCTCAAGAATCAGAGCCTAGCAATCCTGAGAGAACAAGATGACATAAACTCTGTTTACAGGACATAACTGCCAATCTTATCCGTACTAGAGCAAGAAACCACAGCTACAGGGGAGGAGGGGAGGAGTTGGAGGGGGATCGTTCTTTAAATCCCACTTCACTATTACTCCAGTTTGTATCTCTGTCACCTACTATCAGTCCAGCTGATACTATTATTCTAGTCAAACTCAAGCCTAGAGGTGCCACATGTCCCAACTTAATATCTCAGAATATGACTGTAATATAATTATGCACCACTCAACAGGTTAAAAGTGATATTTTTTGATAAAAGTGTTTTGAGAAATCCATCTTTAGGTTTTTGGGGGGCTGTACAAATATCACAGAGTATACTCACATAAATTAATATAGTTACAGTGGCACTAGGCAATATAATCTCAAGGAATCACTTGTATATACAGGCTGTTAACTGAAGCTTTGTTATGCTAAGCATGAATGTATTTGGGGAGAGGGTGTTTAAAAGAGGAAGTGAAGTTAAAATAAGGCCTCATGTGTAGACCCTCATCCACTGTGATTAGGATTTCAATGAGAAGATTAGGACACCAGCTTGTGCAGGGGGAGGGTCATGTATAATGGTTAACCTTTTCTCCCCAGTACTGAGAATTATACCCAGGGTCTTCATGCTGAGCTATATCCCAGCCTGTGTTGTTTTGTTTGATGAGATGTTTCTAAATCGCTAATTGTCAGGCTAGGCTTGCACTTGTAACCCTCTGGCCTCAACCGCCCAGAGTGCTGGAATTAGGGACACGTGCCACCATGGCCAGCTTGATGGTTAATCTTGAATTTCAGTTTGACTGGTTTGAGAGATGCTTAGAGATTAGTAAAGAAAGTAATGTGTCTCGTTGGCTGGGTGGTGGGGTCACAAGCCTGGGGACTACCTGGTCCCTGCCCTTTCTTCTTCTTTCTCTTTCTCTCTCTCTCTCTCTCTCTCTCTCTCTCTCTCTCTCTCTCCCTCCTGTCCTCCCTCCCTTCCCTCCCCTCCTTCTTGGCTGTCATGAGGAGAATAGCTTTCCCCTGCCAGAAAGCTCTCCTTCCTGCCATGGTGTCTCTTCCTCAGACCCAGCACAGCACGGACCGAAAGCACAAGCCAGGTAAGCACTTCTCCCTGAAATTGTGTGTGGCAGATCTCCTGTCCCAGCAATGGACAGGTAACTCATGGACCCTATGAAGGTACAAGGAAGCTGACCACCTACAGGTCTTTGAGAAGACCTCAGAAGAAACCATCACCATCAGCACATTGGTCTCAGACTTCCAGCTTCCAGAATGATGGGAAACTGAACTTCTGTTCCTTAAGCTACCAGTCCATGACATTTTAGGCAGCTGTACCAAGCAAATACGAGAAGGATCAAAAGACTTACTAAAGATCCTCCAGTGAGTAAGTGACAGACCAGAATTCAAGCACAGATTTTCTGCATCAAAATCAGGTGTTCTTCTCTCTGTGCTACAATGCCCCTCAGCTGAAAAACACAGGCTCACAGGCTGTGAGGAGCTTTCATGCATCTCAGAAAGAGGGTGACAAAGAGGAGTTAGCAATGGACGTGATCTGCATTAGATGACCTGTGGCAATGTCCAAGGAATTAAGCTTTTCTCTGGATCTGCAGACTTAATTCTAAGGGGTCTCATCTAGAAAGAGAGAACCGGAGAGCTTCCTGCTACTCTGCACCAGAAGGACCTATTACTGGTCCCAGCCCAGGCACAGCATGGGTGAGACCCTCTTCCACCCCCTTGGGATGCCCCCCACCACTCTGCAGCACCTTCCCCACCCCGCCCTCCGAGTAGGAATTTCTGCCGTGTTCCGGAAACCCCCAGACCCAGTCCTAGCTCAGGCCCGGTGAGTGTGTGGGAGAGCTGCCTCTCCCCCCTACTCCGCCTTGTCCCCTCCAGGCTCAGCTCAGGCCTGGGGTGTAACCCTGCAGCTGCAATCCCTGCA
>NW_004524723.1:5560385-5562493 GCF_000260255.1 Octodon degus | reverse complement strand
TAATAGGCATCAATGAGAAAGAAGGAGTCAATACAAATGACATTAAAAAAAAATGGGTAGAAAGAGAGAACCAAGTGTGGCTCGAGTGTGACTGAAAATGAAGAGGCAGTAGCTCTGATAAGACAGCAGGGGATGTCTGGACATTTCTGTAGTCTGGATAGTGCACCTGTTTTTTTCTGTGACCAGGTGTGAGTATAGATTGGTCTTGTTTTGTCATGATGCGTCATAGTCATACAGTAGATATGCTGATTTTTTCTTTTTAACAAATCTGTTCAGCCAGAGAACACTAAGACTTAGCTGTGAGAACCAGGTCAGCTCTTGACTGCCAGGGACTTTCTCAGTACCAACAAATAAGCCACAAGTGCCAAATCTCATGACATTACAAGTACTGGGACTCTTTTTTGACACAGTTGTTTTTCTTCTTCAGGAAATATCAGGGCAAAATAAAACGAATCATAAATGTCTATAACATAAACAAAGGTATTGTACACGTGGCACAGAATCACCCCACTCTAGCATGAAAGAGCTGGAGTTGACATCTTTCTATCTGAGCTGCTTAGTATATTCTATGACAGCATGAAAGAAGAGACATCTGCGTGTTACCTTCCTTACAGTTTGCATTCTCCAGTACTCCCTGGGCGGGGCAATGGCCGACTGGCAATGAACCTCTGGCCCCTGCATCTGCCTAAACATGTGCTTTACTCCACTAAGCCATCTGGCCAGCCCTAGTTTTGGGATTTAATAGATAACTTTCTATGACACTGAGAGTACAAAGTTTAGCGAATGAGATCTCCTGGTAACTGATTATTTTTCTAAGATCCAAAATCAAGCCTGGGAAACAGAACTGGCAAGTAGACAAGAAGAAAACAGGAAAGAGAGAAAATGGGAAGAGTGGAGAAGGCCTTAGAAATTCTAGGCAATAGCTTATTATTTTGTTAGTGATTGGTGTTGACTCTCAGTGTTCCTTGTGGCGCTAAGCTACCTGGGCAATATCACCTTGTTGATCATCCACCTCTAAGGCAAGTCACCCTGGAATAGAAGCAGATACAAGAAGGGAGAGACAGGCCACAGTGCTGTTCTAAATCATAAGCAGGTAGTTTCCCAATAGCTACTCTAGAAGAGTCTGTTTATACAGTATGTTCATGTATCTGTGTAGATCTGCAGTGGTGGCTGCCGGTAATCCCACTATGCTGGGGGGCTGAAGCAAGAAGAGAAGTTGAAGCCCACTTGGACAATTCAGCTACTTTTATGACAAGTGAGACCTTGTCATAAAATTAAAAAAAAATACAAAGGACTTGCTTTTATTTAAAAATTAAAAGGCTCAGTGCAAAGTTCCTGGGTTCAATCCTTACTGCCAAAAAAAAAAAAAAAAAAAAAAAAAAAAAAAATTACTAGCAGAGCATCCTCTTCTGTAACCACTGTTTTCACCAGTTTGGAGCACTCACTCCTGAGGCACTTCAGGCACTTATGTTTTGTTTTAGCCAGAGTCTTGCTATACTTCCCGTTATGGTTTATGTCTAGTCTCCCCAAAGCCTCATTCAGCCATGGGGCAGGAACTTCTAGAGTTTGAGATTAATTTATGATCTAGGCTGGGATTATGGGCATGAGTACTACACCCAGCCTGAGGTAGGATAGCCTCCACGCAACTTAAGGGAGACAGACTTCCTCTCAGTAGCCATTGTTGCTACTACTCTTCCCATTGCTCTTTGCTCTTTGCCACCACCCTGAAAGGTTGCTCTCTGCCATGTGCCACTCTGTCTTAGAGCCAGCTGAGTATGGGCTGAAACCTCCAATAACTGTGAGCTAAATAAACCTTTCCTTCCTTCACTGTGGGTGTTGGGTATTTGTCCCAGCAATGAGGGAAGAGTAACTGAGACACTTCCCAAACTGTTTTCAAATTCTGATCTCAAGTTCCTGAGTAGCTGGGCCTGTAGTAGTCAGGCATATGTATCATCAGCAGCTTTCCCCAACTGAGACTTGTCGCCCACTGCTGATGGTGGGATATACAGTTCCCTCTACATTCATTTTCTGACTCATTGTGTCAAAGGTGCACATGCACAATAAATAAAAATGATAATTCAATCTGTTTTCAGTGTATGCTGGTATAA
>NW_004524723.1:5554027-5559940 GCF_000260255.1 Octodon degus | reverse complement strand
AAGAGTAACTAAGACAAAGCAAAAACTGGAATTCCCTCACCCATACACTTTGAAGTCTAGGATTGATACAAGTGCTCATGGGATAGCATCTAGACCTGATTTTCTTCAACTGTCACTGTTCTCAGTAGTGTCACTTTTTTTCTCAGGCTCAGCATGGAGAATGGTGACTGCTGGCTGTTAGTTACGAACGCACACAATCAACCAGACTGGGCATTCTGACATGAGAAGAAGATTTATTAGGGACTGCCAACAGGCTGGCTGTCTAGTGGACCCAGACAGCAGCAAACAAAGGGGAGACTTTATACGACCTTTTAGGGAGGGTGATCATGGGCTGGAGCAGCCACATCGCAGGTGGAAATTGTTTTTCTTCCTTGTGGCTTAATTCTGCTTAGGTCATAGGGAAGTGAGCTGAGACCAGCATGGGTCAAGGGGAAGTGAGCCAAGACTAGAGTACAATATGCAGCAGGGTTGGGGTTGAGGTTGGGGTTGGGGCAGGGTGCCTAGGAAACCAGGGGTGGGGGGGAGTATTTGGGACAGTGTGCCCAGGAAACTTTGAGTCCTGACCTATCACTGGCAGCTTTCGTTCCATGTCCTTCTGTTGTGGTTTGGGATTTTTGCAAAACAAACAATATAGTACAGGACACATTTTATGATGTTAGTTTATAATAAATCACTCAAGAATCATATACAAGAAGTGCAGGAAAGGCCAAGGGTCAGTGGTGGAAATGAGAAAGTCTAGGCCAGCAGGATGAAAGATCTGTGCTAGCAGGCTGAAGGATCTGCGCAGGAGGTAGGAAGCAACACTCAAAGTAAGCACAAGAGCTACCCCAAAGTACCATGGTCATCCTCAGCAACATGGGGACCTGAGCTCCTCTAGTGACAAAGAAAGCTGAATTCCCATAAAGCTAATATGACAAGCTTCTCCATGAGGCTGAACAGTGAATCATCTACCTCTCCGGTGCCAGGAAGTGATGCTCAAGATGAGGACCAAAGTTCCTCCAAAGTTCATCGGGAAAGCCAGCATGACAAAGTTCCCCAGCAGAACAGCCCAAGAGAACTAGCAGCTTCCAACAGCTTCTCCAAACAGCATCCCTGACAGCATTTCAGTGGCTTCTCATAGTCTGCCTTTATGCTGCTAGCAACAATCCTCAGGTGGGTCTTCCACACCCAGCACCATGCTAGTTTAATTCAGCTAGATAGAATAAGCTGACCACTTGTTGGAAATCTATTACACCTTCGGTGCTCAGGTCTAGTACGGAAGCAAATATTTAGTGCGATATATACTCATCATCAGGAACGTGGTGCCTAGAATGAAATGCTGGGATATACCCTAAGATACCTCCTGATTGGATGAGGCTAAGCCATCATTGCAGGGGGGTGGGACTAGGCTCTCAATACACTGACTGGCCAAGTCAGAGTCACATGCTCCACATTTAGCAAGAGGGGAATGTTATCTCCACTGGATGCTTTTATTAGAAGAGGAAAGGATATAAGCAATTAAAGATCATATGTAGCTATTACAGTGTCTAGTGATCTGCAAATTAATAGAACCCAGCGCCTTCACACTGAGCTATGTCCACAGCTTTTGATTTTTTTTTTTATTTTGAGACAAGTTTTTGCTAGATTGCCCAGCGTAGGGCTCAACTTGTGCCCCTCCTGCCTTAGGCTTCTACAGTGCTGGCATTGAAAGCATGCATCATCGTTCCCCCTTTGGGTGCTTTTTTTTTTTTAAAGATAAGATCTCACTATGCAGTTTAGACTGGCCTTGAACTCACAGTGTAGCCCAGGATGGCCTCAAACTCTCAGTGATCTTCCTGCCTCAGCCTCCTGAGTGCTAGGGTTACAGGTATGTACCACCATGCCCATTTTCCCTTTGCTTTTTCTAAGGATAAGCTTTTGTTTAAATATAAGAACAGTAAATGACTCCTTATCAGAGAATTTTTTTAAAAAATGAAGTTAAACTGGTTCACCCATTCCCTACCTTCAAAAATATTTAAATAAAATTGAAAAATAAGGAGTAAACAGCTAAATGGGTGGCATTTTTGAGCACCAAGTGTGTATTGGATAAAGAGCTATAAATTTTGAAAGACCTGTGAATGGGTAGTTGATGAAGCCATTAAGTGTGGGTAAATTATTCCTAGAGCGTAAGGGGGAAGACTCTTCATTGTCAATTCCACCAGTACCAATGGAGAAGAGACTGGTACGTGCACAAGGAAAGACGCTGGGAGATACTGATTCTGAACATCAGGAACATGAAAATAGAATGCCACTATATTTAAAAGAAATGGATGGGAAAATGGCTTTTTGTTTTCCTTTTCTTTTTGAGACAAGGTCTCACTATGCTCCCTTTGTAGCCCAAGGCTAGTTTTGAACTTGAAATCAATCCTCCTGCCTCAGCCTCCCAAGTGCTAGGATTGCAGGTGTGCACCACCATGCCCTTCTGTGGTATAAGTATGAAGTGTTCCCCCAAAGGCTCATGTGTGGGGTGCTTGAGCAGAGGAGGCTGGATCAAGAAGGTGCTGACCTCATCTGTGGATTAACCCAGGAGTGCGTTCACAGCTGCATGGGCCCTTGTGAGGCCAGGCCCAGTTGGAGGAGGCAGGCACTGGGGTGCTCCTGCGAAGGGTACCTCTTGTCTCTTTCTCCCTCTGCTTCCCAGCTACCATGAGGTGAGCAGTTTCTCTGCCTCACCCTTCTCCCATGGATGTTTCTGTTTTGCCACAGAACTGAAAGGAATGTTACCAGCTCGTGATGAACTGAAATCTCTGAAACTCTGAGCCAAAATAAATCTTTCTTCTTTAAGTTAATTCGTGCCAGGTATTTCAACTTTATTTATTTTTTTCCCTCTTTGTTTATTTTTTACAGGGTCTCTCTATGCAGCTCGTACTCATAGTGATCCTCCTGTCTCTGCCTCCCCAGCACAGGGCTTACACATGTACACTATCAGGCCTGATTTCAGTGGGTGGCAGTGTACCCCTGGGGTTCTGGGCTGACATGACAGGTACCAGGGATCAAACCCAGTCCTTGCACTTGCCATGTAGGTGCTTAGACTGTGCCAGTTATTTTATCACAGTGATGGAAAACTTCCTAACAGAGGTCCAGGAAAGAAACTGGAACACAGCAAACACCAGAGAAAGGTAACATCATATTACTTTCCATAAAGCTCCAGTCAACAGAACAGAATTCCATTCCTTACTTGCCTAGTGACTTTTTACATGACATTGGATAAATGAGAATTCAATTGTTCTGAGACTCGGTTTTTCACCTCCATATTGTCTAGCCATTGTCACCTCTCACACACAGGCACAACGGGTGCCACAGTTTGGTGTGGCCAAACTGTGGAGTATAACTTAAGTCTTTCTTTTAAAGAAAATGGCCTTGACTTTATGTTTTATTTCTTTTAAAATACAAACCCCTCTGGGATGTAGAAAATATCAAACTTAATATTAAGAGCAATGACCACATGCTTACAAAAGCCTTGGCATTCCCTGTAGTACTTTCAAATCCCTTGTTATACTACAGTATTAAATAATTTCCTGCGATGGCAAGTAAAGCAAATCTTGTCACTTCCACTTCCTAGGTGGAACCAAAAATAATGACTGGCATATGTAAGGTTCTCCAGGAAACAGAGAGAGACACAGCAACACCAATGAAGGCTTTTATTGTGCCAAAATGGCAGGCAGCCCTCCGAGGCACTGGGGGTGCAGCGAGTTGCATTTTTATAGGGCAGGGCACTAGAGCCTTTAGACAGGAGGTGAAATTTTCTGCTCATTCTTAAGGGTCAGTTTGAACAATAGCAGAATGTTTGTGTAAGATTAAGGTCTTGGTACAATAACACTGACTTGGGAATGGATAGGGTGGGTTTGATGCTTAGCCATGAGCTGTTCTTTTTTGTTAGGACATCTGGTGCCAGTAAAAACACAATGGGGTTTGTGTAACCCAGAGGGTGCTGGGTGTACTGCCCCTAACAGCGCAAAAGTGGTGCAACTTGCCAGAGTCTATGGTGCCATGCAACAAGCCTGGGCTGGCTTTCTGATTCCAGGTTCTGCAACTTGCTGCTTTGCCACTGGATGCTATGAAAGGAGGAGAGGGCACCACACAATGTCTTGCTTCCCAGTCTTGACCTCCATATTCAGAGAAACACAGAGCAGGTCCACGAGAATCCTAAGGCCAAAGTCTAGAAACAATTAGGCCAAGATGATAGGCAAGAGTCAGCAGGGGAAAAGAAAGGACATAATTACAGTGAGTATACACCCCACTGGTGCAAAACTCCAGAAAACAAAATCTTGTAAAATGAAATTTGAGAAGTGCTTACTGATGAGGGTTGGAAGCCCCCCTTTGTCACCAGATCTTAACTCTCTGGGTGGACTTGCTGGACAGAAAGAGAGTGCCTTGAGTATCTTTCATGGTCCTGGTACATCTTTCATAAAAACAAGTGTCTTTAATCTGAAAATGAGTGGATCGTGGCTTGCTGCGAGGAAAAGCTGCTTAGTCCTGCCCTTGTGCTGTCTGTGACTCTCCCCACTCTGAGGTGCTCTGCCCAGGATTGCACTGGTCGTGCCGTCTCAGCCAGGCCATCTCTACCAGAAGAAGCCAGGCAATGAAGTAGAAGAAACAATCTCAGATTCATGAGGAAAGTGGAGAAAAATCACAACTGTATTTTAAAATGATCAGGATGTCATTATTCATTCATTCACTGTTATTGTTTATATAGCTGACATGACATCATGCCCTGGGGACATGGCAATAAGCAAGACAGATGAGTTTCCTACCACAAAAAAGCAGGTAATCTAGCATGGAAGAGAGATATTAAGCATTAAGTTACAAAATTACTCAAGACAGCAATAACTAATAAAGAAGTTATGGGTACTGTAACAGGCACTTAGCTCCTTCTGAAAGGTCAGGGAAAGTTTTCAGCAGTAACATTTAAAAATTTTTAAATGTAAGATTCTTGGTTTCCAAATATAAGAAGAAAAATAAAAATATTTAAAATGGAATGAAACTGTATCCAAGTGGGATGGTTTAGCTACAGACCATGTTCCCCCCTGAAACCACTGAAGTATGGAAACAAAATAGTGAAAGTATCTATTTCAAAGCAGAGGAGAGTTGTGAATCAGTAAGCTCTCAAGAGGCTTTGGGTCTGGAAAGGGAAAACTTCAGAGAAGAGCTAAGTCCTGTAGTCATTCTATGCAGGGGCCATTTGCAGATCTTGCACGTGGTTCAGAGGTTCACAACCCGAGGGCTAACACCTCTGGAAGATGACTTCTAGGAGACAGAGACTTGTGGGGCCCCTGGAAGAGATTTGGACGGTCCCTTTAGAATATCTTCTCAGTTCAGGTCATCAAGAAGGAGTTTAAAAATAGCAACAGATATCCCCTGACAGTGGAACAGCACATTTAGAAAACTTGTGAGATAAAAAAACAGAATTCAGGACTCATGGAGGGTAGGGGCACGGAGACTACATCAGGATTCTGACTGAAAATCCTGAGGAGATAGCAGTAAATTCAAAGCACACTGTGTCAGCAGATCTTAAATTCAGCTTCCACCAAGCACAGTCCATTGTATATTCAGGTGATAAGGTACCAGTTTAATGTACCATAGCTCCAGAAAATTAATATAATATTTATTTTATATGAGAAAATAAAGGGCAATGACATCAAAGAATATTAACTTTAATGGGGTCATGAGAAGAATTTGTTCTAGCAGATATTAACATGTACTAGTATTGTAACTAGGGTTTAGGGTGTTGGAGTCTTCTGGAGATGGTTCCTAGTTTCTTTCTGTCCCAAGCAAAGAATTGGTCAAGATAAGCACAAAGGGTAGCAATGTGTTATTAAAGGCAGGCTCTGTGGAGTGAATTTTAGTGAAGTAAAAGTAGGAAAAGAATCCAGCACAACACCCAACATAATAAGA
>NW_004524723.1:5552548-5553674 GCF_000260255.1 Octodon degus | reverse complement strand
TGAAACCCTCTCTCCTAAAGCTTCACCAAGCACAGAACTCAGTGGTCTGCTTGCTTTCCACCTCTGGCAACATTATCAAGGATATATCTTGGCCTGGATGGTTGTTGCAGTCTGGAGAGGAATAAAAAAGAGAGGGCTCTGGAGCAAGAGAGAGGCATCAAGAGCCCACAGGCTGTAAAGATAGGCAGAGAAAGCAGTGACTTGGGGCAAACAGAGGAACAGAAAATATGGGAGTGGATGGAGTGGCTTCAGCCCTAGGCTGACACCACCAATGCACTGTGTGCAGCAGGAAAGTCAGGAGAAGACTCAGTAGTCACACAGAGAAATGTGAATGTGGAAAACAAATAAGACTTAGCAGTGTCTCACTATTCCTCCCCTATACCTGGCGGGTTCCAATAATGCAGACCCTAAAAGAAATTGAGGCAGGGCATTAGGGTGTGGTAAACTGGCTGAGCAAGTGGGCATGCCAGGACATACACAGAAAAAGCTTCAATCAGAGAGTGTGATCTTGGGCCAGGGATACAGCTCAGCAGCGCAAATGCCTGCCTAGCAAGCACAGAGTTCTGAGTTTGATTCCTGGTACGTCCCTGAAAAAAAAAAAATGGAGAAAATATGATCTTTCATTCTTCTCCCAGGAACTCAAGCAGGACTTCACTAGGATGGCTTAGACCAGACTGGGGAGTGAGAGACAAGAAAGACAGCTGCCTTTCAATATTTTGGCTATTCTTTCCCTCACAGTGGTCTGATTTCAACCTGTACAGTGTGATTGTTTTCCTATCTTTTTTTAATTTTATTTTTTACTAATTTTATTGAGAAGCAAATAACAATGAGACAGTTTCAAAACAGGTTTGTAGGACAGTTACAACAATTAATACATTGCATATTGTTGTCTTCATAGTAGTTATTCATAGTACAAGATGCAGACATGATATCTTTTTTTTATTTTGACATCAGTTATTTTTATTTTAAAGAAAAAAAAATAAAAGCAATGGTACAAAATCTCAAAACAAGATTTTAGGAGAGTAACAATGGTTAGTATATTGTGTATTGTTACTGCCAAAGTAGTTTCTCATATTACAAGATATAGGCAAGAAATAATAAGCAAACAACATAGGTACAAACCTCT
>NW_004524723.1:5533781-5550948 GCF_000260255.1 Octodon degus | reverse complement strand
TTACCTTAGCACCAGGTCCAGATCTATGAAATTCAGATTCCTCCAGGTGGGTGTTGTTTGGATCTGGCTGCTGTGCTCCACTTCTTTCTGCTGCAGCCGTTAGAGTTGAACCCTTTGTGTCTCTCTGTCAAGATGTTCTGCTCCTGAATCAGCTGGGTGGGTCTTGCCTCTAGCCTCTTTGCAGGGAATTCCGCTGAAGGGTTCCGTGCTGGACCTGCAGCTCGCGGGGCCTGCGCTCTGGGTCTGTTCGGGATCCCGCAGCCAGGGGTCATCTCTATACATGTTTTCAGAGTAAAGAAATGGTGCCAAATACCACTCCAGACATGATATCTTGTCCAAACACTATTAGTACAAATCTTTCTTCCCACTGAATTAAGAGAAAGTAGCTTTATATCTATCCTATTTTGTATATACAGATATATATATATATATTTCACTACAAAATGGTCCTTCGTTTATATCCCACTTTTTTGTTTATTTTTGTCAGAGATGGGTATTCCATTACCATTTAAATATTGTAGGTGCATGAATTCAGCAAAATAATCCAGTCTAGTCCAGTAGTCCATAATAGTAGCGGGTTATCCATAGGACTGGCAATGTCAGAAGTTGTTGACATGGGGCCAGGGAGATAGCTCAGTAGAATAAGCACTTGCCTGGCAAGTGCAAGGGCCTGAGTTCAATTTCTGGTTCTGCTCCCCCCAAAATAAATAAATAAAGAAGTTGTTGACTTGAGTCACTTACAGCTCAGCATATTAATATGGCTTTACTTTTATACTTCATTTTTATACTTTTCTGGTGGATACTTGAGACCAAGATAAAGCAAGACCTCTATAACAAGAAATGTAACTTTTGTATCTGACAAGGTCAGTAAAATCCCCTCAGAATTTGCCCTGAAGTTCCCAGAACACAAGTGCCCAGTGACAAACTACTCACTCGAAAACAGAGAAAAATTTAGACTCATTTCTATTTTCCCTCATTTTTTTGGGAGAGGGCAGTTTATTTTTTATTTTGCTCTATGGTGTCCTCCTCTTCCTCTTCCTCTTTCTCTTGCCTCCCCTTCTCTTCCTCCTTCTCCTCCTTTGTCTTCTTCTTCAATGTCCTCTTTGGCTTTTATCTCCTTCTATTAATTTTCCTTTACTCCTTAATAAGATCCTTCAACTAACTTTTCTCTTCATTCTTTCATTTTTCAAATTGTACGTCTTTCATTTTTCCTTTCCCACTTCTTCCATTTTCATGAGCATTAATTTTAAGATTTAGCTGAGTGTGGTGACAGATGCTTATAGTTACAACATACAGGAGGCTGAGGCAGGAGAATCACTATGAGTTCGAGGCCAACCTGGTCAACATAAGTGAGTTCAAGTCCAGGTTGGACTACACAGTGAGATCCTATCTAAAAAAATAAAAATTTTTACTAATCTTTATATATTTAATTCACTCAATACTATTATTTTTCAGTTGTTTTCTATTGTTAAATGGTGATATATTTATTTGTTGAATTTAGTAGATATTTACTGGATGTCAAGTTTTGATTTGCCTTCATTATTATTATTTTTTCTTTTATGTTCTTAGTACAGGGTATTACAGGGTCTCATAACACAGATTGGACTTGTAGTGATCCTCCTGTTTTCAACCTCCCAAGCACTGGGATTATAGGTGCGTGCCACCATGCCCAATCTCAGTCACCGTCTCAACTTGCCCTAGGAGGCAGGGCCAGCATGATACTTCAGGAATTGAATGTGGGTCCACTGACCTTAGTCCACTAAGCTATCTGGCTGACCTGACTTTATTATTATTATTATTATTATTATTATTATTATTATTATGCATCTTTTTTCTATTGTTAAGGGAGGTACAGCAGTAGTTTTTATAGGTTCTTAAGGTATGTCAGTATCTAGTTTGTCTTTGTCACTACTACTGTCTCTGATTCAGTTGCTCTTAATTGTTAGGTGAAATAGTTGTTGCTCTTAATTCCTTTTTACTGTCTACCAGTATCTGGTTTGTCTTTGTATCATCAACAGTACTGAAGTTTATTTCCAGACAACTGAGCATTAGGCCAATTACACTATAGCTTTCCCTCCCTGAATTAACAAAGTTGGCTTAGTCTTGGGACAGAGGCAAAGATCTGTGGCTATCCATATCCAAAGGAAATCACTGGAAAGCAAATGCTCACCAAAGATACCTTAGTAACGAAAAACATCTTTCTACAAGACAATTGACTGGCAAGCTTTAGCACATATAGACATGCACAATAAGAAAACAAGACAAATTACCTCCAAAACATCCCAACCCCCACATAGCTGATCATGAGACACTAATGAAGAGGAAATAAAAATCCCAGCAGCTGAGCTATATGAAATGAGAAAAAGAAGAAGATGAAAACAGAGAGAGAAAGAGAGAGAGAGAGAGAGAGAGAGAGAGAGAGAGAGAGAGAAGACAAAAATTGCCAGATGAATAAGGTACTTAGTGAACTCAAAGAAAATGTAAGTCCAGTAATAGACTTTAAAAACAAAACAATAACTGAGCTTATAGGAAGCACTAATAAAAATCTAACTAAGCTAAACAAAATGATGCAAACCAATCATGAACCAATGACCAAAGAATTAGATTATGATATTATGAACTAGTCAGCAAAGAACTAGAGTCCATGCGAAAGTACCAAATAGAAATCTAGGAGATTATGCATGTGCATACTGGCGTGGTGTTGATGGAGTGGTCTGGCCAGCTGTGGCGTGCTCTACAGATGGGGTCTGTGGCCTAGCACCCCTGTCCCCACTGCCCATGACTGTGCCAAGGCCTGTGAGTGTCACTGCCGAGGTCTCCACCGTCGTGGACAGCATGGCAGCCATCTTCTCCAGTGGTTTGCTCATGGCCACCCACAACTATTACCAGCATCTCCCCAAGGATGACCCAGCCCGCTGGTGAAACTTCTTCTTCAGGAAGTCCACTGTCCTGTTCGTGGCCACAGTTTTGCAGTCTCCAGAGCACCAGGAATCCCCCTGGGCTCCCAGCAGCATGCTCACTGGTGGCCTGGCTTCGGAAGTCACAAGAAAGCAGCCGCTGAGCCAGCCTAGCCAGGCCAACACTAGGCCCTTGTCCTGATCTGGTGCCACCAGCTGCTAGGCCAGGGCCCTACCTACTGACCCACCCTGTAAAGTAGACAAGCTGGCTATAGCAAGTGGACACACTAGAATGCTGGCCCCCAGCAGAAGGCTAGAGACCTCTGTTCTCTGGGCTGCACTGAGCAATCCTAACTCTCCTGACCAACAGAAAATAAACTGCAAGCAGCGACAGAGAGAGAGAGAGAGAGAGAGAGAGAGAGAGAGAGAGAGAGAGAGAAATCTAGGAGATTAAACAAAAAGTGTATTTAAAGAATGGACAGCAGAACTGACCAATGTGAAGAAAGTCTCAGAACTACAACAAAGGGCTGATTCGGGGGACCATAGACTCAGAGATATAAACAATCAGATACCGTAGAAAATAGATTTTTTTTTAGAAAATAGATTAAATAGCTGCTAAGTGATACAAAGAAACTAATCGCAGATTAACTGAATTAGCAAAAATCTGTAATAAGATACAAATGGCAAAAACCTCATTTTATAAAAAAAATAGAAAATATTCTAAGGATGGTGAAAGAATTAAATATAGATAAACTCCAATTAAACTTATGTTATTCTTCTTTGCATCATCTAGCAGCTGCTAAATTGACTTCTGGTCCCCTGCTACTTTCAAAGACTATTCTTTTCATGATCACTAGCTGCAAGCCTGTCTTCTATACCTGAGATTCTTTTCTTACATTGGTTCATTGTTGTGGATACTTTCAGTGGAATTTTTAGTCACCTGGACATATGCTTGAATCTGTGTTGTGGGTTTCATTTCTTCCTTATGTTGAGCATTCATGACTCCTATCATTTTCTTAACTCCTCTGTTTTTTTGTCTTTATCTGTTCTAGAGTCATGAAACATGTTTTCATTGTGAACACCAACTCTGCAGTTACCTGAGATTATTTCTGATGTGATTTTGTTTAAAGCCTCATTCAACTGCTTTGTTGTTACTACTTCAGAGAGGCAAGGTGAGTGGCTTTCAGATTGTCCCACCTGATTGCTCCCCTGGCTTTGACTTCGGCAAGCTGTTTCTGGTTGCCACTTATTTAAGTGTCTTCTAATTTTCTTTTCTTCTTAAGTTTGATTCTTGGGTTGATGCTTGTAAATTGCCTATGGTGAGTTGCTTTACTGCTAGTGTTTAAAACCATTAGCAAATGAGTTCTCTGCAGTGTCTCCTGTGTGTAGCTGGCTTTGGAGTTTTGAGTCTGTTGCAAGATTCTACCTCTTTCATTTTGGGAGATGAGAGGTTACTGCCTGCTTTGCTCACTCCCTTGTTCTTTGGCACTGTAACATAGTATTTTCTATCACCCTTACTCATTCTCAGTATTGAAATACCAGAGAGAATACCCTTTTAGAACAATTATGTGACCTTCGCTAAAGTGGTACCATCAGCTGATAATAGCATTAAATACCACCCTGCCTGAAACTGACAAACTGTGGTAACTACCACTTTGCTACTTTTAACCATATTAACTAAATTTGTGGTTATATATCAAAGTCTAAAACAAACGAGAAAATTTTATGTAATATACAAGTCCTTAATATGTCAATTTGTCCTTAGGAGATAAAATTTGAATGGGTTATGAAGAACATAGAAAAGTAGAAAAAGAGGAAGACATTAGAAGTAAGGCAAGGGGCCATGGAGATAGATCGACAGAATAAACGCTTGCCTGGCAAGAGCAAGGGCCTGAGTTCAATCCCCAGTTCTGCCAAAAAAAGAAAAAAAAAAGCATTTAGGAAGCTCATAGAAAACATGTGTAATGAGACTTTGGGCCAAATAAACAAATCAATCAACAAGTGTAGAGGAAACACTAATAAGAAGCTAGCTGAACTAAACAAAATGATGAAAACAGGAATGACTGGCATAGAGTTCATTAAAAGCCTCCAAAGAGGAATTCAGGGGCTGGGGGCCAGGGAGATAGCTCAGCATTCTAAGCACTTGCCCAGCAAGTGCAAGAACCCTGGTTCAATCCCTGGTATCACATGCCATGCCAGCCCCATGTTGTGCTGGTCACTAAAACTGGACGTGGTGGTACACACCTGTAATTCCAGTGCTGAGGAGGCTGATACAGGGGGATCAGTATGAGCCTGAGCTGTGTAGTGAGACCCTGTGCCAATTAAATAAATAAATAAATCTATCTATCTATCTAACAAATAATAAAAAGGAATTCAGTAGATTAAAAGTTCTTTGGAACATACAGGCCTCAGAAATGATCTGAGTGAAAACAGTGTCAGAACCAGAACACATGGCTGTTGGTGACCAGTTAATAAGAGATACCTTAGAATTTAGCAAGGGAACATGAAAAATAGATCCAACAGCACTTAGAGACACACACAAAATAACACTGGTGTAAAATCAATTGGAATTAGTGGAAGATAACACAAAAGGCATTTAAAAAGCTGTTTACTGAAATAATAGCAGAAAGCTTTCCAAATAAGGAAAATAAATTTAATGTAGATAACTGATGCTTATGGAACCCCAAAGAGCCACAGTCAGAAAAGAACCTTTTCTTGACACATCAAAATAAAAATCTCATAAGGACAACACAAGAACAGAATCTTAAAAGCATACAAAAAACAATGGATCTCTTATAAAGGCAAATCCATTGGAATTACATCAGGCTTCTGAACACAAACCTTTAATGTGAGAGAGTTTGGAATGAACTATTTAAATCCCTAAGAGAAAACAACTTCCAACTTAGGCTAACATATTCTGCAAAACTATCTTTCAAAGTAGGTGAGGAAATAAGACATTTTTGTGACGAAGAACACCTAAAGAAATTCATGACCCTAACTTAGCACCCCTCAGAATTCTCAGGAACATCCTAGAAAGAGATAACAAGGCTAACAATGACAAATAGTCTAATAGAATGAATATGCCAGGGAGGGTGACCAGTGAAATAGAAGAGAAAGATAGGGAGTTAGCAATCGGAATATAAGATAATAACAGGAATAAGTCAATATTTCTTAGCAAGAACTCTCATACTGAGTTGTCTGAATTCCCCAATCAAAATACAGACCTGAAGAGTGGATCAAGAAACAAAATCCAATGATGTGTGATGCACAAGAAGCACATTTAACCCAAAACTTATAGACTAAAATCAAAGGATTAAAAATGACATTCCATGCAATAGGAGCCAAAAAAAAAAAAAAATAGGCAAGAGTATCTAACCTATTTTCAGACAAAGTGAACTTCAAGCCAAAACTGATCAGAAGTGTCAAAGAAGGTGAGTACATGCTGCTTAAGGGAACAATTCTACAGCAAAAGATGGCAATTATAAATAGCTATACACTGAACACTTATACACAAAACAAATAGTACTGGACACAAAAAATCAAATAAACATTAGCACAGTTATAGAGGGGGACTTCAAAATCCCACTATCATAAATAGACCAATTAGACAAAAACCCTAACCACACCTTCAAACAAAGGAATTTAAGAGATACCTGTGGTGTTTCATTCACAACAGATCTTCTCAGCATTCTTCTCAGCAGCATACAGAACTTTTCCCCAAATAGACCACATATTATTCAATATTAGCAAGGCAAAATAAAAGTAAAATAACTTAAATTATACCATGCATATTACCAGATGATAGTATAATGAAGGTAGAAATCAACAAGGAAAAAAACAAACAGAAATTACGTTACTTCACAGAAACTTAAAAAGTACACTCTAATAGCCAATGAGTTGTAGAGGAAATCAATAAATAAGACAGTTTCCACAGTTAAGTTATAACTCCAGTACAACATATCATTGCTTACGGGTCACAAGGAAAGCAATTCTAAGAGAGATGTTTATAGCTGGGAATGCACACATCACAAAATAGATATACCCTTAGCCAATCTACCTAAAGAGAAAAAGAGATCTAAATTAATATAATTAGAAATGAAAACTGTGCAATTACAAAGAACATTGTCAAAAGTAAAAAAATTAATAACTAATTTTGCAAATCTATATGCCAATAAACTGGAGAATTCAGAAGTGGATATATTTCTAGAAATATATAAATTACCAAATCTGAACCAAGATTTAAAACTATTGAATAATCCAATAACAGGCAATAAAATTGAAGCAGTAACAAAAGCTTTACCAACTAAGAAAAGCCTTGATTTGGACAGATTCACTTCTGAACTGTACAAAAACTTCAGGGTAGGCCTAACATTAATACTCCTCAAGTTCTTTAATGAAACTGAAATGGAAGGAGTACTCACAAAGTCATTCCTAGAAGCCAGAATTATTCTGATTCTAAAACCAGACAAGGGCTCAACTGAAAGAGAAAACTAGAGTTCAATCTCTTTAATGAAGGTAGCTACAAATTCTTCAACAAGATACCAACAAACATAATACAGAGAATCATCAAAAGATCACACATCATGACCAAGTAGGCTTCATCTCAGGGATGCAAGAATGGCTCAACATACTAAGTTCAATAAATGTAATAAGGGCCAGCAAGATAGCAAAGCAGACTAAGTGCCTACTTTGGCAAGTGCAGGGACCAAGGTTGGATTCCCAGTCCCACATGCCACACCAGCCCGACCTCTGGGGCACACTGAAACTGAGACTAAGTCTAGGTATGGTGGTGCATACCTGTAATCCCAGGGGTGTGGAGGATGAAAACTGGAGGATCATTATAAGCCCAAACTGTGTAGTGAGACCCTGTACCAAATACATAAATGAAAAAAAATTAATACATTATATAAATAGAACCAAGACAAAAATCATATGATCATTTCAATAAAATCAAAACAAGCTTTCTACAAACCCCAACATGCTTTCATTATAAAAACAGTGAAGAAAACACATACAGAAGGACTTTATCTCAATCTGATAAAAGTCATTTATGACAAACCTATTGCTAAAACCATATTAGCTAGGGAAAAATTAAGAGCTTTCTCTCTGAGATCAGGAATAAGACAAAGATGTCTACTATCACCACTCCTGTTCAACATAGTGTCTGAAACATTAACAAAAGCAAGTAAGCAAGAAAAAGATGTAAAAATAATATGTACAAGAAAGAAAGAAGTCAAATTATTATTATTTGAAGATGACATGATCCTGTATATAAAAGACACAAAAGTTCCATGAAAAACTCTTAGAATTAATAACCAAATTCAGTAATATAGCAGGATACAAAATCGACACATAAAAATTAAGTGCTCTTCTACACTAATAATCAGCCCATTGAGCAAGATATGAGGGAAAAATGGCATCACAATAGTGCCAAGAAAAATAAAATATTTAGAATTAATATAACCAGGAAAGTGAAAGACCTCTACAATGAAATCTACAATGGTCTTAAAAAAGAAAATTGAAGAGGACATTACAAAATGGAAAGATATCCCCTGTTCCAGGATAGGCAGAACCAATAGTCAAAATGATTATACTTCCAAAATTGACACACAGATTTAGTGCAATCCCAATCCAAATATCAACAGCTTTCTGGACAAAATTGAAGAAAGCAATTCCAAAATTTATTTGGAACCAGAAGAGACCCAGCATAGCAAAAACAAAACAAAACAAGACCATCACTAACAACAAAAAACAACTCCAAGAGCTGGCCAAATAGCTCAGCAGATTAAAGTGCCTGCTTAGGCAGATGCAGAGGCCGGGGGTTCAATTCCCGGGCCTGCCATGCTGGCCCTGTCCCCGGGTACATTGAGATGGTGATTGAGATTGGGCGTGGTGGCACACCCCTGTAACCCTAGCACTTGGGAGGCTGTAAACAGGAGGATCACTACAAGTCCAATCTACATAGTGAGACCTTGTAGACACTGTAGACCCTGTCCTAAATACATTTGTAAAAAACCACAAAAACCCTCCTAGACAACAAGAGCAAAACAGGAGGCATCACAACCCCTGGAATGAAGTTATATTGCAAAACTATTGTAATAAAAACAAAGATTCTGGCACAAAAACAGACATGAGGATCAATGGAACAGAATAGAAGATGTAAAAACTACCACAGATGCATTTGGCCTTCAGATTTTTGACAAAGGGGCCACAAACACACTGAACGGAGGATAGCATCTTTAATGAATAGCTATGGGCAAACTGGCTATCCACATGAAGATGATTAACATAGACCCATGTCTCTCACCATGTACAAAACTAAAATCAAAGTGGGTCAAAGAACTAAATGTTAAAACACAGTCTCCTGGAAGATAAAAATAGGTAAAACTCCTGAAGTCATGGGGTTAGTCAAAGACTTTCCAAACAGAACTCTAAATGCATAGAAAGTAGTAATGAGAATCAACTAATGTGATCATATAAAAAGCTTCTTCACAGCACAAGAAACACTAACAGAGTGAAAAGAAAGTCTACAGTGCAAAGTTTGCCAATTAATATTCAGAAAGAGGACTAATGTCTAGAATACATAAAGAATTAAAGAAATAGTAAACCCTCCCAAAAGACCAAATCAAACCCATAATATCAGGTGAAATAGATCAGACTCACCAACTTAAATATTGCATGGTTTCCCTTATATGAGAAACCCAAATTATAAATAGCAAAATAAAAGATAGATAATAGGAAATAAGGAAATAGACATTTCTCAGTTAAGAAAGGAATCAAAGGGGCCAGGGAGATGGCTCAGTAGAATAAGCGCTTGCCTGGTAAGCACAAGGGCCTGAGTTCAATCCCTGGTTCGGAGGGGAGAGGGAGGGAATCAAGAGAGGGAGGGAGCAGGCTGGCCAGATAGTTCAGTGGATTAAAGCACCTGCTTATGGTTTGATCCCCTGGTGCGCCATGCCAGCCCTACCCCCGGGATGTGCTGAGATGGCCATGAGAACTGGGGGGGGGGTGGCACACACCTGCAATCCCAGTGCTTGGGAGGCTGAAAGCAGGAGAATCACTATGAATCTGATCTGTGTGGTGAGACCCTGCAGACCCTGTACTAAATACAAAAAGAGGTAAATGGAATGAAGAAATGATAAGCGCTGGCTTTGATCCCAGAACCCAATCAATCTACATTTAGAAAATTTATATTTGCAGGCAATCATACAAGCCTTCAGAAAATCTACAAGGAATTTTCTAGAATTGTAAAAAAGGAGAATTTTAGTAACAGATTTTTATAGTTCCATAAGATGGACCCAACCTTATGTTTTCTTCCTTCTCCAGATACAGTCAAATTTGAAGATCTTCATCTTTCCTGCTTACACTGGTTAGAATTTTTTAAATTTTCATTTATTTATTTTTTAATTAATTTTATTGAGAAACAGATAGAAATGAGGCAGTTTCAAAACTGATTAATAGGACAGTTTCAATAATTAATACATTGCATATTGTTGTCTTCTTAGTGGTTCTTCATAATACAAGATGCAGACATGATATCCTGTCCAAACACTATTAGTACAAATCTTTCTTCTTGTTGAATTAAGAGAAAGTAGCTGTGTATCTATCCTGTTATGTATATACAAATACAAAATGGTCCTTCATTTGTATCCCCCTTTTTTGTTTAGTTTTGTCAGAGATGGGTATTCCATTGCCATTTAAATATTGTAGGTGCGTGAATTCAGCAAAATAATCCAATATAGTCCAGTAGTCCATAATAGTAGTGGGTTATCCATAGGACTGGCAGTGTTACACTGGTTAGATTTTGGAAATCTGGAAATAGAGTTATTGGAATTTCAAGAGAGTTCAATCTAGGAAAAGTAAATTCTATGACCTGTGTGCAAAGCTTGAGGAGACAGAACGTGACGGGATGGTGAAATACAGCAGAGCTGAAAACAAAATCCCTGAAGTGTGGAATTCTCTGCCAATTTTAAGTCAGTGGAAGCACTTGGGATTGCATTTCTTATTTTGTTTGGGTCATTTTACACCTGTGAGCAGATGTTTTCAGCTTTGAATTATGTCAAATCTGATACAAGAAACAGACTAACAGTTGATCATAGTGCTAACGAAGAGCCAAGGTCAGGCAAATTATCAACATGCACAAAACAGCAGAGATCGCATTGATTGTGCAAAAGCGTTCCAAATGTAAATAAACTTTCACTTTTCAATAAAAAGCTGTTTCTATCATTGAAAACTCACTCCGCTATTGTGTTTTTCTTTTAAGAAAAAAGATGCTAATGTATGAGTTGCTCTCTCTAAACTAAAACCTCAGTGTTTGAGTTTTACAGTGTTGTCACTCTGGGATAAATAAGTGAGTCTGGGAGTGCAGTTCAGGCACTCGATCTCTATAAAGTTTTAGTATCACAGCTATAATGTCTCTGGGAGCCTGCATTTACTTTCTTAGAGTGTGTACCTTAAATTCTGCCTAATAAACCTCCTTCTGCCTCTTATTGATGTATCCTTAATTTTTTTTTATTTGATGGAAGTCATTGAACCTACAATCTGTCTCACAGGTGTGGTGAGGCCAGATTCCCAGTGTCTATTTAGAGTGACCACCTAGGACACTGTCTCATGACAGTTGGAGCAGGCGAGAGCAGGTCAGGGGCTCATGACTGGTACATACTAAGCCTCAGGGATGTTGGCTGTTGAAATTAGCTGCTGTTTTCTGGAATGTGCATGTAGAAACACAGATTGCTAGGCAAGGACGTAGTTCTCATGAAGAAAGAAACAAAGGAAGCTCAACCACTTTTCAGCTCAAAAGGAAAACACCTGCTGTATGTGTCATTTTAAAACATGTCTGCAAATTCTTAAGCACCCCCTCCTGTGAGGATATGGACTCTAACTTTGCACCTCTTCAATATGGGCTGGCTTTAGTGATTTGCTTTGAATGAATAGCAAACTTCTGAGGGCTGTCACAAGAAATGACACTGCTTTAGGGTCTTAGTCTCCACATATCGCCCCTTAGGAGCTAAGGTACCATGTTAGAAATCCAGCTCCCCCAAAGCCAGCTTGCCAAAATGACCTATTGGTACAGTATATTGGTATCAGGGATGCCACAGAACCCTTGCTCCTTCTGTGCCCAGCACTTTGAGTTGTTCAGTCATAGCAACGGTCCCACGAAAACAGCCTTGGAGATGTCTATAGCCTTGGTCACAATCTGACTATGAACCTTGAGGCATCTGAAGGGAAAGACAACTGTCTAGCTGAACCCAGGCAACCCCTAGAGTCTTGAAAGCTTAGAGTAATAAGTGAATGTTACTTTGTACCCCTAAATTTGATGCTATGCAGCAAAAGATGACTCAAATAATATATTCAACCTCCACCATATCAAGAATTTTTAAAAGCTAGGTCACTAAATGGTATAAAAAGGGAATCATTAATGCTGAAATTTCTTTATGTTCATGCTTTTAAATCACTGACAGATTATAGGTTTAAGAAAAAAGGCTGATACGTAAGATGGAGATTTAATTCAATATAATTCAAGTATATCAGTGATATATGGAGACATAAGAGATTTTCCAATTCTCTTATGCAGATCAAAGATTTTTAGAATGTACTTTCACATACCCTGAGCTCAAGACTGCAGGAAGACACTGCCTAGCTCCTCCAGAAGATACTGATGACTGGGCTGTGAAAGACACAGACTGAGTAGATGGCCCTTGTGCCAGTCACTGACCTGCCCTCCTTCCATGGAATTAAAGGGGCTTTAATGCAGGGCTCAATTTTGTAACAGGTTGGCTTCTCCAAGATTGAACACTGACACGAAATACCATGTGAGGGGATGTTTATTAGGAGTGAGCTTGGAGTCGACACCTATGGAAAGGAGACAGAGGAAGCAGAACTGGACAAAGTGGTCTGGCTGCAATGTAGACTTGACAACAACCTCAGTTGATTCCATGGGGGCTTGCAGGCCATAACAGCCCATCAGAGTTGTGCCCTGTGAAGCCAAAAAAGCTGATTTTTAAAAAAATTAATCATTTATTTGTTTATTTGGTACTGGGTGTTGCTATGCAGCCCAGACTCAGTGATCCTCCTTGCGCTTGCCAGGCAGGTGCTTAGACCACCAAGCTATCTCCTTGGATCCTGACCTTTTCTTTTACTGGCCCTTTCTCTTTTGTTCTTTGCCTCTGTTTTTTTTTTTTTCTTTTCTTTTTTTAATGCCAGGAATCAAACTCAGGACCTTGTGAGTGCCAGGCAGGCTCTGTGCCACTGAACTATATGCCTGCCATCCCCTAAAAGCTGATTGTTATACCCTGCATGAGTCAGTAGCTGGGTAAGGGTTTCCCTAGACAAGCCCTGACCTTGGGCAAGGCAGCTCGGCAGCTGAGGCAATGCCCGATGCATCACTCCAGGAGCTCAACACTGCTTCAAACTGAGTGCAGGTGATCTATTTATTTCTAAGGTTTATTGTGGAGAAAAACTTCAGTATTCCAAAGAGGGTGACAAGTTTCAAGTGGAACTACAATGTAAGAAAAGGAGACTCAAGAAAATGACATAGTCTCCTAGGAGTTTGGGGAAATTCTATGAACCTGTGAATTATTCTGAGTTTTCCAGCTATAAGGCTAACCTCGGCATTTTAGCCAACCACATCTATGAACGTATTTTGGTTTCTTGCTGTCACATTTCTGTGATTCTTTGCTGGGCTGAGGTTAGTTCTGACATCTTTCATTGCTTACTGGGATTTTGAAGGATTTTTTTTTAAAAGAAAATTAGGAAGGACGTGAGATTTAATTTAAAAATTTGGATGCTCATTACTAGACACTACTCTTTTTGTACTTTATGTATGGCTGAAGGAGTCCCATCCCCACCGTCCTAGGCTGACCTGAGACTGCTCCATCGCCCCTATGCCAGTGCAGCCGTACTCTATGACTCATACCGGCACTGCTCCTGATAGCAGTCCCTGCTCCCTGTGCTCTCCCAAGCCTGGTCCTTGGGCACACATTGCCCCTTGTGCTCTCTCAAGTCTGTTCCCGGCACTTAGCCTCCCACCCCACCCCATGGCCCCATAGAAGACCTCAGCCTGTCTCAAGGTCACAGTGGTCCTTCTCAGATTTGTTCTGAAATCAACCTGCCCTATTGAGCTTGTACCTTTTTTCTTTCTTTTTCCTCACATTGGTTCATTTGGTTGCAGAAAACTTGTGATTATAAAGTTTTATAAAGAAAACTTGAAATCAAAAGCCATACATAGTATTTCAGCACAATGATCATGAGGACCTTCTCTTTGAACCACAATTAAATGTCCATCTTAGTAGAGAATGGCCTTTTCAGTCAGTCATCTCTAGCTGATCCCAAGACATTAAATGATACCAAGAAACTCTCACCTCACTTGTTACCCTTCAGTAGGATGCCATCAAAGGAGACTCACCTGTCTGTAGATGTTCCTGAAGGGCTTATAATGGTTAGCCTTTAATTTTTAGTGTGTGGCATTGTCTGGATTGCTCAGTGCCTGAGCATCTCTAAATGTAGTGATATACCCACAACATACTCATCATGTAAACTTTTAAAAATTATTTTTTTTCTTTTCAAAGTTTTATTGATAAACATATAGCAATGAGACAGTTTCAAATCAAATCGAAAGTACAGTTTCAACAAATAATACACTGCATACGTTCTTCCTAGTGGTTAATTGCTGTACAAGATGCAGACTTGTGATCCTACTTACAAACACCATTAGAAAAAATCATTCTATTCATTAAGAGAATGCAACTATATATCTATCCCAACCACTTTGAATACACAGATACAAAATGGACATTCATAGTTATACCCCAATTTTTTTTAAGTTCCATTGTTGAATATTATAGGTGTGTTTAAAAATTATTATTTGGCTGCTAGTCGTCTCATGTTGGCTTGACATGCATCTCTTATCACAAGTAGCTGGAACAGAAATAAATAAAGGCAAATATCGGAGTCTAAAAGTTTATCATCATAAACAACCCTGTTTTTATATCTTTGAAGACTTGCACACCTGGAAAGCACAAATGTAGTTATGTATTTGGTACAGGGTCTCAGTAGCAGCTCAGATTCATAGTGATCCTTCTGTTTTCAGCCTCCCCAGTTCTGGGATTACAGGTGTGCACCACCATGCCGGGACTTGGTCACCGGCTCAGTGCACTGGAAGGCAGGGCTGGCACAGCATGTGGTGCCAGGATTGGACTCTGGTCCCTGTGCTTGCCTAAGGAAGCCCTTAGTTCACTGAGCCATCTTGCTGGCCTGGCGCACATATATTTATAACACCATTAAATCAGCAGTATCGGGCGCAACAGCTCTATGGGAACCTTGGCCTCTTAGTTTTGTGCCAAGGACATTTTTAAATAATAAAACTTTATTGTTTTATCCACAGAAAACTTGATCTTTTGATGATAACCACTGTAAATATATTTCAGACAGCTGCCTGGAAACATTTATTTCAGTCTTTATTTACTAATGCCTCCCCCAGTAATTTCCATAGTCTTGAGAGAGCTATACTTCAGTAAACACTGCTAAATACATTATTGTAACTATAAGCAGACTGTCATGAACCAATCACTCTGAGAGCCCCCAACTTCAAATATCATTACATTTGGAGTTAGGTTTCCAATTAGGAATGTTGAGGGACACAAACACAGTTTCTGGCAGTGTTCAAATTCCAAATTCCAATTTTGTGAGTCACGGGGAATTGTAAAAAAATGAGTCAATATATTGATGCTCTTGAGGGACAAAGTTCAAACTGAAATAAGAGTAACACAAATATAGAAAGTCAGAAAGGCATAACCCTGTCATTGTTGAATTTATTTATTTATTTTTTATGAGCAGAATATATTTATTGAGGGAAAGAAAGTTCCTGTCTGAGAGAGGGACCAGAGTGGGGCCTGAGCGGGTCGTCCCCCAGATTGAATTTATTTTTTCATAATTTCACTTAGAATTCTGTCCACAAGGTTGCATTTTAGTGTCAGTATTATTCTTCATAATCTTCATTTTGTGTTTTTCTGTTGCTGAAAGTTTTATCTTAGCCGTCAAAGGAAATTCCTTTGCTTGTAGAATAATAGTGATACAAATAAATTATTTCCTTGTGTTGCATAACCTGAGGGCACTGCAATGAAGAAAAGTGAGGTTAGATATTTTGGTAGAACTTCTCAAGTATCTAAGTATCTTTCTGTCTTTATTTTTCAAGAATTTCATGGGGAAAAAAAAAAAAGAATTTCATGGGGAGAAGTCTGGGTAACTCCCTGGAAATTGACCCCAAAACTCAATAAATTCTTTTGATTTATCAGATTGAATTCTATTAGTTTTTGTTGTTTTTCTTTGTGTTTGACCCACACATGGATTACTTAGCTATAGTTCCTAGTTCCTGCCATCCATAATCTGATACTTTAACCTTTTGACTTCAGCTTAGATGGATTCAGGACTTGGAGTTTTGGATCAAGAATATCTGAGATTTCTACTGTGGAGTAACAGCTGGTGTGAAAGAGAATAATATGGGCTAGGAGCTGACATTTCTATGCTACTGTTGTTCATTTCTGATCATGATGTCAGTATTAATTGTATTTCAATTTTTACAATATTTGTCCTTGTTTTATAATTTTCATCACTGCTTTTATTATTTCTCCCAGAGTGGATTTCTCAAAAGTAATTAATAAATGTCTGTGTGACTAACTGGCAATAGAGAAATAATGTTATAATTTTCAGAACCAGAAGAACATTAATACAACTGCACTGAGGTGTAGGGTGGCCCTCTAATGTTCTATCTACTAATACTACCTTTACTAGGCAAGAGTGCAATTTTTGCTGGAGCTGGTTTATATTAGCCACTATAGAGCTGACTGTAAAATTTTCAGAAATATGATGAGCCAGTTATTGGACTCAGGATTACATTGTAAAAACGTACATGAAAATAGATTTATTTGTTTATTTATTTATTGTAGTTTTAGGGAAGGAGCTACAGGGTGTTCAGGGTCTCACTACTAGATCGGACTCGTAGTGATTCTCCTATTTACAGCCTCCCAAGTTATTTGTTTATTTATGTATGTATTTATTTATTGGTACTGGGGATTGAACCAAGGGCCTGTGCACTGACTTACGTTCTCAGTCCTTTTATGTTTAAATTATTTTATTGAGATAAGTTCTTGTTAAGTTGTTAAATTGCCCAGTCTGGGCTGAAACTCTTGATATTCCTGTCTATCCCTCCTATAGTGCTGAGATAGAAGATCTGTAATACTAGATTTAGCTTAGATTTCTTTCTTTCTTTCTTT
>NW_004524723.1:5521268-5533676 GCF_000260255.1 Octodon degus | reverse complement strand
GCCTGTTTACAGCCTCCCAAGAGCTGGGATTACAGGTGCATGCCACCACACCCAGTCTCAATTGCCTTCTCAGCGTGCCCTGGGGTGGGACCAGCATGGCAGGCCCGGAGATCAAACCCCTGGCCCCTGTGCCTGCTTGCAGGAACTTTAATCCACTGAGATATTTGGCTGGCCTTTCAACTTAGATTATATTTTCAAAAGGTACTAAATACTTAGAATTTATTGCTTCCTCATTATTTGATTACATTTTGTGTTAGTTACTTTTCGTATTCTTGAGACAAAATACCCAATGCCCACATTAAGGGAGGAAATGTTTATTTAGTTCATAGTTTGAAAGTTTTCAGTCATAACAGACTTGACTCCAAGGCAGGTGGCTTACCAGAGTGGCAACAGTTCATAGCGGCACAAGATACCAAAGCAAGCCAAGAAAGGGCGAGACAGGCCTAGTTCTGCCTCTTTTATCTTATCCACACTGTTAGGATTAGGGTGATGCCAATCCAGCCAATGGATGGATCTAGAAATCACCATCCTTTTTTTTTTTTTTTGGAGGCCAGACGATACCTTTAGGGCATTTCTGGTTTGCTGTGAGTATCTGGGTTCCATCAGCAGCAGCTTGAGCTTGAGTGCTTTGTTTAAGCAGGCACTTAAACAACTGAGCTAATGGGCAGGCCCCCCAAATCACCATCCTTAATCCCAGCATTGAGCTATGAATCAATCACAAACTCTAAGATATGCTTTTTTTCCTATGTATTTGGTAAAGGGTCTCACTACGCAGCTCTGACTCATAGTGATCCTCCTGTCTCAGCCTCCCCAGCACTGGGATTGCATGTATGTGTTGATGTTATGGGTCAGTACTGAGGAAAGGACGAGAAGACCTGATGAATATAGCTTCAGAGGTCTGTCTCACTGAGATTAGTCTCTCTCCAAGTGATCCCAGAGCCTCAGAAGCATCTCACATTTACTGAGGGCTAAAGGCAGGCTAAGGAATGTGCATAATTACTTAAGTGAACACAAATTACTATCTCTATTGACTTCCACCATTTGCCTAACACTAGGCTCACACAAATGCTAGCCAATTACATCCCAAGCAAGTAATCAAAGAACAGGGTGCTAACAAGAGAAGCTGTTATCTGCAGCCTTGGATCCTAGTTTTCTGGGATTTACAAGTGCAAGACAGCAGCTTTCCTTGGGTTCTGTCTATTGCTCCCTGTTCTCTTGGGACATTAGGCTTTTGTCCCATATCTATATTTCTATATGCATGCACCACCATGCCTGGTGTCAGTGGCTCAGTGTGCCCAGGGCATGCGATGCTGGGGCTGGAACCCCAGTCCCTGTGCTTGCCTAAGCAGGCACTTAGTCCACTGAGCTATCTCACTGGCCCAATCACAAACTCTAATTCAACTACCTCCAAAAAAATCCCCATCTAAAAGTGCATGAGAATTTAGAGGGACACCCATACAAAACCTTATCTGTGCTTTCATGGTATATTTGTTGTATGTGTATGGAATAATGCATGGCTTGCCTACTTATCTCTTCCCAACTCTGCGTCCAGTTATATCACGGTAGGAATTTAATCAGACATTGCTGGAGAACTTGTATCATTGAATTGTCCAACACTACAAATCAGGGCTCAGTTGTTTTGATTGTTATCTGAGCTTTGGAAGGTGATGGAGAGCGTTCTCAGAAGGCAGAGTACTTAAAAACATAACAAGTTTGAAAAAAATGCAATTGAGAAAAGATTCTCCAAGTATTTGAAATTTAATATCCTATTCGGTAGTGAGAGAGTCAGGTCAATATGAGTTCTGCCATATGCTTTCATTGTTTCATCTGCATCTTGCCTGTTAATGTAAAGATGCCAACCAGCATTTCAGCAGAATGAATTCATCCATCAGTTCTGGCCATAGATAGGCTACAGACAGATTTAACAAAAATCTTTGAAACATACTTTGAGAATCAAATGGGTATCTGAAAAACTACAGTAAAGTATATATGTTATTGTTATTTATAAATTTCTTGCTAAGTAATCATTATATTCATAAAATTTATAACATGCTTATAAACAGAATTTTTTTTTTTGAGCACTGAAGATTGAACCTAGGGCTTTTCCACTGAGCTATACCCTTGACC
This sequence comes from Octodon degus, assembly GCF_000260255.1. Lineage (NCBI taxonomy): Eukaryota > Metazoa > Chordata > Mammalia > Rodentia > Octodontidae > Octodon > Octodon degus. The sequence goes on along the minus strand of NW_004524723.1, from coordinate 5,531,549 downwards.
CTTAAATTTTTTTTTTTTTAATCTTGAGGCAGGATCTTGTTAAGTCAAGATTTCCCCAGGCTGGGCTTCAACCCTCCTGCTTCAGCCTACTGGAGTGCTGCAATTACAGTTATAGACTAGCATTCCCAGCTTACACAAAAATTTACCCCCCCCCAAAAAAAACCCTGTTGTTCAGTAATTAACAATATCACTGATGGAAAGCATGCAAAATACTACTATTCTTTTAAAATATGATTTAGATCATGCTTTCAGAGATTAAATGCTTGTCTTGTATACATATGAGTCTGATTCAATGGTTAACTTCCACCACTCAGTTAACCATAGTATCGTGAAACCCACATTACTCCTGGAGAAAGGGAGGGCCTGGTGCCAGTTCTAGGCAAGTTCAAAGGAGCTCGGTGCTAGGCTATAGAAGTCTGTAGCTAAGCTTAAAGATGGAACCTAGATGAAGTCAGCAGGTGGAAGTCCAATCCCAAACACACACATGGACTGCTATACGGACACTACTATGACTGTGAGGTAGGAAAAACCAAGGACAAGCACCATGAGCATAAGCAATTCTGCATTGGAAGGCTGACCCCTCTACCCCTGCCCCTGCTCCTAGGACCTCAAGTGACACTTTCTTCCTGGGGAGGAAGGAGGTTTCAGGAAGCAGAGACCCATGGGAGACAAAGAATTGAGAGGATAAGCACACTGTGTGAGGAAGAAGGGTTTGAGTAGAAGGAAAATAACTTGGAAGAAAAAGTTCTGCAGGAGTCAGTGATGCTCAACAGTTTGTTCCTTCTAGAATCTTCTTTCCATTGTCCCCAGGAAGCTGGATCCTGATGTAGAAACAGGCCCCTCACTTCCTTGGTCCTCAGTTCTTCCTGCCCTTGAAAGAATTCAGTCAATACACATAGGCAGCCATGTGGCAGCATAGGCAGAATTTATTGTTAAGCATATATATAGTTATACCTTCAAGAGAGAAGGCACATAGTCCCACAAAGGGATTCACCAAGTAAGAATTTTGATACCTTTTTGGTCTGGGGTTCAAGGAACTGTGATGGCTGTGATGCTTATTCAGTGTTACTTTGGAATGTCACTATCTCAAAAGTGTCTTCATTAATCCATCAACATGGTCAGGGTTTCCTCAGAGGTCTTAATCATGAAAGAATCTAAGTCAGTTCTCAGCCGCAGGTGGGAGGGTCTTTAAAGAATGCTCCCCTTTCTGATATCATTGGGTATGGGCCATGACACTAGGGAATGTAGTGTACCTTTTTGTGGAGATAGACAGCCAGGCTGTGGACAATGTATAACCTTAACAGGTCCTTAAGGCCCTGTGTTCTGTGGGATTACTTTGGGTCTGAGACCTAATGCATGCCTGTAAGTGTATGATGTATTAAAGTTTTTGTTTCTGTAGTTGGTAAAGCTATTTTGCTATTTTGGACCCCTCCCTTGTCCATCATGTTTAACATGAGGCCCTAATATTTAACAACCTGCCTACCATTATGGCTTTCAAGACCCACCATCCTGTTCCTCTAATGGCTCCTTACCGGTCCACCCAGAAAGATAAGCGGAGCCCCAGTGGCGAGGCTCGCTGCTAATACATAAATCTTAAACAGCAATCCCAAATGGCCAGCTGAAACCTCATTCCTACAACATGCAGATGTGAGGAGGATGAACTACTTGCCCAGTATCTGGGCCCTAAACTTGGGTGAAGGGGCTGCTGAGTTTTGTTGTGTTTTGAGGTGAGACAGAGAGGACACCATAGGAAAGTCCACACTGTTTGGCCGGGATCAGACCTCCCTTGCTGTGTCCCCTTCACTTGCTCCTGCTGGGGTCCAGGACCAAAAGTTTGGGGATCAGATGAATAGCTCCCCCTGGAGGTAGAAAGCCGAAGACAGTAGGATGCAGTTGGGCACTATTACACGCGGTGTGATCAGAAGCTACAGCAGGTACATAGAAATAATTACAGTAAAGGACAGTTTCATTAAGTCCCCCCAGAATACTCCCTCTCACTTTAACCACACCCCATTGCGCTTTCTGCTTTCTGACTCAGTTCGTGAAGTTCTCTTTCGTGGGTGACTTTACCAGGCATGCTAAAAAATAGTGTACGCTGCTGTAGGTGTCATCCAGGCTCTGAGAAACATGAGGCCGTGTCATCATCCATGTTCTTTATCAGATATGGAACCGTGTGACCTCTGGCTCTCCCTCAGGTCATAATGACCATGAAAAATTTCACATGAATTCAGGACACCGAGGGAGCCAGCACAGTACAACAGAAGACACTCACAGAAGTGGACTTTCAGAACTGCTTCCAAAAATGGCAAGAATGATGGCTTAATAGTTTGAAGCACAGGGGAATATTTTAAGGGAAATTAATGGCCACGCACTTTTTTTTTTTTTTTTTTTTTTTTTTGGTGGCTGGTTCAGCCCGGTGGGGCTGGTGTGGGATACAACCACAGTCCCTGCACTTGCCTACGTTTGCCTAAGGCCACACATATCTTACTGTAATACATTAAAAAAAATTTGAACATTCAATCACACCTCATAGATCAGAAACAAAAGCCCCAGGAAACTCTTTGGCCCAGCTCTGGTTCTCTTCATCCTGACGTTCAGTTTCATCTTGATCAAGAGACGCTGTGCAATGTGCTTCTCTGCAGAGTGCAGCTCTGATGTTGGCGGGTCCTAGAGGACGGGACCCCTGACCCAGAGACATGGACTCTCTCTGGTCAGTGGGCACTGAGAAGGAGCGGCTGCCGGTGCCCAGGGAAAGTGTCTGGTTCCCAGTGCCACCAGGAAGCCTTTCCACCATCTCCTATCAGTGTTTGATCTTCACTCTTCCTACCAGCTTATACACATGCTTAAGACTTTCCTAGCTTAAAAATATTTAGGGTCGGTGCCCTGCCCCTTAGCTCAGATTTTTAAGTGGCTGCTTCAACAAAGCAGTCAGGCTCAGGTTGTTGTGGTTCGATCCCCACAAGCCAAGCCAGACAAACCTGCCCTGAAGGCACTGGGAGAAAAAAAAAATTAGGGTCAGCAAAGCCAAAAATAACACGTCTAGATCCTATAGCCAACTAGCTACCGCCCACCTCCTTCCTCTTCACGTTCACGCTCTGGGGAGAGCTTGCCTCCGCTTCCTTCCTTCCTCTTCCCATCCGTCTTGGGAGACCAGGCTGCTTGGGACGCAGAGGATGATGGACGCTGCTGTTGTTGGTAACATTCCAGCACTTGCACCTCCCTCTGACCGGAAACACTTTTATCATGGGTGGGGCTACAGTCTCAGCTTCTCATTCACCTGTCTGGCCACCCGGGGCTGCCCATCGAGGATGATACCGCCTTTTACCCACTTACTCGAGCCACCCACTGAAGACCACGGAGTCGTCTTCTGGCTTTTCCTTCTCTCCAGCTCAGCAAGCCCTGCCTTGACCATCTGAGCGCTGTCGCTCTGCTATAGCCACCTGCAGCACATTTATCCCAGAATGCCTTTCTAGAGTCCCCTCCTGTGCCCCCCACAGCTGCTGTGCTCAGTGGAGGCAGGGACTGTGTCCTTCCACACGGCTCCTCCTAAACATGCCACAATATCTGGGAGTGTGTCGTTTATCCCATTTCTAGACACCTAATATTGACAGATCTGGAAACAGAACTCAAAAGGGAAGACAGCAAGGTATGATTGTGCTAAGGTACCAACTACTGGTGATTGAAAGTAGCTTCAGGGGCCGGGAAGACGGCTCAGTAGAATAAGCGCTTCCCTGGCAAGCGCAAGGGCCTGAGTTTAACTCCAAATAAATAAATAAATAAATAAAATTTTTAAAAAAGTAGCTTCGAAATGAACTTCCTAAGAGGACCCCAGTTTGCTGGCCACCTTATTCCCTTGTAAAAAGTCGGCCTGTAGCCTTTTAAACAGGAACAATTCTCCGTCCACCGACCACCGTCCGGTGACCCGGGGCCGACGTCTGGGGACCGCGCGGGGCGCAAGTGGCAGGGACCCGAGGTCGGAGCGGCCTGAGCCATCCCCAGGCGTTCTCTGTCCTTGCTGCGACGGAGCAGAGGGTGTGGACTGGGGATGGTCTTCGGTCTGGGGGCGGCCCAGAGGAAGGCAGAAACTCCCGCTGTGACTGCTTTTCTAGGAAACGAAAGTGAAAGGGGTAGGGTTAACTTCCCGCAGGAGCCGCGGCCTCGCAGTCGGGGACGGCGGAGCCCAGGATGGCTGCGTCCCGCAACTTCTCGCTGCTGGTTGAGGGGTCCTGGGGCCCTGACCCTCCCAAGAACCTGGGCACCAAGCTGCAGCTGTACTTCCAGAGCGCCAAGCGATCCGGAGTCGGGAGCGAGTGTGAGGTCCGCAGAGACCCCACAAGCCCGGCGCGCTTCATAGTGTTCTTCTCCGAGGACGGTGAGGGGCGCACGGGGAGGGCGAGGAAGGGGCGACGGCTCTTTCTTCAGAGGAGATTCGGGTCCGGGCCGGCGGATGCAGGATCCGCCGGCGGCCGCGCCCGTGGTAGCGGTCCAGAGGTGGGGGGCCAGGAGGACTCGAGCGCACCCTGTGGTAGCGGTTCCTCTGTGCGCTGCGCTCAGGCGCGGTCCCGCGGGGCTGGAGGTGCGGGTCTCCCCCTCTTTCTAAATCCTCACCCCCCCCCGTTGCTGTTGTTGTTGTTGGGGGGGGGGCACTAAGAAAACTGAGGACTCCTAATAATTCCTCACGATTCCCAGAGATTCCCAAGGCTTCTTGACCGTCTGAGGTCACTTGGGGAGCTGTGGTGCTGTTCAACGTCAACTGGTGCGGGAGTAAGTAGGGTCCTCGCCGTGGCCTGCGCAGGGAGGGAAGGCCCTGTGCTGCAGATAACGACAGGCAGAGCCTACTGTTGCCTCCTCCTCGGCTCAGGGTGGCCCATAGAGTGGCAGCGGATAGTCCTCTGAGGTGATGGTGGGTGGGAGACTCTCCTGTCCCGAGTTTGAATAGCTAAGTTCTCGCTACTTTCCCTGTTCTGTTCCTACTCGGGAAGGGAGACTGGGGCACTCAGATTGAGCCTTCTGGGCTCCCAAAGGGCCTGGTCCCTCAGGATGCAGAGGAGTCCCATCCGTTTCTCAGTGCGTCTAGAAGCTTTTGGACCAAGAGAAGCTTTTGGGCCAGAGGAGAGGCAGGGCAGAATAGCCTTGCAGGGATCCAGCCGGGGGAAATGGGCAGAAAGAGGACATTCCGATAGGTCTGAAGAGAGTGAAAATGGAAGAGCCCTGGGGACTCTTTATTTATGGAAAACCAAGGACAGTGTCTTCCAAGGACTGCCTTCATCAGGAAGCTTTCAGAAAAAAAAGCTGGCTGAATCACTAAACTGTGGCCCAGTTGGCCACCTGCCCGATTCAATTCCAGCTGTCAACCTCAGGGTCCTACCTGCCCTGGGGATTTCTCTCTTGGGCTCCCACCAGCCTCTGATGCTCAGACTGTGGGCCTAGACCACCTGTCCCTGAACTCCCTGACCTGGGCAGCTGTGTTGGAGAGAGTCTTTCTGTGAATGTGAGCGGGTGGAAACCAGCCTTTCAGGTGACCCCAGCGCCTGAACTTGGAGAATCTTGTTGTCTGCTGATAGTACCAAATGAACAAAAATGGAAATAATTATGTAAAATGTCACAGCGTAAGAGTATAAGCAGCCACCTTGTGAGACTTTCTCACAGCTGCAGGCCCCTACCCCTCCTCCTCTGCCTCAGCCTGGCCCAGTGGTCACTTTTCCCTTATTTCTCAGCTCAAGTAACTGAAAACCTATGGACACTGTTTATAGTCAAAGTTCTTAGGGGGTGGAAAGTACCTTTTCAGTTTCAGTTTCCTTCTTGGGAACCACTGTTCAACTATGTCCTCATCAAGAGTTTGCTGATAGTGAGCAGCCAGTGCTGGCTGTCCTCCAAGCACTCTTGCCCTCCACCCCCACCCTCCACCCTCCACCCTCCATGCCAGGAAATGGCCTCAGCAGGTGCAGGCGCACAGCATAACATGACTTCAATTCATCCAAACCTCCAGCAGCCAAAGAGTAGAAATGAGTCTACCAGCGCTCCTGCGTAGAGCGCACCTAGCAAATAAGAAGGAATAGGAAGTGATATTTGGCTTTTATAGAGTTACCTGGATTTCTGAAAAATGATTATTCCCCCAAGTCTTCCTTTTCTTTCTCCTCCTCTTCCTCCTTTTCTTTTTTTCTGGGCTGAGGATGGAATCAGGGCCTCACCCATGTTAGGCAAGTGCTCTCACACCGAGCTATATATACCATCAGCCTCTGACCTAACATTTTAAACCACATTTAGGATGTGCACATTTTGTTATACTTTCTGGTCACAGTTTGGCTCCTACACCTTGGGTAAGGAAACCCATCTACTTAAATAAACTTATATATAGATGATCTGAGGTTGATGCAGGGGGCAAGCTTCCAGTGTGGGCAAGGGAAGGCAGAGTCCTGCTCTTTTCCGTCCCAGATTCACCTTCTCCCTGTTGGGTGGGGATCACTCAGACATTACTGCCTTTTCTCTCCTGAAATGTTTGTGTCTGTACACACTGTGTGCAGCTAGAGAAAGCACTGGCACATTCAGAGGCTGAGAGAGGACTCTGTCAATGTGTCTTAGCCACTTTTCTGTCGGTGGACACAATACCCAAATTCCAGTGGAAAGGAGGAGAGATTTATTATGGCTCATGCTTTCAGACAATGATCAGCTCACCCCAACAGGAACACAGTGGGGCCCTGTGGAGGGGAAGGGCTCACCCTAGGGCGTTCAGGAAGCAGAGGGAGAAGAGCTGCCCCACCTCACATTTAGCTGTGGATTCATCAGAATTATTATTATTATTAATTTATTATTCCTTATTAATAAATCAGTGAATATAATGTCCTTATGATCCAGTTACCTTCCAAACACAAGAATTCAGGGGATATTTTGGATTTGAACTGCAACATGAAGTCTGGGCAATAATAAAATGAATGTAATCCAAAGATGTGGGCCAGGGAGATAGCTCAGTAGAATAAGTGCCTGCCTGGCAATCTCAGGGTTCTGAGTTCAATCCCTGGTACTACCCTCAAAAGGGTTAAAATTTTTTTTTAAATGATAAAATAAATTACTAAAAAAAAAAAATCCAAAGATGCATGTGAGCAGATCATATGGCTTACAGAACAGTGTGTCCATGGGCTTCAGGGTTCCCCACTAGTCCGCTAGTCCTTGGGCCTCAGTCAGCTCAGCACAGATCTTTAGGAGTCCACGACTATAAAGGGAAGATTAGATTCTGGAGGCCCTTCCCAGACTGTCTCTGAGGCCTTTTGAGTGGTATCCGAGTGAAGTTCAGACTGGACCAAAGGGATCGGGTGACCCCTCTTGATGAGAGAGTCTGACATCATCAGGCCAGCTACACGAGAGCACAGCATTGTTGTCAGTGCTTGTCCCACAGCTGCAGCCAGGACCAGGAACACCAGGGCACTGGCAAATGTCACTTTCTCCTTGACTTCTTTACACCGACCATGCTGAGAGTGCCTCCTCCCTTAACTCCTTTCCTTTTCTCCATAGTCTGAGTGACGTTGATTTCCCTTTGCTCTCTCTGGCTGCTCTTTTGAATAACTTTCCACTCATGTTTGTATTCTTTTTTTTTTAATGTATTTGGTATAGGGTCTCACTATGCAGCTCAGACTCAAAGTGATCCTCTTGTTTTTAGCCTTCTCAGCACTGGAATTGTAGACCTGCACCACCACACCCAGACTTGGTGGTTGGCTCAGAGCACCACGGGGGGTTGGGACGTGGCTTGGCATGTGGGGTGGAAGATCAAACCCCAGTTCCTGCGCTCACCTAAGCAGGTGCTTAGTCTGCTGAGCTATCTCGCCCGCCCAATTATTCTTGATGGTACTGCAGAAAGTATTCACAGATTTTCTCCCTTTTGAGGGTGGAAACAGTCCAGAGAAGTTAAAGCACTTCCTTACAGTCTCTTTGCTAGTTTGTGGCAGAGTTAAAGGTCGGATTCAGGTCTCTGAACTTCTTTTGTCCACTGTTCAGTTTGTTCACTGGTACTCATTTCTTCATGTGCTAATTATTTTTATTTTTATTTATATCCTTCAAATCTCACTCTTCCTTTCTTTTCTACCTCCTTTGTTATCACATGGCAGGCCTTTATTATTAGAGACTAACAAATGAGCTAAAATAGCTTTCGACCTAGGCTCCTGGTCATTTTACTCATGGCCACCCGAATCCCTTCTGAAATTATGTCATGTCCCAGCACCCAGTCTGCCTGGCTCTCAGGAGAGTTGCCTTAATTATTTCATGTCAGTGTAGAATGAGTATCACAACTTTTTGATTGCCTGTGTGATAGGTACTGCACTAAATTCTTTATAATTTTTCAATTTCTTCTGAACTGGTACAAAACAATCTTTACTAACCTCATTAAGAGATGAGAAGACTGAGAGTTTGTAGCAAGGCTTAACTGTGTTTGTGTGTCAGCTTCCCATTTCTGTGACAAAATACCTGAGATAAGCAATTTTTAGAAAGGAAATAACTTGGCTCAACAGTTTTGGAGGGGTCAGCTTTGGATCACTGGCCTATTCCTTCTGGGTCCATGGCAAGGCTGTACATCCTGGTGGCAGTTGTTGAAAGAAGAAGCTCTCATCTCAGGATGGGAAGGGGAAAAGGGAAGAAGGAAGGTCTCCTTTCCCCTTTAAGGGCTGGCACCTGTGACCTGCCTTCTCCCTCCAGGCTCTGCCTCTTGAAGGTCCCACCACTTCCCATTGGCTCATAGACTGGTAGCTAACATTTCAGTGCTGGGCCCTTGGGGGTCACTCTGTGTCCAAACTCAGGCATGACTTATTTAAAAATATGTTGGAAGATAAACTACAATCCACATCTGTCACTGAGGTTTCCCTCTTTTTATTATATATAGTGTCTCTTAAAAGAATAGCTGAGCCATTGACCTAGGCCGAGGAAGCCCATGGAAATCATGGAATACTTGTATAGATGAAGGCTACTTGTCACTTAGCTGCTGCTTCTTCTTCCTTTTTTTTTTTTTTTTTTTTTTTTTTGACATTTCAGTTCAGCAGAAAGTCCTGCAAAAAACAAATCACGAGTTAATCTTGCCAGGAAAAGGAACATTCCAGTTAACTATCAAGCTGCCCACCACTCCAGATGAAGTCCCAGTCTCTAAGAAGAAAATTTCAAGAAATGTAAGTGAACTTGAGGGCATGCGGGGATCCAGCTGTTCTTCAAGGTGGGAATCTCAGCGAAGGAGATAAAGTAGGATGAGAGGCACGCATCAAAGTGCAGCTAGCAAAGTGGGTTATGTATGGGAGGGAGCAAGGACAGGGATGGAGCAGCACAGAATAATGAAGAACGAGGCATTTTTGTTTGATTTTAGACACTTGGGAAAGCAAGATGCAAGAGTTACAGTAATTTTGGCTTAGGACAGTGGTGGTGAACCTGTGGTATGTGTACCATCGTGGGCTGTTCCCATCGTTGAAAGTGCTGAGAGTTTTGCCGTTCCTCATTTGGGATACAAAATTTGGTGCCTATTGGCCTTGGAATTTTTATAATGTGGAACTTGCTGTTTTCTTTTTCTCTTTACATTATCTTGAGGGGACAGTGATTCATACTGCAGGTAATGTTTTCTTAATTGTAAAGGAGATTGGCAGATTATTGAGGATTAATTGAAATGACTACTTTGAAGACATGGAACCATTTTGCTTGTATAGTAAACAATAAATGTTAAATGGGGAAAATACCATGAGCTAAAGCTCTTTTTCTGATTTAGGTCTTTCCCTGTACCTTGGACACGTGGTGCAGAGCTAGATGCAGTGGTACAGGGTTGTAACCCCAGCATTTGAGGGGTTGAGATGGGAAGATTGTAATTTCCAGGCCAGCCTAGATTACTTAGGGAGATCCTGTCTTAAAACACAAAAATAAATTACTGCTTGGTGTAAATTTGGGATTTCTTTCATTTGTGTCTCATTTTCACTAATGATTATTGTGACTAGCAAGTGGCTATGCGATGACATGTGGACCTAATTCATGTAAGAGTCCCACTACTGGAGCTTTTCATTTTGGTTTCTATGTACCATATATATCCAAGTTTATTTTCTTAATGTTAAGAGATTATTAGCAGCATATTAATGTTACATTACTGTCTGGGTTTCAGGAATCCAAGATGAAAGAAGATGTCAAAGAACCAGGTAAAATGTCAGTTTAAATGGCTCTAACCTTTACCAGGCAGTTTTGTTTTTGTCAAAGAGGACAGTGGAGACCAATAAAATTAATTAATTTAAAAAGAAAAAGAAGAAAAAGGAAGAAGAAGAAGAAGAAGAA
>NW_004524723.1:5520746-5521108 GCF_000260255.1 Octodon degus | reverse complement strand
GAAGAAGAAGAAGAAGAAGAAGAAGAAGAAGAAGAAGAAGAAGAAGAAGAAGAAGAAGAAGAAGAAGAAGAAGAAGAAGAAGAAGAAGAAGAAGAGGAAAAAGGGTCGGCCAAATAGTTCAGTGGATTAAAGCATCTGAAAGCAGGCACAGGGGCCAGGGGTTCCATCCTTGGGTCTGCTGTGCCGGCCTTGCCCCCAGGGTGTGCTGAGATGGCAATTGAGACTGGGTGTAGTGGAGCTTGCCTGTAATCCCAATATATGGGAGGCTGTAAACAGGAGAATCAGGGGCTGGGGAGATGACTCAGTGTAATAAGCGCTAAGGGCCTGAGTTCAATCCCTGATTCTGAAAACAACAACAACAA
>NW_004524723.1:5492969-5520646 GCF_000260255.1 Octodon degus | reverse complement strand
CAAGAGAATCACTATGAGTCTGATCTAGTAGTGAGACCCTGAACACCCTGTAGGCCCTTCCCTAAAATGCAAGAAGGGGAAGGGGAAGGGGAATCAGCTGAGAGCTACCATGCAAAGCCCGCCTCGTGGAAGTCCGGCACTGGGGAGCTCCTGGAGCTCTCAGGGGTTAGCTTTCAAGGATGGGGACAGTTCCTTCTGGAGACTTGGCAATGTCTTGCAGCTGAGGAGAGGGTAAAAAGTCCTTGAGCAGTACCAATGAACTGAACTCTAGAGCACATGTGTGTCCAACTGGCCAATGGGAAGCAAGGACATACATGACATGTTTGTGGATGCCCGGCATGGTTAAGTCTGTCAACGCTGCTTAGTGAGCACTGGGTGCACAGAGAGTGTCCTCCAGAGCCACCTCAAGGAGGTCTGACTGCTCTGTGGACAACAGCTTCCCAGAGGTGGTGCAGGATGTGGGGATGTACCTTCTCCCCCAAGGCAGTGGCTTTTCTGATTGCACCTGCTGTAGGAAAGGCCAGCAGCCAAGCAGATGTCAAGGATTCTGCTGCTTAAAGCACCGTTGAGCCTGGGTCTGCAGTGCCACCTGACAGTTACTAAAGAAGCCACTTGTTCTGATGATTAAGCTGTTGTGAAGGGGAGGAAATGAGGAACTATGCGCCGCTTAGCAAGAAAGAAAAAATGACACGGCCACCCACATCTTAGAGAAAAAGAGATGCTAAAAGACATTGTCCTCTAAAATTAAACTGATCATGAGCACGTGCAATTTCTTACAGCTTTCTCTTTTTAAAAATGACATGAGAATAAGGGCTGCCATTACCTGGAAAAATGGCTGGTTAGTGATTTGGAACATGCAGATGGTTTTCACCTGATATGAGCATATGATTACACTGTCGAATCCAATAAGCATCTTTACTTAAGAAGCTCAAAATTCTTAGGAGGATAGGGATCTTTTTGTGTCTTTGGATTGAATCCTACTTTCCATTTTTCAGATTTGGAATTGGCTCATTACCCATTCTAGTGTTTATTCCAATCCCAGTATTTACTATTGTGATGTCTTAAATCCTTATTATTTTCTTGGGAGATGCCTTTAATTTTGTACTGTTAAGCTCGGTTTTAGATGAGGAAGTAGCTATTCATATATTTATACTTATGCTGGTGTATATCCCTGGATCTCAAATTTATTTTTAGCTGACATTACTGGTACACTTTTGACGTACAATATGGTTGCAGTCATCATAGTTTGTACCTGTGCATAATACATCTTGCATCTTCTTTTTTCCCCAATCTTCTCCCTCTCTTCAACCCTTCTCTTCCTTCTTATTTATGAAAACTTTATTTCCATTTTTTCCCTTCTGTTCTCTTTTTCCTTTCTTCCCTTCTCCTTCCCTCTCTTGTTTGTGTCCCATTTCAACATTTTTTTCCTACTTCCCAATATGATAATCCATTTTGGTCCTTATTTGTGCTTTTGGTTTCTCACACAAGAAAAACAATGTGATATTTAAACTTGTATGTCTAGTTAATTTCACTTAAAAGAGTGGCCTTAAGGTGCATCAGTTACCTAAAAATGTCTCAAGTTTGTCTTTCTTTATGACCAAGTAGTGTGCATAAACCCCACATATTCTTTTTTTTTTTTAATGTATTTTATTACAGGGACTACAGGGTCTCACTACACAGATTGGACTTCTAGTGATCCTTCTGTTTTCAGTCTCCCAGACGCTGGTATTACAAGCATGCACCACCATGCTCAGTCTCAGTCACTGTCTCAGCGTGTCCTGGGGGTAGGGCTGGCACTGCACACCACAGATTGAACCGTGGTCCCTGCACCTGTCTAAGCAGGTGCTTTAGTCTGCTGAGCTATTTGGCTGGCCCTTTAAAAACCCATATATTCTTTACTCTTTCATCAGCTGATGGGCATCAGGTCTATTTCCAAGATTTTGCTATTCCACACAGTGACGCTCTAAACATGGCTGGTTATGGTATGATGCTGCTAACTTTTTTATAAAGGGAATATCTGGGTCAAGGAGAACCTGTAGTTTCAGTTTTTTAGGGAGTCTCCACATTGATTTTCATAGTGGTTGCACCAGTCTACAATTCCACCAACAGTGGAGAAGCGTTCTTTTTTCCTCACAGCCTCACTAGCATTTGTTATTGTTGATTCCTTTATGATAGCCATTTTTTTCTGGGGTGAGATGAAACCTCAGTGTTATTTTTTTTTTTTGAACCAGGGATTGAACTCAGGACCCTGTGCTTGCCAGGCAAGTACTTATTCTACTGAGCTATCTCCCTGTGCCCCCTCAGTGTTTTAATTTTCACTTCTTCAATGACCAGTGATATTGAACATTTTTCATATATTTATTTACTGTTTGTAGTTCTTCATCTGAGAAATACCTTACTAATTTTAGATGCTTATTTTTGTACTGGGAATTAAATTTTGGTGAGCTGGATTTTTTTGAGCTCTTTATATGTTCTAGATATTAGTTCTTTATCTGAAGAGCAGCTAGTAAAATTTTTTCCCATTCTGTGGGTTATCTTTTCACTCTGTTGAGTCCAGTTTGGTTGTAAAGAGAGGCTGGCTGACAGGGGCTAATTTTGAAGGCAGAAGAAGGCATTTTTAGGTCCAGGCAGCTGTACCAGCAGGCTATGGGTGACAGAAGACTGAGGCACATAGATGGAGGATAATTGTGGCAGCATTGACAGCTCAGAGATCTTGAACTGGCTTTACAGGCAGAGGAGGTATATTTTAGCAGTCTGACAGTCCATACTGTTTCCTTGGGGGACCATGATGGAGCTGGAAGGGACAGACAAATCTCAGAGGAAAGGTGCTGGTGGTTCAGACAAATCTGTTATTAAAGCCTCCCCCCAAATAGTGAGAGAGTTCCTAACCCCTGATGAAAGTTAAGTCCAAGTGAGCTGGCCTTTTTTCTCAGGATTGTTGCAGTTGAAAGGGCTTATGGGAGCAACTCACAAGAAGAGAAAGGCATCTTTTAAATCTAGAACAGTCCAAAAAGGGCGTATGGGTCAGGAAGCGCCGAGTGCAAGGTGATGGCTGTGTTGTTGATGGCACAGAGATTTGGCTTAAGGTGATTAACAGTCTATCAGGCTGATGAGTGGCTGGATGCCTATTTGTGCTTCCTGTGGCATCTGACAGCAGTGGGGATGAGGGGATCGCAGCATGGTTGATGGCTAGGCCTGGAGGTGAGTCCTTAGTTCTTACCTCTGAGAGGAAAGTTTTCAGAACTGCAGGATTGTGGTTATCTGCCTCAGGCTGAGCAGATGTCATCTTCCTCTCAGGGAATAGGGAACGGTCAAAATTGAAATGAGAAGGTTAAATAAGAGGGAGGCTGACTGGCTTGGTGCAAAGTAGCTTCTAACTTGAAGGGGAAGTTTCTTCTCAGAAGTGGGATGAGGACTAGCTTATACAGCAATTCATGTTTTGTAAGATGACCTCCTGGGCTTAGGGTTTGTGCCTGTCCAAAGGGGAGAGAGGTGAGAGTCCCAGTTTCTCCAGTGATGGCAGCTTTTGACAGAAGGAAATTTGAAGACAGAAAGTTCTGTTCTGTTGTCTACCAGGAAAGTCACAGGTTTGCCCCTAACTGTTGCAATGATCATGAATTCTTAGGGTCCCAATTTGATAGAGCTTAGTCTGCCCTCTATCTATTCAGGCCCAACAGGGTGCAACTCATTTGTCAGAGCTGACAGTCCAACTTTTCCTCAGTCAAAATGTGGAGCTCAGAAGGAATTGTTGGCAGTCATCTCGAGTGGGTGTTAGATGCCATCTGACCAAGATAGGCATAGCTGTTGTGAAGAAGAAGGCTCGGGGGGAGAGCCCCTGTAGCTCAAAGCAGACAATGACTACCTGGAACCAGTTCAATTGGCTAGTATTCTCGGGAAGAATGGGCCTCTTTTTCCTTTTCTTTATGGACATAGGGAGCAGATTGATTTCATTTTCATCTCTGTAAAAGCCCTTTTTTTCCTACAGTCAGGGATTGTGGGTTTTGACTAATTAATTGCCACTTCTGACTTCCTATCTGTGTATTCTATACCCTTGAATGATAGTGCAACACACAAAGGGTAGGTGCCCCTGAGAGAGAGAGAGAGAGAGAGAGAGAGAGAGAGAGAGAGAGAGAGAGAGAGAGACCATTTAAATGACCATCTGGCTGCACCTCTCATCCTCTCATGGGGACTTAGGTAAGACTTAGCTAAGGAGAATGCGAGGCCTCTGTTATGCCATTTGCCAGTTGCCACAGAACTGCAGGTGAAGGCCAAATCAATGATCATAACCAGTGCTTCCCAGTCTTGGTGCACAGATGGAGCAGCCTATTGTTTATGCTATCTGTTCTACTCACACATTCATTCAGTGGAGACTTGGAGATTAAACATTCCAACCTCCCTTCCCTTGAGGGGGACCTTCACAAAGTTGATCAAGCTCTTCTGCTCAAACTAATTAGGACCGGCAGATTGACTAACTGGGGTTGCCCCAGAGATCTTACCAGAATCAGGCAGGCAGAAAGACAGACAGATTGTGTTCTACTCCCTATGGGATCTGATGTGAACTGCTTGAGTGGTGAGCCAGGAAGTCTCCTCCAGATCTCCAAGTGGACTGGAGAAATGTTGAGGGCTTGCCTTCCTGTCATGACCTGGAAAGGTCCTGGCTTTGTCTGTGAGGGCCACAGCTAGTGACCAAAGAGGTCAGCACAGTGGGTCTCCCAGCTGATGCACCAAACACAATGGCAAACAGAAACACCAGAATGACACCCAGGATTTGGAGACAGATTTATTTTATCCCAATAAACACTGATTGGGATCACTCCCAAAATATCATGCCCCAATCTCTGGTGGTCTAGGGCTTAAATGGGATAAGCAAGCAGTAAGTATAGAGACAGAATGGCTTGACATTGGGGACTGGTTTGTACAGTGTGCAACACAGTGACCAGCCTCTAGTAAGAGACCACAAGCAACCAGAACTGGAACAGGAACTATTACCTGGGAAACTAAGAAACTGAAGTATGGTGTTGTCGGGGGTGGGTGGGTGGGCATTGTCTGTTGCAGAATGGGATAAATAGTCTCAGACGTGAGCAAAATATAGGTGGAGAATAGTTAGCTAACAGACCGTAAATCTCAAAGATGGGACAATAAAGGATCCTGTACCATGACTGTATTAGGCATGCCTGAAATCAGTGCAGGAAGTAAAACACTCAAAAGTTTACGAGAGTTGAAGCTCAGGGACAGATACACACCAGCATTGTAGGATACGAGTGTCAAGTCATTGGCTGGTTCCAGGCTAAGCTTAAGGAGGCTTGGCCTGAAGGGTGACGCCAACAAGCAGGAGGTCCTGAAGAAAAGGCAAGAGCAAAAATGGAGAGGCACTGCTCACTTGAGCTACCAAATGTGAAATTCTCAAGTTCATATCCTGGGTCTGGACTCCCTTGCAAATTCCGGACCTTTTGTCCAAACTTCTTGTTGGTAAACCAACAGCTACTGAAGTCACATGTGTCCTCTGCCACCCCAAATCAATGTGACTTCCTAATTTTTGTTGCCATATACAACCATATTACCCCTCATCATCTAGAAACTTAAGTATTTCCCATCTATTGGACACACAGATGTATTAATTTGTGTAAAAGTCCCATCAATCTTTCTTTCACTGCAGGCCCCCAGTATTGCCTCACAAATACAGCAGGGGTGGTCTCTCTGTTTCTGATGATCTTCTCCTTGATCTGAATAGCTCGCTTCCTTGATTCTAAATATCCTAGGGTTCTTTCCACAGAAACCATGCATAGCTCATCAACAACTTCAAGATAAAGGCCAGACTTCATTCTAGCTCTATCCTACTCTTCCTGGATCTTGCTTTGCCTTCCACCTCACTTGTTTCCTAATTCTACATACCCTTCGAGACCTGTACCTTTTCCTCCTATCAGAAGCTTTTCCATACCAACCTTGCCCTTTATTCACTTCTTGGACTTCTGAAATGGTCCTGGATACTCTTTATTTGTCAATTCACCACATTTCTTTCAGGACAAAACTACGAATAGCCACAGGATTATAAAACCATGTTGCTGGAATGACTCTTACCATTTAGCACACATAAGTCAGTGTTTTCATTTTATAATTAAGAGACTTGTCCAAGGTCATGTGGCTGGAGAGTGGCAGTCAGAGATTGAACATATACAGCCTCATCGCTAGTTTAGCACACATTCTCTTTGTTCATACTTATCTCCTGTAATGCTGCGTTATTTGACCCTTAAACTGTTCTGTGTTGAGCATGAGTATGCATGTATCTTTGGATATTCTCCAGAGAGCTGAGCAGTAGGTCTCAAATTTAGCAAACACTTGCTGAGCTTCAGCTTTGTGCCATGTGCCAACAATAGGAGGATGAATAAACATGTGCCTTATTTATGAGAAACTTAGATTAATAATTTTAATGTAGTGCTGTGATAGGGATATATGTCAAGGGCTATGAAGGATAAGGCAGGTTCCTCAGATAGACAAGGCAATAAAGGATGTAATAAAACTGAACTGGAAATAATTCTAGTAATGGACACTGGAATACTACATTTCATTTTTAATTAAATAAAACAAGAAAATCTATTTAAGATTTGTGTATTAGTTGAGTTAGCCAAGATGTTTGAAAAGAAGGGGGCAGGTTTAATGATTATTTACGTTGCTAAAACCATGGTAGATAAAGAACATCTTGTATCTCTTTTTGTCCACCTAGTATCAGTTGTGTCAGAAGAACCGGATACAGAACTCTCTCCAAATAGTAGATCAGAAAAGACGGAAGATACCCCAAAAGAATGTGAAAATGCTTCCTGTTTGGTGGCATTTGAAAACATAAAGACAAATGTGACTGAGATGATGTTAACCTTGTTAGTAGAGAATGTCAGTGGCCTGACCACTGATGACTTTCAGGTGGAAATAATACGAGATGTTGATGTTGCTGTGATTACCTTTAAAAACCATACAGGTAAGCTCAAGTGACATTTCCTTTGCCTGTCTTTTTGTCCCACACCCTCAGTTTTAGGATACTGAGTTAACAGAACATCTGGGAAAATCTGGGTTTTTAGGGTAGCAATAAAAGAGGCCTCCAAGTTACTATAGATGCTTTTCTTGAAACACAAGAAAATAAGTTTTGAAAATAAATTCTGGTATGTTTAATAGATTGATGTTGTGTGTGTGTGTGTGTGTGTGTGTGTGTGAGAGAGAGAGAGAGAGAGAGACATTCAAATAGAAACCTGTTGTCTTTATTTGGAGTCAATAGTTCCATGTTTCTTATTGGGAGAGGTAAATACTGATGTTACCAAACACTGATGTCAACTTAGTGGACAATAATGATAAAATAGTAATAAATACTCATATAGCGCTTATGATAAAAATCAGGTACTATACTAAGCCTTTTACATCTATTAAATTATTTCTTCCTTTCAACAACCTTATGAGGTTATGAGATTACTCTAACTACTCCTATATACATTTGGGGTTGAGAGAGACACAAATGTTCTAATAAGTGGAAGACCTGGACTTGAACCCAAGTAGCCTACTTCTGCAGCCTGTTCTCTTGCCCACTTCATCATTTTTCTCCTTAGGACTTTGATAGTCATTCACACATGCAGGAATGATAAAATGCGTGTGATATGGTGAGTAAGCATTCTTAAGGGTCATTGTCAGGACAGGAATTATCCTCACCTAAAATAAGGAAATTTCCCAGTTCTGAGTCCTCAGTAGTCTGTGGTTATGGCTATGGAATGGTCAGTTAAGAACAGAAATCATGGAGTCAGAATCTAGCTCTGCTGCTTACCTAGCTATACAAGGCTGGCCAAGGTACCACCCTCTCTGCACCTCACTATCTTTCCTTATAAAATAGGGATAAGTCAGGGGAGGTAGCTCAGTGGCAGAGCAGTTGCCTAGCATGTAAGAGGCTCTGAGTTTGGTTCCCAGCATCAAAACAAAATAAAATGAAGTTAATAATATTTACTAAAGTTTCTGTAGAATTAAGTGAGAATGTTTGAAAGGCACCTAGCGTAGTACCTGAGAGATGTGATAAGGACTTAGCAAATAGAGTTATTCTTATTTCAAGTTTATTGCTATTATCATTATTATTGTCATGGGCCTTGCTATGTAGTCCAGGATGGCCTAGAATTCACTATGTAGCCCAGGCTGGGCTATGTGTGATTCTCATGCCTCAAATTTGTGACTCTCCTGCCTCAGCCTCCTGAGTGCTGGGATTACAGGTATGTACCACCATACCTGGAAGTTATTATTTCTAATAAAAGCAATCTAAATGGCCTTACTTTTTGTTCACTGGTCAAAAATCTTGAACAATTAATGTATTAATCAGCTTCTAATTACCATAACCAATACCTGAGACAACCAACATATCAAAGGAAAGGATTATTTTGGTTCACAGTTTTGGATGGTTAAGTCCATGGACGGTTGGCCCTGTTGTTTTGGGCCTGTGTAGGCAGCACACCTTGGTGGCAGCACAAGACAAAACTGCGTACCTTGTGGCCAAAAGAGAGATGAAGGGTAAAAATCCCACTGTCCCCTACCTCCCCACCAATGACTGGAAAACTTCCTGTTGGGCCCCATATCTTAAAGGTTCTGCCAGATCCCCGCAATGCCAAGCCAAGACCAAGCCTTTAACACATGAGCTTCCAGATCACATGCAGATCCAAACTATGGAACCCACTACTGCATTGTCAGGCACTGGTCTAGGTGCTGTGAATGTGAACATGAATAGGTTGTAGTTCTTGCTCTTGAGAATGTCAAGCTTGTATATAAATGAATGGGAGGGGAGAAGCTGTCTCTCTCAGCTGTGAGCCACAAGCTATGGAAGAGGAAAGGGAACGAATCACAGAGACTTCATCTTGCTCCTGTGAAGGCTGTGCTCTGGGAGCACGCTGCCCTTTCCATCTGTAAGCCTTTGTTAATCATTCCAAACCTAAATCACACACACACACACACACACACACACACACCCCAAAACAAAAATACCCCAAATAATTTACTAATGTTTTTTTCTTTTATAGACACTGCAAAATTTGTTAATGATTGTGCCAGACACCATACAATTCAACAACTTAAATTGTCTCCAAGAGTTCTGGAAGAGACAAAAACAATACGGGTTGAAAACCTGCCCCCTGGTGTTGATGACTACCAGTTACAACTTTTCTTTGAAAATCCTTTCCATGGAGGTGGAAGAGTGGCTCATGTTGAATGTTTTCCTGAAGAGAGTTCAGCTCTAATAGAATTCTGTAACACAAAAGGTAGTAGTATCTCTTGGCCTCCCGTATGGAGCATAATCTAGGCCATTTGCAGCAGATCTTGGCAATTGGTTAAATTCTGATGCATTTTGGTTGCTTATTCATATATTGGAAATGGAGTTAATCATTTGTCCTTCTAGAATATGATGCGTAATGAGGCTAGTGATTCAAACTTTGGAGAAGTTCTCTAGTTTTGAGACATAAAGGAGATTCTTTCATAAGTCCCCACCTACTGGACTGAAAAATAGCATCATTCTTGAAATCTTTCAAATATTGTATGTAGAAAGAGATGCTCTATATCTTAACCATCTATGTAATTTTCAAACTAATTTTACCAATTTTCTAAAGACACACTCAGAAACATATTTGGCTCCTAGAGAGTGCTCTTCTTCCCCACTTTCCCTGCCAAGGTCCTCCTTCAGCACATGTTGTCTTAACTGCAACTTTAAGGCATTTAAGCTGACATCTTTATAGTTCTTAGTTCAACAAAAGTTCAAATCCTGGTTTTGGTGCTTACTAGATTTGTGATCTTGAATAAGTTACTTCAATGCACAAAACCCTTGGTTTTCTTGTTTATAAAGTAGGCGTGACTTTTCTAGTCACCTTATGAGAATATCATGAAGTAACAGATACAAACTGCTTGGCAGATGGCACTTAGAACATGCTAATGGCCACTGGTCCTGCTTAGCTGTAGAGCCCTAAGGAGTAAGGTTAGAAGGTGGGTCTGTATCTTTGGGCTTCTAAAGACCACATTCTTTCCATCATGCCTGACACCAGCCTGAGAAAACAAGCACATGCAATGCAGTTATTTTTAACATCTTTTTCATCAAGGATACTATTGTAATCCAACTTGTTAGTGGTTCTCATTCTGATTTCCTTCCTGATGATGTCCCTTGTACCTGCCTAACAATATAAAATAAAGAGGTCCTTAGGGGAGGAGAAGTGTACACAGACACATAGTACATAGACACATACACAGACACACACATACACACACACACACACACACACACACACGCACACACACACACACGAGGCTGTCTCAGTACACATTGCAGGAAGGGGATTGTAGCAGGGACAGAAGGAGGTGTAGTGTATGGGGCTGGACTCCCAGAGGACTTTGAGGATGCTTCTACTTTATCCTTTTATCAAAAGGAATCATAATCACAGTCTCTGTACCTCAAAAGGTTGTGAATATTAAATGAATTGAATCCATATGAAGCACTTACCAGTGGTGTCTGGTACGTGGAAACTATTGTAATGATCCTCCTTGTGAAGGTATCAGTGGAATTTAAGTCAACCACTGAAGCTAAAATTGTATGTAGAAAAAGAAAAAAACAGCATGCTACTCAAACAAGCTTCACTTTGAGCACCAAAATATTCTTTACACTGCAGCAAACAACATTTCCATGATTTTGACCAAACTCATATCTATTTCTCAGTGTGGTGGCAATATGTTCATGCTATCACAAAAACAAAAAACAGAGTTTAACAAAATTTTAATTTGACTTGGCTGTAAAGTAATCATCGCATTAAATAGAGGCTTTCGGTGTACTGTTAAGACATGTCAAACTGTATCTGAGCACTTTGGAAGTAGAGCTGCCTTTTAATTATATGTCATCAAAGTTGTACAAACATTAGGATTTATTTTCCTGTAGAATGGGAGAGTTTTATGTTGTTTTGTTTTCATTGGCAACAGACAACATTGCAATCACCTTATTTTGATTTTTAAAAATTTCTTTTGCTTTTCAAGTGCTGGATAGCATCCTGACCAGGAAACACAGCTTCAATAAGATGCCGCTCTCTGTCTTCCCCTTCTATCCCTCTTTGGGCACAGCCTTGTATGGAGAGGAACAGCCTGTTATCAAGCTGCCAGCACCCTTCCAAGAGTCCCTGCCACTGCCTTTGTGGAAGTTCTTTCAGGAAAAGACCCACTTGAGTAAGGAGCTGGACGATGAAATGGAACGTCATCACTGTAAGCTAACATGGTCCCCAGTGGACAGTAGAGTTACCATCAGACCTGCAGCCACCTTAGTCAATCAAGGAAGACGAAGAATCAAGACATGGCAGAAAGATGCTTCTACTGTGCTCTCTGGCATCAGGGATAAATATGCAGTTACTTCATTTAAGGTGACTCCAGTAGTATGGGGCGCCATAAAAAATGACCTACAGGATAATAGGATCTTGACTGAGTTTGATGCGTCTAAGGAGACTGTAACCTTAGCAGGAAAGTCAGAAGATATCCAAAATGCTAGTCCACAAATCAAGGAATTAATAGAAAGGACAACTCAAAAAATTCAAAAGGAAGAGCAGAGTCTGCAGGAAAATGTGGCCATTTCTTCAGAAAAGTATTTTCTCTTGTGCCACAGTGGTGCTTTGGAGCATGTGCTCATCGCGTGCCCAGAGGTGGACATCTGTTATGATGCCAGCACACAGAACCTGTGCCTTAAAGGATCCCCCGCAGATGTATACAAAGGAAAGTGTGAAATCCAGGCAAAATTGTTCACTATGGCTAAGAAAACCGTTAAGGTCTCTACTGAAGTCTTTGAGTTTTTGCAGCAAGTAAACCCGGAGGAATTCTCTGAATCTTTTTTCATAGCACAAAAAAATCTTACAGTTTATGAGCTCAAGGATACAAATGTCCTCTTAACTAGCTACTCTTCTGAAGTCCTAGAGGAAGCTGAAAAACAGTTGCTCACAGCCTTAGATTATAAACGCATTGAAGTTGAGGACAAGGAAGTTCTGGCTACCATCAAATGGAAAAAGTTCATTAACAATGTCCCCCAAAAATCTAAGTCCACAAGCATTATGGTAATCAATGAGTCAACTGCAGGGAGAACAGTTGAAGTCATTGTAGCAGGTGTGGTGAAGGAAGTAAATGAGATAAGTAAGTTGATTTCTGATTTCTTGGAAAAAAACATGAAAATAGAGAGACTGATTGAAGTACAGATAGCCATGGTTGTCAACTACTTAAAAGCAGAAAAGAAGCTATTATTGTCAAAATTAAAGAAGGGAGATATACAGGTAGTTTTTAATCCAGAGAACAAACAAAAAGGTATTTTACTAATTGGCTCCAAGCACCAAGTTTCAGAGGGTATGAAAATAGTCAACGAAGCCGTGAAGTCTGTTTTTGTAAAAAAAGTTGCTATTGACAAGCCAGGAATCAGACAGTTCTTCCAAGACAAAGCGTGGTTTTGTAGAGGTGAGATCAGGAAGTCTTATGGTTGCTTCATTGAAATTCTGAAAGAAGAAGACAAGGTAAGAGGCAAAAGTGATAGGCCAAAGTGCCTCATCCAGAGGGAGGTGGCCCCTGGCGTCATCCTGACGGCCCAGCAGGGTGACTTGACTCAGTTTTCTGTTGGTGTGGTGGTGAATGCAGCAAATGAGGACCTCAAGCATTGGGCCGGCCTAGCTGCTGCCCTCTCCGAAGCAGCTGGCCCAGAGCTCCAAGAAGACTGTGAGCGGATAGTGAAGAGAGAAGGCCGGATCCTCCCAGGCAATGCCGTCCTCTCAAAGGCAGGGAAGCTGCCTTGCCACCATGTGATCCATGCTATAGGGCCCCGGTGGGTTGGAGATGAGGCCCCGAGATGTGTGTACCTGTTAAAGAAAGCTGTGGAAAATAGTATTCTTTTAGCAGAAAAGCACAAGTGCCGCTCCATAGCCATTCCCGCCATTAGTTCTGGAGTCTTTGGTTTCCCCTTACAGCAGTGTGTGGAGTCTATTGTTCTGTCCATCAAGGAAAACTTCCAACATAGGCAGGATTTGTGCACCTTGAGAGAGATTTATCTTGTGGACTCATCAGAGAAGACAGCACAGGCTTTTGCTAAAGCTGTGGAAACTGTATTTAAACACCCTCTGCCCAGCAAAGTGTCCCAGCCTGATACAGCATCCCAGCCAGACACAACTTCTCTGTACACAGTACTAGCAGCAAAACCTGTGACAAAATCAGAGGAAGTGGCATGTCTGAAAGCTCCAGGAGGCCTGAAGATCCTACTGGTGAAAAAGAGTGTGCAGGATGCTACGGTGAGTGTCCCTTTTCTCAGAACACTACCCAGGTCCTAGGGTGCATTTCCCCAACGCTTTAAGGATGTTGAACGTCTTTTCATGTTGAACATTTCTTTGGATATTTATGTATCTTTGAAGAAATATCTACTTAGATCCTTTGTCTGCCTATAAATTGGAGGATTTCTTTGTTATTGGGTTCTTTATACATTTTGGGTACCATTTTTTTAATCTGCTGTCTGATTTGCAAATATTTTATCCTATTTTAAGGGCCAAGTTTTCTTTTATCCTTTTATATAAGATTTTACTTTTTTTAAAAAGTACCTTTTCTCTTAGTTTAAAATTGTAAACTAGGGGGCCAGGGAGATGGCTCAATGGAATAAGCGCTTCCCTGGCAAGTGCAAGGGCCTGAGTTCAATCCCTGGTTCTGCCAAAAATAAAATTGTAAACTAGAAGCTTAATTAGATTTTTGAAGGGGGCTTAAGTAATAATTACAAGAGTCACAGCTAACATGGATAATCATTTTGTGCTAGGCACAGTCCTGAGTACTTGGCAAACACTTTCTCGTTTGATGCCATGATGTAGACTGTAGAATGATCATCCTCACGCCCAGGTAAGGGGCTGAGATTTAGAGGCTTGAGGTAGTTCACACAGGTCCATAGCTAGCAATCAGTAAGACTGGGATTTATTTTGGTTCTTGACCACTGTACTAATGTAAAATATAAAAATAATTTGTTTTTCATGTTTAAAAACCAAACAGATAAAATGCCCTTTTAAACAAGAGTCAGGAATGGGAATGGGCTCTGTTCCTAGCCCCCTTGACACTGAGTACTAATAGAAATTGTTCATAGGATGTGAGTCATGGGCTGCAGTGTGTACTCCCCAGTGACTCGCGCACGGTGCATCACATTTCTTCTCTCCTCCTGGATTCTCTAACACAGCCCGATTAATCTGCTCACGTGCTCTGTCTGATGCCAAAGCTTCCACAGCTGCTCACTGACTGTGTGGCACCCAGGTGACTTGGTAACTAAAGTGCCACCTGGGGTAACACGTCCAGCCCATTTAGCACCATTTTACAGCAGAAGCTCTTGATTGGGTCAAAGTACTCTGCTGTCAGTCTGCAGCTTATCTACTGTGAGTATGCTCACGCTTTCCCCTGGTGCCGACTGCCTGCTGCTACTACCGCCATTTCTCACTCCCAGAGTCACACATGGCATCTTCATCAGCTACTGTGGGGCTTTCCTCTGGATTCCTTCAGCGATCCCATACCATACCATTTAGAGATAATTGTTGGCAGCTTTCTTCTGTTTTAGAAAGTTTCTCAAATAAGTATTTAACAGCACTTTGTCCTGGGTTAGTAGTTCAGTCTCAAAAACCTTAATCATTTTCGTTGCCTCTCATTCCATCAAGCCCAGCAACTCACCTGTAGTTATGGCTCAACAAATGCCTTGTGTTAGAATTTGAAACAAATCTTTGGTTTTTCTCCTTAAGACCCATGTTGTTGTCAACTCCATTCCTTCGGATCTTGCGCTCAGCAATGGGCCCCTTTGTCAGGCCCTTTTGGAAAAAGCTGGGCCAGAGCTCCAGCAGGAGTTGAACATAGCCGGACAAGGGGCAAATGTCACCGTGGGCACAATTCTCCAAACTAGCGGTTGCAATCTGCAGTGTGACCATGTGCTTCATGTGGTGGCTCCATCATGGAGGAGCAACAGTGCAGGTGCCCAAAAGGTAAGGGCTAGTTTTAAATTCTCCAGGGGATGGTGAGGAGTCGTTTGGACGGTTCTTTCAGCGTACTACAGTTTACATCCTTTTTCTCTTCTGTCTACTTTTGGCATATTCTGCCACTGTGGCAATTTCTTTGAGCCCCAACAAGTTGCTGTGTGGGTACTAGCTAATAATATGAACCGATTACTGTGCTCTTAGTTCCTGGGGGTTGGGAAGGGACTGCTGAAGCATGCATTACTTCAATGAGGAAAGTGACTCGAGAGCCCGAGGGTGGAAGACAGGGGAAAAAAGTCATGACTTTCTTTTCTGCTATGTGGTAGAGGGGTGGAGTAAGTTTGAATAGTTTTCAAGGGTCTCCCCTATCTCTTCTTTTCCTGTTTTTCTAAGGTGAAACAGAGTAGACAGAGATCACAGGCTGCTAGATTCTTTTTTTTTTTTTTTAAATTTTTATTTATTTATTTATTTATTTAGATTCTTGTTCTTTTGGTTCTGACTCTCACTTCTAGACAATATGTATGAGAATGTGCTTTATGATTTTCAGGTCATGGAAGGCATAATCAGAGACTGTTTGGAGATGACAGAGACACTGTCTTTGCAATCAATTGCATTTCCAGCCATTGGAACAGGAAATTTGGGATTCCCTAAGGACGTATTTGCCAAATTAATACTTTCAGAAGTGGTGAAATTTAGTAGCAAAAAGCAGCTGAAAACCTTACAAGAGGTTCACTTTCTGCTGCACCCCAGTGATCATGAAAATATTCAGGTAAGCTCTGTGTTAATTTTTGACTATGTTGGCAATCTTGGTTTGGAACTCAATGTCGTCAAGTATCTTCTTGGTCTAGTAGAACGTTTCTCTCTTGTACTCCTCAGACAGGAAGGTAAGAGAATAGTGTTGACTAGTTGTTGCTTGGTGAGTTTCAAGGAAAATTCTGGATACAGAAAAAATTTAACATCTGATTTCAGCAAATTTCAAACACACACAACAGTAGGTACAATTTAAGTTTTTTTTTAATGACAGGATTTATTCTTTTTTAAAGAATAACAACCACAATACTGCAGCATGCCTAAAATAAATTGACTAATTCTTTTAATTGATAATAGAGTCAATGTTCAAATTTCCAACTATCTCATAGATGATTTATTTTGTCTTGGCAGATTTGTGTCTGCGTCAGAATCCAAATTATACCTACACACTGTAATGCAATTGAGACAGTTCTTCTTATTTATTTATTTTTAGTTTTTTAAAGACAGTGTCTTACTGTGTAATCCCAGCTGGCATTCATCTCACTGTGCACTATATAGCCCAGGCTGGTGTAGAACTCATAACAATGCTTTTGCTTTGGTCACCCGAGTACTGGATTGAAGGTGTATGCCACCATACATGGCAACATTTTTTGTTGTTGTTTTGTTTTTTTGAGACAGGGTGTCTCAGTGTAGTTCAAGCTGGCTTTGAATCCACTACATAGCTCAGGCTGCCCTTGAACTCAGAGATCCCCCTGCCTCTGCTTCCCGAGTACTGGGATTATAAGTGTTCACCACTATGTCCAGCAGCAACATACTTCTTAAGACTTTCAGGGGCCGGGGAGATGGCTCAGTGGGGCCGGGGAGATGGCTCAGTGGAATAAGTGCTTCCCTGGCAAGCACAAGTGCCTGAGTTCAATCCCTGGTTCTGAAAAAAAAAAAAAAAAACTCATCTTAAAAAAAATAAAAAAATAAAAAAAAAGACTTTCAGCTTACAGGATTTACTTTCACATGGGCATAGACTATTTAATATATATTATAAAAGTGTGGCTGTGTCCCTGCCAATGGGAAAATGTCAGGATGGGATACAAGTGCTTTCTGTTCCTATTGCTGGGAATGCAATCAATTATAGGTGAAGGATGTGGTTAGAATGAATGGACACATCTCCATGTGAGTGAGGGAGTTAGGACCAGAAATCTGTCTCCAGTCTGTCAGCTCACATTTTCGGAACATCAGCTGTGGACAAGCCGCTAGAGTAGCTATCACGGGAGCACCAGAGGCATGTAAGCCCTCGGATCCCTGCCCTCCAAATCTTTAAAATCTAGTGAGTAGATGGTATTGAATGTTTGGAAAATTCTATGATATTGCAGAAGTTTAACAGATTGGAGCAGGCAGCCTGAGATGTCCATAGAGCGATCTTTGGACCATCTGAATTTTTAGGTTAGGGCTGGGGATGTAACTCAGCAGCATAAATGCCTACCTGGCAAGGACATGGTCCTGAGTTTGATTCCCAATAATGTCCCCTTCCCCCAAATGAATGAAATGAAGAAAATTAAGATTTTGCCTGAATTTTTAGGTCATACTTTTATTTATTTATTTATTTTTTCTGGATCCAGACACTACCTTTAAGTCCTGGGAAGCAAATAAATCTAACCTACATCTTACTCAGGCAGCCAAACCACCTGAGTAAAATATGTAGTCCATTTACTTGGCCTGTATACTTACAACCACTTGTACTCAACCAAGGAATTTGGACAATCTCCTTAGGCCTCACATCATGTGAGGTGATGTAATTTGTGGAGCAAGGATGTAGCACGTGAGTCCTCCTCCCTGTGGGAGACAAGCTGTCTACACACAAAGCAACTGAGCTTGAGATGTGCAGGGCTTAGAATGAACCTCAAATCTCACTATTTTCTAGTCAGCGCCAGCTTTCATTTTCTTTCCTGAGCACTGAGTACTCTGAAAGTATTCCACAGAATAAGGTTAGTTTTTACAGGTACTTTAAATGCTGTTCCAAACTATCATGACTTCTCTGTCTGTGACTATATACATTTAAGATTTTTAAAAGATCAGCAAAACATATTGAGATATGTGTAAGCGGAGGCTTAATGGAACATACAGAGCGGTAGCTAGTGGTCTTAACATGGCTTCAAGATATGATTCAGTGGGGCTATTTAAAAAATTTTTTCAATCAATTGTTAATGTTTAAAAATTTTAAATTTTACACATAACTCTAGATGTCCAAAAATGATGTGACCTAGGGAATAGGGAGATGGCTCAGTTGAATAAATGCTTGCCTGGCAAGCACAAGGGCCTGAGTTCAATCCCTGGCTCTGAAAAAAAAAAAAAAAGATGTGACCTAAAATGTCTAATATTCTGGCACTCTGGGGCTCAAACATGTGGGATCTTTCTCTTAATGTTGCTTTCTGCAAGTTGGCAAGTTATTTGCTTTTACTGATTCTGAAGGTGATACATTTTCATTGGGGAAACTCTGAACAATGCAAAGAAAATGTGTCGATTCTTTAATTGCCTCTTATCCAGGCTTTGCTACAAGTATACTTTTAAAAGTAGGATTATATAATAGATAACTTGGTTTTTTTTTTTCTAAATTATGTGTCCAGGCTCTAAAGCCTTCATGAGTGTAATTCATTCATTAACTGTGGAATGTAATTGTTACCACTGTGTTTGTTTGTAGGCATTTTCAGATGAATTTGCTAGAAGAACAAGTGGAAATGTTAGTGGCCAAACTCCCAAGGCTGCAGATAAGCAAGGTTCGCCAAAAGTTTTAACTTGACAAATGATTTCTTGTTGCTAACTATTCAGTGACAGGTAAAAGGTGACAGGGATGATATTTTTGGGGAAAAAATGACTGATACATAATACACTATTATGTTCCATACACCTGAGAATATTTATATGACCTAGGACAAAAGAGAAAGTGGACCAAATTATATAATCAAACACTGGGTTTTTAAGTAGTGGTGAGACCACAACTTTCAAAGGCTAATACAATATATATATATTTTTTTTTCAAAATAGACACACTGAGAGATAATACTCATTAAATTTTTTTCTGTTATATTTCTTGCAACTGTTTTTGAGGTTATCCTGTTTGGAGTTCCTTAAAATTTTGTTTTTAAGATGGGGTTCTCACTGTGCTGTGCAGGCTGGCCTCAAACTCTTGAACCTCCTGCCTCTTCCACCTCCCAGAGCTCTGGTATTACTAGCATGCACCACATTGCCCAGGCTTACTGAGGTTTCTCAAATCTCTACATGTATGTCTTTTATCAAATTTGGAGAGTTTTAAATTATGATTTACTGGGTTTTTTTTTCCCTGTTCCTATCTGTTTCCTTTTCATAGTCTAGTAGTCATATGACCAAGAAGCTTTGCAATATGTCCCACAGACTTCTGAGGAGCTGTCCTACATGTGCTCCACTGTTTTTCCTTCTAATAGAAAATTTATATTGATTTACCTTCAAGTCTTTTTTCTGTCCCTTATGCTCCTGAACCCAAGTAGTGAAATTTTAAACTCAGATAGTACATTTTAAATTTCTAAAATCTCCATTTGATTCTGTTTTGTACAGTTTTTTAAAAATTTATTTATCTATTTATTTTTCAAAACTGATTAATAGGACATTTTCAATAATTAATACATTGTACATTGTTATCTTCTTAGTGGTTATCCATAGTACAAGATACAGACAGGATATCCTGTCCAAGCACTATTAGTACAAATCTTTCTTCTCATTGAATTAAGCGAAAATAGGTATATATCTATCCTAACCTGTGTATATAGATACAGAATGGTCCTTCCTTTGTAGCCCCTTTTTTTGTTTAGTCCTCTCAGAGGTGAGTATTCCATTGGCATCTAAATACTATAGGTGTGAATTCAGCAAAACAATCCAACACGGTCAACCAACACAGTAGTAGGTTGTCTGCAGAAGTTGTTGATTTGAGCCTTTCACAGCTCAGCATATTAATATGGCTTTACTTTATATATCTCACTTTTATACTTTTCTGCTGGATGGTCAAGTCCAAGACAAAGCAAGACCTATATAACAAGAAATGTAACTTTTGTATCTGATATGGTCAGTCAAGTATCCTCAGGATTTATCCCATAACCCTGTACTGCACTTTATAGATCCTTTGTCAGTGTCAGCCATGTGGATGAGTCACAGCCATTGCTTGACCAATTTGCTCTCTGTGAAAGCCTGAGAGAATGTTTTCTCTCCAGGTGATTCTCCTTAGGCACACTCTACGTCATCGATCACATTGCTCTGTGGCCCCATAATCTCCTTGATCAGAAAATTTGGGACACAACTGAATTACATGATGCTACAGTACAGGTTCTCATATGTCCTCAGTCTTCACTGACTTTGAAAGGCTAGGGCCAAAATGTTGGCTGTCCTTGCAGCCCTTCTATTTCTCTAATTTTTGGTCTGCAAACTTAGGTTGTTAACCCTCCAGAAGAGAAGCTTATTATTCCCCTACTACATATGCAGTTGGGTTTATGTTGTGCATAGTTTTTCTTTGTTATTATTACCTGTTTGCCACACATAATGATAACATTTATCACAGGGAATTTGTACCCGTACACATGTCATTCTTCGTTTTTTCTTATCCTGCTCCTCTCCCTTTAACCCTTCTTCCCCTGCCCCTTTACAGAAGCCCTGTTTGCATTTTTTCCCCTTTAGTCTCTTACTTTTAAAAATCCTTTCCCCTTCCTTCCCTTCCCCTTCTCCTCTCCCTGGTTCCCCTTCCCATTTGAACATGTCTTTCCTACTTCCTACTATCTGTCCCCCATTTTGCTCGTTACTCACCCTTTGGGTTTCTCGCACAAGAGGAGCAATGTGATATTTAAACTTGTGTATCTGATTTATTTCACTCAAAACTATGGTCTTGAGGTGCATCTATTTACTTTAAAATGACTCAGGTTTATCCCGCTTTATGCCAGAGCAGTACCCTATTGTATCTAAGTATGATTTTTTCTTCCCGTTGTTGAGCCTATAGGCTGTTTCCAAGGTTTTGCTACTAAAAATTGTGCTGCTCCAGTGGTGCAATCAGTCAGCATGCAGTGCTCATATAAATTGTGCTGCTATAAGCATGGATATGCATATATCACTGTGGTAGAGTGCTTTTTAAGTCTTTGGGGAAGATACATAGGAGGGAAGTAGCTGTGTCAAATGGAACTTCTAGTATTAGTTTTTGAGGAATCTCCATATTGATTTTCACATTGCTTATACCAACTTACACTCCCACTAGCAGTGGAGGGGGCGTTCCTGTTTCTCCACAGCCTCTCCAGCATTTGTTATTGTTGGTTTCTTGATCACAGCCATTCTTTCTGATGTGAGATGGAATCTCAGTATTGTTTTATTTTCAAGTTTTTGAATAACCAGTGGTATTGAACATTTTTCCATGTATTTATTTGCCATTTGCCCTTCTTTGAGAAGTATGTTTCAGATGCCCATTTTTGGATTGTGTCTTTAAATGGGGGGGAATCTGGTTTTTTTTTTTTTAAGTTATGTATTCTAGATATTAGTCCTTTCTCTGAAGAGTAGCTAGTAGAAACTTTTTTCCAATTCTGTGGGTTTTCACTTCACTACATTGGTGTTTTTTTTTTTTTTTTTCTCTCTGTGCAAAAGCTTTTTAATTTGATGTGATCCCAGTTGTTGATTTCTTATAGTACTTCCTGCTCAGTCAGGGTTTTGTTCATAAAGTCTTTTGCCTACACCTATGTCTTCAAGAGCTTTTTTTATTCTCTCTTCCAGGAAATGAAATGTTTTTCATTTAATATTTATATCTTTGATCCATTTTGATTTTAGTTTAGTGAGAGATAGGAGTCTAGGTCAGTGATAGCAAAACTTTTAGAGACTCAGTATCCAAAAGGCAACTCAAAATCACTTATTTATTGCAAAATGCCAACACTGCAATTAAACCTGAGCACTGAGGTTTTAGTTTAGAAAACACATGGGGGGGGGGTGCTGGGGAGATGGCTCAGTAGAATAAGTGCTTCCCTGGCAAGCACAAGGGCCTGAGTTCAATCCCCGGTTCTGCCCCCTCACCCCCCCAAAAAAAACACATCCGGGTGAGTTGCCCCGCATGCCGACAGAGAGGGCTCTGTACACCCGATGTGGCACGAATGCTGTAGGTTTGCCACCGCTGGCCTAGATTCAATCTTTGGCATTTGGAAAGTCAGTTTCCCAGTGCCATTTATTAAAGAAGTTGTCTTTCTTCCAGTGAAAATGGAAAATGTTTGGTCCCTTTGTCAAAGATGAGGTAGGGCCAACGAGATAGATCAGCTTAGGCAAGCATAGGCAAGCATGCAGGGACCGCAGTTCTGTCCCTGGCACTACATGCTGTGTCAGCCCCGCCCCCAGGGTGAGCTGAGCCCGCCACCAAAAAAACCAAAGATGAGGTAGCTGAGTGTTCCTGTATCTTGTAGTTCCTGTATCTTTTAATCTGATCCACTGATCCTCAGGTCTCTTGTTTTGCCAGTGCCATGCTGTTTTTATCACAGCAGCTGTGTAGTATAATTTCAAACTGGGGATTGCGATGCCCCCACCTTGGCCTAGTTTCCCAGAATGTCTTTTGCTCTTCCAGGTCTCTTCTGGCTCCATATGAATTTTAAGACTGTATTCTTTAACTCTGTGAGGCATTTTGATTGGGATTGCATTAAATCTGTATAACACCTTTGGAAGTATGGCCATTTTCACTATATAGGTACTTCCTACCTAAGAGCAAGGGATATCGCTGCATTTTCTGATATCCTCTTCTATCTCCTTTTTCAAAGTACTGTAGTTTTCAATGTAGAGGTCTTTTGCATAATTTGTTAGATTGGTTCTTAAGTATTTCATTATTTTTTGAATGCTATTGTGAAAGATGGTGTTTCCATAATTTCTCATTCAGGGAATTTGTCATTTGTGTAGAAGCATGCTGTTGAGTTTTGAGTGTTAACTTTGTATCCTGCTATGCCACTGAATTTAGTTATTAAATCTAAAAGTCTTTTGGTGGAGGTTTTGGGGTTTTCATGTCATCAGCAAATAATTATCATTTAACTCCTTTCCTAGCCATATTCTTTTTATTTATTTATTTTTGTTTAATTGTTCCAGTTAATATTTCCAGAATTATCCTGAACAACAGTGGTGACAGTGGGCATCCTTGTCTTCTTCCTGGTTTTATTTTATTTTTTTCCTTCTTGATTTTAGAGTGAAGCTTTCAGTTTGGGGGCACTTAGTATGATATTCTCTGTTGGGTTGTCATAAATGGCTTTTATCAGGTTGAGATAAAAATTTCCTATTCTAATTTTCTTTAGAGTTTTTATCATGAATAGGTAGACTTTGTCAAATGCTTTTTATCAAAGAATATTTGTCAAATGCCTTTGTCAAATGTCTATTGACGTGGTCATGTGTTTTTTGTGCTTGTTTCTCTTAATGTGATATATTACAATTTTTGATTTATGTATGTTGAACTATTCCTGCATTTTGGGATGAATCCTACTTCTGTATAGTGTATAATCTTTTTGCTGCTTTGGGTTTGCTAGTATCTTATTGAGGATTTGTGAACCTGTGTTCATTATTAGCTTGTGGTTCTTTTTTGGTTGGATCCTTTTCTGGTTTTTGTATCAGTTTATTTTTTATTTTTTAATTTATTTTATTTATTTATTTTTGTATTTTAGGGAAGGGCCTATAGGGTGTTCAGGGTCTCACTACTATATTTGACTAATAGTGATCCACCTATTTACAGCCTCTCAAGAGTTGGGATTACAGGTGTGTGCCACCATGCCCAGTGTCAATTGCTATCTCAGTGTGCCCTGGGGGTAGGGCAGAGCAGGCATGGCAGGATGTCAGGACTGGCGATGGAACCCCTGGCCCCTGCGCCTGCTTGCAGGCACTTTAATCCGCTAAACTATTTGGTTGACCCCTACTATCAGTTTAATGCTTGCTTTCACCAATGAGTTTTAGAGTATTACTGTTTCAGTTACTTTTCTCTCTTTGTTGAGACAAATACCTGACACTCAAAATGAAGGAAGGAAAGGTTTATTTAGCTCACGGTTACTGGAGGCTTCAGTCCATACTCAGCTGGCTCCAAGGCAGAGTGGCACATGGCAGACGGCAGCAGTTCAT
This sequence comes from Octodon degus, assembly GCF_000260255.1. Taxonomy (NCBI): domain Eukaryota; kingdom Metazoa; phylum Chordata; class Mammalia; order Rodentia; family Octodontidae; genus Octodon; species Octodon degus. The sequence goes on along the minus strand of NW_004524723.1, from coordinate 5,496,788 downwards.
GGTGGCAGCAAAAAGCAGGAGAGCAAAGGGAACAGTATCAGCAACAATGGCTACGGAGAGGAAGTCTGTCTCCCTTAAGCTGCATTCAGGCTACCTGCCCCAGACTGGGAGAAGTACTCATATCTATAATCCCAGCAGTACTAAGACCCATAATCCCAGTGGATCATGAGTCAATCTTAAACTCTAGCAGTCCCCACCCCCATGACTGCATGAGGCTTTGGGGGGACAACTAGACACAAATCATAACTATTACTTCCCTTTAAATTTCTTTAAAAAGTTTGAAGAGTAGTGGCATTAGGCCTTCTCTAAAGTTCTCATAAAATCAAGTAGTGAATAATCCATCAGATCCTAGGCTTGTTTTTATATAACTTTTTTATTACTTCTTTAATTCCATTGACTATAGTTCATTTATATTGAGTTTAGAATTTTTATATCTTCTTGATTCATCTTTCATAATTTATATGTCTAGAAATCTTTCCATTTCTTCTGAATTTTCTATCTTATTAGAACACTGTTTCTCAAAGTAGGTTCTGGTGATCTGGATTTCTGCAAGATCTGTTGTGATTTCACCATTTTCATCCCTAACTGCAAGGATTTGAGTCTTTTCTCTCTTTTATTGTTAAGGCTAGAAAAGGACTTGCCTATTTTATTCGATCTTTCAAATAATTAACTCTGATTCATTGATTCTTTGTGTTGTTTCCATAATCTCATTTGCACTAATTTCTCTCTGATCTTTACAATTTCCTTCCTCGTATGAGCTTTAAGTTTAACTGGCTCTTCTCTTTCTGGAATCTTGGGATTAAAATTAGGTTATTTAATTGAGCTAACTTTGTTTTTCTATGTGGGAACTCACTACTATAAATGTCCTTTTTAAGATTGTTTTCGTTGCACCCCATAAGTTCCAGTATGTTGTACTGACATTATTGTTTCATTGTAGAAACTGTCTAATTTCTTCAATTTGGTTGTTCAGGGGGGTATTATTTAATTTTCATGTGCTTATGTCATTTTTGCAGTCCATTTTTATCAGGTCCCTGGCTTAGGACCACTGTTCTCCTGCTCAGGGGTAGGATGACAATAAAACACAGAATATATATAAAAATTGCAAGGAACACCAGGACAGTTGAAACCCAATAAAGACTTATGACCACAAGGCACAGTGAGCTTGGCCTTTATTGGGTACATTGCTTGATTGGGAGGTTTGCTGAGGCACTGTGGAAAGTGGTGCTGGTGAACTGCATTTGAGGTCAAGGATCAAGAATTGAGGAATAATACATTTTTGGAAAAGCACACAGGAATAGATCATAGTTAACTAGTAACCTGATTGTCTGCTAACTGGAATTGCTGAGATAGAAGGAATTTGCATGAGTCAAGTCCTCAGCTGCCATATTGTTTTGCTTTAAGGCACCAGAGCTTTACAGACTCTGACTGTTTGCTAGTCTCAATTCTGGCCATTGGCTTAAAGATTAACCTGTCTATAAGCCAGCCACAAGTCTCACCACAAATCAAGTAGGCTTAGGACAGACTTTCAATTTATTCTTGTGCCAATTTATTAATATCAATCACTGCCTACTCTGCACTGCATCTAGCTGGCCCTCAGCACCTTTGGTCATTTGTTCCAATTTCATTGTACGACGATCTGATCATATACATGGGATATTTCCTATTTCTTTGCATTTACTTTGGCATTTCTATGAGCTGATGTTGGGTATTTTGGAAAAAGCCCCATATGCTGCTGAGAGAATGTTTATTGTTACTGGGTGGAGCACTCACTAGATATCTACTAAATCTGTTTGTTCAAAGGTGAGGTTCAGCTCTGATATTTCTTTGTTGATTCCTTTGTCTAGTTGATCTACTTATGATAGAGGAGCTATGGGCATCCCCATTGCAACTGTGTTCATGTTTAGCATCAGCGCTGTGGTGCTCTGGGCCCACCACACTGTGCAGCTCTGGGGCCTCTGGACATTTTCCAGTTCATGTGTATGGAAAATTCCCTTCCCCCGTCTCTACCTTTCCATGATTACCTTTACTCCCTGACTTGCAGAGCTCACTTTCCAGGTCCTCTGGCTGCAAAGAGGATTTTCCTGAATTCAAGCTGCCTGTTCTACACCTCTTTATTGCATCACCAGAAGTGCCTTCCAGAAACGGAAGTGTGAAGGCAGTGACAGGAATGCTGTGTGTGCATATACATGAGGAAACCAGGGTCCCCTCCCACAGTCTCCAGCTCATAGGGCCGCTTCCCAATCTTCTGGCCACAAGACAGGCCCCAACTGAGAGTTTTGTTACCTGTTTCTCATTTCTTTCTTTCTTTCTTCTTTCTTTCTTCTTTCTTTCTTTCTTTCTTTCTTTCTTTCTTTCTTTCTTTCTTTTCTTTTTTTTTTTTTTTTCGGAACCAGGGATTGAACTCAGATCCTTTTGTTTGCCAGTCAAGCACTTATCCTACTGAGCCATCTCCACAGCTCCCTGTTTCTCGTTTCTGTGACTGGGGCCCCTCTGGGATCGAAGCTTGGGGGCGATCAAAGGTTGGGGAGAAAAGAGGAAAAAATTAAAGATAAAGCCTAATAGGAAACTCTCCCATATTCAAGTTGTTTCTTCAAGTTTTTACCCCTTCTCCTAACTTGCCTCCTACTGGTTACGGAGTTCTTAGGTGTTGGAATTTTATATTTGTCTGATTTTTGTTTATAATTGTGGGAGAGTTGGATTGTAGAAGGCCAACCTCACCTCAGCCACCTTGGAGTCATTTATATTTACTATGTTTTGTAATCTTATTCTTGAAACAGACTATATCTGGGGCTCAAGGTACAATTAGAGGGTAGAGCAGAGAGAGAGAGAGAGACAGACAGACAGACAGACAGACAGACAGACAGACAGACAAGAGACCTGAGCCATTCTTACTTTTGCTGACTTGGAGACTCCATTTTTTTCTTTGCAGTTTTCTACGGGACTATTTCTAGCCCTCATTTAGGAGTGCATGAAATGAAGATTGGCCACATCCTCTTCCAAGTGGCTTCTGGAGACATCACCAAAGAAGCTGCAGATGTGATTGTAAATTCAACATCAAACACATTTAATCTTAAGTCAGGTACTTTGTTTAGATGATTTTGACTAGTTCAAAATGAACATGGTAGACCCTGCAAAGAAGTCTCTATAGCCAGACTGGTTTGGATAAAATTGACTTGTTCATAGGATTAACAATGTTAACATGATTTGTACAGTGTTTCTTATGATTGCCAGCTGTTACTATGAATGCTGCTTGTTTGTCCTTAGCAATGCCCAAGTTGTAGGATTCTGTCGGTGATGGGGATGGGTTTAGATAATGAGGCAGTCGGTCTGACCCAGATGCACTGTAGCGAATTTTTGAAGTCATGTTTGTTACCATCTGGATTTTCTCATCTAGGGGTCTCCAAAGCAATTTTAGAACATGCAGGACCGGAAGTGGAAGTGGAATGTGCTCTCCAAAGTAAGCACAATGCTGGGTTTTGGTCTTAAGTGATAAGTGGAAGCCTGGAATTGGGAGGTTGTGAAGAGACTGAGGATAGTGTTGGGATTAGGAAGGTGACACATTAATCTTATAATCACAGTTTTACAAAAGAACTCCTGATTGTAGAGATTTAGAAGTGGAAAATAAACTCACAATTAAAAAGAGAAAAAGGGCCAGCCACGCAGCTCAGTGGATGAAAGCTCCTGCTTAGGCAGACACAGGGACTGGGATTCAATCCCCAGTGTGCTGTGCTGGCCCTGCCCCCAGAGAGCACTAGGAGGGCAACTGGGACTGAGCATGGTGGCACACACCTGTAATCCTAGTACTTGGGAGGCTGAAAA
>NW_004524723.1:5444229-5492279 GCF_000260255.1 Octodon degus | reverse complement strand
GAACCACAGCAACCTGAGCCTGACTGCTTTGTTGGAGCAGCCACTTAAAGAACTGAGCTACAGGGCAGGCCCCATGTGTTTCGCTTTCTAAACAAAGAGTAGATTAAACACCTAATATTGTATGTTTTTTTCTGTTTCCTAGGTCAACAAGGCAAACATGAGTATATAATTACTAAAGGTGGATTACTGATGTGTAAGAACATTATTCATGTTGTTGGTGGAAATGATATCAAGAGATCAGTTACCTGTATTCTGCAAGAAACTGAGAAACTGAAATACTCATCCATTTGCCTCCCAGCAATTGGGACAGGTTTGTAGCCTCTTGGGCTGGCAAGACCAAATGGCAAGGCATCCACTTTCCCATAGATTTGGTGCTGAATGCTAATGTAGGTATAACTGGATCTGAGTGAGGGCCCTGTGGTTTACCTAGGAGTGGACAGCTTGTTCCAACCCCTGAGGCAATGCCTGTGGGTGGTTTAAATAAAAAGAGAAAAATTGTAGTTGTGTGTGCCTGTGGTCCCCGCTACTGAGGAGGCTGAAGTGGGGGGATAGTTTGAGCTCATGTGTTCTGGGCTAGCCTGGGCCACATAGCAAGGCTTCATCTCAAAGGAGAAGGAAGAGATAGAGAAGGAGAAAGAGAAGGAGAGGAAGAAGAAAAAAGGGGGGGGGGAGGAGGAAAGTGAATTGGGATGTGGCAGAGAAGGAACAGCAAGAGAGGGCAGTCTAGGAAAGGGAAAGGTGAGGAAGGCATTCCCCCCTCCCCACCCGCCTGCATCTGCTCCTCTCTCTTCTCTTCCCTGCACAAACTCCCCCATTTAATCCATTCACCTGCACCTCTGTCCTGCCTCATGAAGACTGTCACTGCACCACCTTCCAGCTGCCAGTGCAGCCCTCAACTCAACATGCCCTGCATTGCAGAGGCCTCTCAGTCACTCACACCTAGCAATCCAGAAGCCCAACTCTCTGTCTTCCTCTTTTGGCCTGCATGCTGCTTTTGAGTTTGTTTTTCTCAGATTATGTGATGATTGTGTGATTCTTCCTTTCTCAGTGCAGCATTTGGGCTTATCGTTCCTTAGCGGGTGCCCTTGAAGCCACCTCCCCAGGAGTCAGGGCTCTGTGCACAGAGAGAAGAGGAGCTTCTGCTGGGTCTCTTGCAGGAAGCTCAGCGGGCAGGGAATGCAGTGGGTCTTGAGTGGTCACTGCAAGGGCAGACTCTAAATAGGAGCCGTGGTTCCCTTGCTCAGGAACCTCAGCTTGAGTTGGTTGGTTGGCATTCCAGGCTCTCCACAAGCTCAGTCTCAATACACTCTGCCATCCTTGGCACTTCCTGGGCCTTCCAATCCTCTGACTCATATTTTGCTTCCTGTAGTTCCATATGATTCCTCACAATGTTCCCAGATGGAATGGTTTGCCTACTTTATTTCCCTATCTCCAAGAGTATAATGATCTTTTCATGCTTTTTATTGCCCTCATGGTGTCATCCATCCCTAATGATCAGCCAACATTACCTTTGTCTACATTTCTGGCTAACTATCTGCTATGGACACCCCGTCTTTGTCTCCATCTGCCTTTTGTTGTTGTTGCTGTTGCCCCTGTGAGATCTAGTCTTAAATTACTCTTAGGGTGGCACAGATCTTTCCAAGGTAGTCCCTGGTGAAGACACAGGAAGGAAGCGACTCTTGTTTTAGGGAAGTGCTCTGCCACCTTGCCAGCTCTCTTTTCATTTTCATATGAGTCTTTGAGCATTTCTGGGTTGCTGTCTATGTGGTGTCTCCCCCACAGGCCTAGCTGCAGTGCTGAGCTGCACAAGTAAGGCAGGGCTAGCAGCCTTTCCTTGCTGGTCCTCTCAGCTGTCTTTATTGCTCCCAAGGCTGGCCTTTAAAGCTACGGGCGGAGGTGCTCACCCCCGAGTGGTGTTTATAGGTCGAATGAGAACTATGGCCAAGACAGTCTATGGGAGTAAAGGAAGTGCCTTGTCCCTTCCAGACACCTGCACCAGGTGGGAGGAAATGGGTGGCCAACAACAGCTGCAATGGCTTACGCTCAGTGCGAACTCCAAACTCCTGCTCTCTGCTCTCCCCCACAAAGCCAGCCCTTCTTCTTCTGTCCTCAGTCATATGAAAGGCATCACTTTTCTGGCACCATCTTTCTTACCTCTACATTCATTAACTAATTAACTAATTAGCCTCAATATTAGATTCAGTATTTTTTCACTCAGGAACAGGAAATAGAAAGAAGGGTAAGGAAAAGGTCCAGGCCATGAGGACCATCAAGTCAGGTGTGTGAACAAGTCATGGCAACAGTGAGAGCCGGGCTGTTGTGAAGGATTGTGGGTGGGAAAAGGGGGGAAGGCAGGGTCGAGGGCTAGGCCACCGGGTGCTCCTGACCTTTTCTCCTAGATGTCTCCTCAGGGCCTGTATCACACCTTACATTCCAGTCTCCTCTCTGTTCAGCTCTTGTCTTCTGTCTAATCTTTTGTGCTGGCTTCTTAACTAGACCTATGTTCCTCTACTTCAGTGCTTCCTCCATTGTGGCCCTCCAGATTTATCTTTGACTGTAGACAGAGGCTGAGATCCATCTTTCTCAAAGACCAACCTGCTCCTTTGTCCGTGACTGTCTGTCTTGTGCTTCTGAGACCCAAAGGTCTCTCCAGCAAAGCCCTTCCCTCAGTTTCCCATACTTCACCTGCCAAACCCCTGTCCCTCCTGCCTATCACTGTGTCCTAGCTGAGCGGCTTATGATGAGGGGGCACAGCAGATGTTTACTGAGAGTCTGAATGATCTGAGTATTTCCATTTAAACTCTTCCAAATATCAGGGGGGGGGGGGAACTACAGCTTTGTAAATGATAATTTCCCTCTTTCTCTGTTCTTGGATTTAAAAAAAAAAAAATGCCTGAAGAAACTCTCTTGGTTAATTCTGTATGTGGTGTGTTAATCCCCACAGTTGTGTATATAACCAAATCGAGGAGGTCTGCTCTCATTTTCTGGAATAGTAGTGGGGACCACTGACAGGGTAATCTGAACGGGCTCTAATCTAACACAGGAGCTTGGCTGGGAAACTTTTATGTCACCTACCAAGTGACTGTGCCATTCACGTGGGATCACCTCCTTGCCTGAAAAGGTACTTTGCATGAACTTGCTGAAGCAGGCTTGAGAAACACGATGTGTGAGCTGAGGGTATCTGCTCAGCGGCAACCTAGAGCCCTGCCAGTCAGCTCAAATTTCAAGGATTTGGGGAGTAAAACGACTTCCTGGAGACTCTGGATAACTTATATCCAAAGGATTAGAGATTATAGCAGATATCTTACTGTACTGCCTTTTTTTTTTTTGAACCAGGAATTGAACTCAACACCTTGTGCTTGCCAGGCAGGCACTTGTGCCACTGAGCTACATACCCCAGCCCTCCCACTGCATGTTTTACAAAGTTATTTTAGTTTAAATCTGTTCCCCAGAGATACTTGGGAGAATATAGATATATAAAATCATGTGATGAGGTAAGAACAAAGACATGTTTTTCTCTGCTGGGAGCTGTGTCACACATATTAGTGTTGTTTGCCACTTGTGGCTCTTCTGAGGACACTGGTTAACTAAGAAAACAAGTTACCTGCACCTTGTAACTAAAGGAGCACAGTGCTTTGGAATCAGCCGGACAGGCAAATGAGAATGTCAGAGACCAGAAGTCAGGGCTCAGGGTCCCTTGTTCCTTGCTGGGTGGTTGACTTACTGACAGCACAGAACAAAGACTCCTCACTGTATCTAGGACTTCAAAAGACTGTGTTTACTTATACTGTAGAAACATTTACATGGATGAAAGAGTTGGGACCCTGGCATTTATTTTGTAAGAACTGGAATTCCTAATTTGCCTTTTGGGTTTTCCAGTTGAATTTTTTTTCTTAGTCATTTTTATTATTTAATTTCCCAGGAAATGCTAGACAAGACCAATATAAGGTTGCTGAAGGTATACTTGATGCCATTGAAGACTTTATCCAGAAAGGATCAGTCCAGTATGTGAAAAAAGTTAAAGTTGTTATCTTTCAACCCCAAATACTGGATGTATTTTATGACAGCATGAAAAAAAGAGAAGGGTCTCAGGCTTCTGAGCAACCATCGGTGATGTCTAAACTGAGCTGTGAGTTCTTTATTTTTATGAAATGCATATTCCTAATACTGGGTTTACATGGGAAATAGCTAATCTTCCTTTTTCTCTTTAGCTTCCTTTTTATTTATTTATTTAATTTATTTTTTTGTCTTTCTTTTTCTCTTTAGCCTTTTTTGGTCTTTCAAAACCTCGCATACAAAAGAAGCCCTTGGTTTTGGAAAAGAAAGTAGAACTGGCAGTCTTCCAGGTGTGTGGTGAAAACCAGACTTCTGTGGACCAAGCTATCACCTGGCTAAAGAACCTGATTAAAAAGGAGCAGTGTTCTTACAACAATACAGATGAGTGTCTGAGAGATTTTGATGAAAAGGAATATAACAAACTGAATGAGCTGCAGAAGACGTTAAATATCACCATTTCTCTGGACCGGAAGAAACCTTCCATGGAGGTTTTGGGAATTAGCAGAGATGTGATGGAGGCTAGAGATAAAATTGAAGAAATGATCAAGAAGGTGAGATGGGCCAAAGAAGAAGAAAACAGGGCGGACTGTATTAGTGAATTTATAGAATGGCAATATGGTGATGGAAACACTTTTCGTCGTTTTGACAAAATGACCAATCTGCAATTGGAAGATGCCAGGAAAGCAAAGAAAACCCTCACCGTTATTAACATCAATAGTCAAAGCTACACAGTAAATGTGAAAGCCTGCACAGCCACGGGCGCGGGAGGAGCCAATGTAATTCTTCAGCGCATCAAAAAATCGGAAGGTGAGTGAAGTCTGCACACTTGTCATCCATTATTTCTCACCTACTTTGGATGTAACCATCATTGCATGTACATCAAATTTTGAGGTGGATAAAACTCAAGAGAGCTTAGTGAAATACACTAGAAAACTTGGGTCACTGAATTCCAAGAACCTACATTATGGCCAGGAAAACACAGCTTAGATGTGCTCAGCAAGCAGCCCAAGGGGCCTGATGGCAGCAGCAAACCTGGCGTTCCTCCGATCTCTACATTTTGTAGGCTTCGTGGGGCCAGTTCTGCTCAGGAAGCAATGGCTGCTTCAGTTAGAGGAGGGAAAGCCATAGCCTCGAAAGAAAAGTAGTCTAAGATTTGTTTTTTTGTTTGTTTGTTTCTTTGTTTTGTTTGTTTTCTTTCTTTTCTTTTTTTGAACAAAAGGGCAAAAGGACAAAACAGAGGGGGACAGGCTGTGACCAGTGCCCTGTGTGTGTGTGTGTGTGTGTGTGTGTGTGTGTGCGCGCGCGCGCGCGTGTGATGACCCTTGGAGGATCTGAATTTTCCTGCCAGAAGTCACTCTGCTGTGAGCAGGCTGCTTGGCATAACATTAGGGAGCAGTTTGAGATTCCCCGACTGCATCTGCTCCCCAAGAGGGGAAAGCCTGTCTTGTGTAGACTGCCTTTCTTACCTGAAAACCACGTAAGTCCTCTCCTGGAAACTATTGACTTGGTTCCTAACACATTATATTAATCTCTTGGGAAATTAGCATGAACAAACTCAGATTTTGAATAAACTGGGGAAACCAACATCTTGCCTATAGTATTCTTCTTAACAAGGTAGGAGATAAAGCTGCCACCTCAACGTGTTACATAAAAACCCCTCACCACCTATGTCTTAAAGAGGTTGTGAAGAAGAGCTAGAACATAAATGGGAGTACCTCATAGTGTGGCAGTCTGGCAAACATCATGCATAAGCAGAACAGTAGCTATTATTGAGAACATGGAATAGAAATAATGTTTTGTTACATTATGAGAGTGAGGGCTGAACAGAAAATCTAGATGAGGGGGCCAGTCAGGTAGCTCAGCAGGAGCAGTGAACAGGGTTCAGTCCCCACCATGCCGTGTAGGCCTTGCTCCTGGGGTGCACTGAGACGGCGACTGAGGCTGGGCATGGTGGCACATGCCTGTAATCCTAGTGCTGAGGAGGCTGAAAAAAAGAGAATCACTACGAGTCCAATCTATGTAGTGAGACCCTGTGAACTCTGAGGTAAATCTATCTTAGCAGGATCAAGATTTAAGATGAAGACACATAGGCTCCACTCCTCAAAGACTGATTCAGTGTATATGTGATATTTCTTTTGGTTCTGGGCATCAAATCCAGGACCTTGTGCATGCTTAGGTGAGCACTCCACCAGCAAGCTACACCCGTAACCTCTGATTTTTTTTTTTTTTTTTTAATGTATGTAGTACAGAGTCAACAGGGTCTCACTACACAGATTAGACTCGCAGTGATTCTCCTGTTTTCAGCCTTCCAAGCACTGGGATTACAGGAGGGCCACCACACTCAGTCTCAACTGCATCTCAGCACACCCTGGGGGTGGGGCTGGCATGGCACCCAGGAATCAAACTCTGGTCACTACTGCTGCCTAAGCAGGTGCTTTAATCCACCGAGCTATCTGGCCAGCATTAGCCCCTGCTTTTTAAAACTAACATTTAAGGTGGTTCTGATGTGGGTGGGCTGCAGTCTACTCTTTGGAAGATATTATCCTAGAAAGATAAAGAACTTCTGGAGCATAGAGAATTTGGAGATTGTAACACAAGAACATAGATGAGATTCAGTTTCTCAAAGCAAACTGGGAATGTATGGGGGTGTCCTCTCCTGTCTGCCTTGCAGTTGACTTCCCCGGGTACTGGAGTGACATGAAACAGCAGAATCTCTGTGTGGTCATGCTGCAGCCTGGTGATAAGGAATTCAAGACTGTGGCAGAAACGTTTACTAAGACTTGCCCGAATTTTGTCATTGAGAAGGTAAGCCTTCTGCGGATGTGGAGTTTCTTAATGGTAGAAATAATTTCTTTAGATGCTTTCTGTCACATTTTCTTTTCTAGGCAGAATTAGAATGGTTATAGTAATTAGATTATAGATTCTGTAACATCATCATAATCACTGAGACATTCAGATTTTTGTATCAGTTATACAAGATGATCTTCAATGGCAACGTGATGTTAGAATGATAAAGACCTGCCGGATCTTCTTTGTGAAGCAAGATAATCGTCAAGGCCATGAGTTGAATGTTGGATTTGATAGCTAGTGAGCACAACAAAGAGACGCACGAGGCTTCTAAGCAGGATTCCATCTTCCGCTCCCTATTTGCAGGCCAACGGTGCCTATTACCCGGGTAAATTTAGTGGCTCTTTCCTCGTTAATCTCAATTATTTTCATATCATGCATTTTAATTATTATTAATATTGCCCTTTAGAATCATGTTCTTCCCCGACTTCTGTGCCAACATACTTTCATTCTTTTTCCTTTTGTCTGATTTTCCTTGCATTATCACTGGCAGCTGTTTTGTTTTATTTTTTTTCCCAAAGCCCCCTCTCTGGCTTTACCCACAGGGCTTACACGCTCCTCTTCTGTCTCTGTACTTCTTTAGGGAACATCTTTACTTTCACAGCATCAGTTATGATTTCAATGTTGGGAGTTCCCAATTCAGGTTCCTAGGACATACTCCCAGTGGCCTTAAAAATGTTCAACTTCATTTTCCCTTATTTCCCCAGTTCTGTCTTGGTTCCACCACTCTGAATAAAGTCAGAGATCTATAAATACCTTTCCTTCATCCATAGCATTAAGACGTCAGTAAAGCTTATGTCCTTTGCAAATTTTCTCTTATTCTCTATTCCTACTGCAACAAGTCTGTTTATTCAAGTAGTTAAACACATAATTTAAAAAGAGTTAGTGTCCTACTAGGGTATATATCACATTAAATGAAGCAGAGCCGGGATGTGGCTCAGCGGCACAGTGCCTGTCAGACAAGCAAAGATGATGAGTTTGATTTCTGGTACCAATACAGAAAGAAAAAGAAAGAAAAAAGGAAGGAAGGAAGGAAGGAAGGAAGGAAGGAAGGAAGGAAGGAAGCAAGAAAGAAAGGAAAGAAGGAAAGAGAGAAAACAAGCCAGGAGAGGTGGTGTACCCTCAGAAGGCTGAGGCAGGAGAATTGCTGAGTTCAGGGCCAGCCTGAATTACATAGTGAGACCTTGTCTCAAAAAAAAAAAAAAAAGAAAAGAAAAGAAAAAGAAAAAGAAAAAGAAAGAAAGAGAGAAAAAGTAGGAAAAATAAGATAATATAGAAGTTTTGCTAGTCCACAAAGAATATATATATAGCATAAAGTCCTACACAGATGTGCATTAGTCCCTGAGCTTCCTAGTACACAAAGCAAAGAAGGAAACACCTAGCACACAACTCATGATGTCCATAACGGGAAAAAGCAAAGCATTTGATAGGGAGACTCAGCTCTTTACAGTCTTGAGATTGACTCCTGAGACATTTCTTGTGTGGACCAAGTACCAGAGAATAATCTTTAATGCCATCTTTACAATACATTCAATGTGAAATTTATGTAACTTTTAAAAACATTCCTTAATGTAAACCAGTTAAACAATACTGATGCCTGATTGAGAACAGTTCTACAAGGCACCAAGATGAGGGTTGCAGCTCTGACAGCCTCATGCAGCTGGCCCAACTGTTGTAACAAAATGTCTTATTCCAAATGCCAATTATGGACTACTGGGAGTAGCTGGCTGGCTCACTGTGCTAGCAGTACACACTGAGCAGGAATGAATGTCCAAGTGGATCAGCTCTGTCCGTGGTGGGTCCCAGGCCTTCCACGTATCACCAGACCCTGCCAGAGAAACTATTTCAGTGTGGCATTGCAGTAGAACCCTGTTTTCAAACAAAATCCTGGGTGAGATCCCAGTATATGAACCGGATAAAAAGAGGTAGGTAAAGCTGTGGGCAACTCGGGAGGGCCCCAGTAGCGTGAAAATTCCAACATGAAAATGACTGATCTGTCACTCTCCAGCACTGTTACATTTTATAATTAAGATTTTTAATGTCTATAACCATTCCACTCAGATTCCACAATTTTGTATATTTTCTTTTCTCTATTTTTACTGAAGCTTTGAAAGTTGCAGTTATCACAACACTCCTCTTTTAGCATGTGCTTTCTAAGGATAAGGACTTTCCCCTACATTACAGAAATGCCATTATACTGTAGAAAAACTCATGCAATAATATCAAATATTATTGAATATAAATAAAAATTTTGCAATGGCTCAGAAAATCTTATGCCTACCCCAGTCTGGGTTAACACATTATATCATAGTTAGTATGTATTTTTATTTTCTTCTAATATTGAATTATTTTTCATGAGACTGAATTTTAAAGCGCTTAAGTCATTTCTGTTGTAGAATGTCCCACATTCTGGATCTTTTGTGCCTTGATATTTTTGAGAAGAATTCAGGCTAGTTTTAAAAATGAAAGTCTAGTCTTGTCTGACTCATTATAGTGTCATTTTATTTATTTCTTGATCTTTATTTCTAATAAACTGGGAGTTAGTTTTAAAAGCTTCAGTGAGTTCAGATAAATTTTTTGTTTGTTTGCAATGCCTCATTGGTGATCCTGTCAGGAGCCACGCTGGTAAGGTCATCCCACGGTTTGTGATGGTGGTGTTCCCAACGACCTTTTGCCCACGTATTTTAAACTTCTTTTGCTGATCCTTGCCCAGATCCATCGTTACAATGGAGGTGACAAGGTTTTCTTTTTTATTTTATTTTATTTTATTTTTATGTGTTTAGTAGACATCTACAGGCTCTCACTACACAGATCAGACTCGCAGTGATCCGCCCGTGTTCAGCCTCCCAAGCGCTGGGATTACAGGTGTGTGCCACCACGCACAGTCTCAGTGGCCGGCTCAGAGCGCCCCGGGGGCGGGCCGGCGTGGCAGCTGCGCATCGAATCCCGGGCGCTGCGCTCTGCCTCAGCAGGCGCTTTAGTCCGCTGAGCTATCTGGCCGGCCCTCAAGGAGGTTTTCTAATGCTGTCATTCCTTCTGCGTTTTTGTTACCTGGCAGTTTTTCAAGGAGTAAGGTTTCTTCCTGCCTGCTTTTTAGAAAATTCGGTATATTCAGTTACAGTGATGATGACGATGACGGTGATGATGATGATGATTTTTATTTGCTACTAACAGGATATTTCTAATCAGAAAACTAAACACTCAGGGAGCCTACCAGAAGAATAAAGTGCTCTGCCAGTTATTAAAAGATTAATGCTGGTGAATTAAATATGGCATTCCCTACTGAGAAATACAGGCTCTTCTGGAGTTGGTCAATATGTGTTTCACAGAATTAACTGCTTTAGGAACAGATCTAAAGCCTTGCCACAGAAGAGATGGACAAAGCACAAAGAAAGAGCTAAATTAGGAAGCAACCCCTTTAGGGATTAAAATATGGAGAAACGCTCCAAGAACATGTAGGATGAAGGGGCAATCATTATGTTATTAGATGCACAAAGCATCCTACAAATGGCGGGTGGCAGGTTGGCTCCCGTCTTTTGATGACTCCATTAATCCTGGAGCACTTCTTTGCTTTCTGGCGCAAGGTCTGTCGTGCTCAGCCTGGGCTTGAGCTGCCCTCGGCTGGAGTCAGACATTTCTGCCGAGGCCTGGACTCCTGGCCCAGGGGACTGACAGCGCCGCGGAGCGCTGTGGGCGAGCGTGCGCGCTGCTTTCGGACTACAGCTGAGAAAGACGCGCTCACACTCAGGCTTCCCGTGAAACTGCAGTATTATAGAGTTTTTCTTAATATCATATATTTTGTTTTGTTATTTTCCTGTACAACAGACAGTTTGGTTCCTACAAACAGTAATTTGCCTGTTTTATCCTACAATATACGAAAATAGTTTTAAAATTATGATGCCAAATTTATTAGTCCTAATTTTAAAATAGCTATACTAGCTCACTTTGATTATTACTGTTAGCATGCCATATTTTTCTCTTTGGTTTCTTTTAACATTTCATGTAAGATGTGTTTCTTAGTAACAACATATACTTGAGTTTTTCTTTTTAAACTCTTAACTAGAGTACTTAATCTGTTTACTGTATTTGCTATGTTTACTGGTATATTTGGATTAAAATATTCCACATTAATCTTTGTTTTTCTGTTTATCACACCTGTTTGTCTGTTGTTCTTTTTTCACTTTCTGCCCTTGTGTGGATCAAGCATTTCTATGATTCTGCTTTCTTCCTCGTGAGCTCTTTGGTTATGTATTCTAGTCTAATTCTTTATTTTACTCTAGAAGTTATGTGTGCCCTTGACTTATCAAGCTTGTACTTAAATCGGGACGTCGTTCATCTCCTGCGCAATGCAGTGATCTCTGAATGCTTTAAGTCACATTTGTCCCCCTCTTGAATTTTGTGCTACTTTGAACAGCTACCAAAATATTTACCCTTTCCTCCCACCGTCCTGCAACGCCTTCTGCCTCTGGATTTAGCTCTTCTCCTGCAGACTGTGTGGTCATGAATTCTCCATTTTTGTTTTTCTGAAAGTGTCTCTATTTTACCTTCATTTTGAAGGATAATTTTTGTTGAGAATAGAATTCTAGACGGGCAGCTGTTTTCTTTAGGCACTCTGAAGAAGTTACTCCACCGTCTCTGACTTTGTTATTTTCCCTGTATTTCCTTTCCCTCTGGAATCTTGACTTATCAAATCCTTGTCTTCAAACAGACTTTTCTCCCTTAGCTCTTCTAGTAGTTGTTGGTGAGAGGGTTAGTCTGATATAAATAACCTACCAGAGCCAGAAGCCTGTTTCTAATAATAAACCTAATAAAGTTTAAGATTGAATTGGTTTGCAATATTTTTTGACCTTAGATTTTTATCCCACCGGAAATATTGATTTGGATAAGTGTTCAAAATCATTTGAGACTTGTGGGCTTATTGCAGAGATAGAGCACTTGCCCGCCTGCTTGAGGCCCTAGGTTTGATCCCCAGCACCAACCAAAGAAAGAAAACCAAACTGAAGTAACGTGTGCATGTACGTGTGCATCCATGTGTGGGGTGGGAGCCAGGCCTCCGTCTCTCAGCTGTACCCCAAGCCTGGAAATAAGTATGTTCTTTGTGTGGCTATTACATTTTAAAGTCCAAGAAAGAAACTTTGTAAATTTAAAAATGAAAAGACTAAGAAATGAATTATTTCAAAACTCTTTTTTTTTTTTTTTTGGTGGAACCGGGGATTGAACTCAGGCCCATTCGCTTGCCAGGGAAGCATTTATTCTACTAAGCCATCTCCCTAGCCCCTCAAAACTCTTAAGAAAAAAGTTAAGGCTTTTAAAAATTGTGTTAACAAGACTTAAGGTACATGGAAATAAATTAAGTATAGTTTAAAGATTGGAAACTTGGCTGTAGGTAAAAAGAGGAAAACATGTTTAATAATGGCATTCTCTTATTACTCAATTATGAAATTTTGTTTTATTGAATAAAATAAAAGATATTTTAAGTCAAATTGGATTGACGAATTACCCAGTAAGTCTGAGTCTCCAAACTAAAGGCAAATGGTAAATAAAAGGGTTTGTAATTAAAAACAGGAGTTAAAATGAAGTGATAACAACTGGGAAAACTAGGTGAAGCCTGGTAACAGTATTGGGCCTGAGGGTTCTGCAGAAGGGAACAGGATTCTGACAGCACTGAACCTTGAGCTGTGCTTTCCCTGAAGGCTGCGGGCCACTTTGCCCCACTGCTTACCCCTTCCAGGGCAGCTTGCTGGCTTCGCCCTACTTAGCGAGTAGGGGGGTTTAAATGCTGACCTGTGACCTGGGAATCAGCCAGCAATTCCACAGCCCCTGCAGCCACCGCTCAAAGGCGTCACTTTGTTCTACAGCCAGACCCCCACCTGTCAGGGTGAGTGCCACACTCCTGTGTGCAGTACAGGCAAATTTTCTGTGGTTTCTTTCTTGCCTAGATGCTTGAGTGCCTCTCTCATTGTCAGGCTAGTCACTGGTGTGGCAAATGCCTATGATCTTAGCATCCTGGAAGGCTGAGGCAAGAGGATCACAGGATCAAGTCCAGCCCAGGCAATTTAGTGACTTAGCAAGACCTTGTCACACAATTTTAAAAAGCCCAGGGTTGTAGCATGGAATGAAGGTCCTGTGGTCAATGTCTAGTTCAGCTAGTATCCCAGGTCCACTGGGATCATCAGGGGTGGTGGCAGAGCCAGAGCCGGGTAGGGAGTGGCAGGAGAAACTGGAGTGGACATAAGAAGCAGCCATTGGGGAGGCTGGGCCAGCCTCGTCCATATGAGTACTCAACATTGCAGACGTTGTTTGCTATTGCACTGATAATAGATGTCAAAAGTTAAATCAACACTGGTCCCAGTGCTTATTTTTTATGATAAAAACACTGGATCTAAAAGATTCCTGGATGCTGAAAGCTGCCATGTGGCAGTAGATGTGCTGTTGAATTAATGTTTATTTATGAAATACAGTGATCATGTTTGTTGGCTGCATCTTGGCCAGTACTCTTGGCACTGGAAGAATGCTCCTCTTTAATAATTCATAGATTGAAAGGATCCAGAATTCAGATCTCTGGAATAGCTACCAGGCAAAGAAAAAAACCATGGATGCCAAGAACGGCCAGCACATCAACGAGAAGCTGCTCTTCCATGGGACAGATGCTGACTCACTGCCCCACGTGAACAGGAATGGGTTTAACCGGAGTTATGCTGGAAAGAATGGTAAGTAAACAGGGGTCGGGCTGCCCAAGGACGGGCCAGCCCTGAGGACCGCGGGGGAGCAGACACTGTGGATTTACCGGGTTCCCGCAGTGGGTGGCCAGGTCGCAGCCCAAGTTTCAGGGTAGGACTCACTGTATTTCATCCAAAAGGAGCCTGAATGGGCTGTGAGGTGGGAAATTTGACTTATAAAAATGAAACACTCACAGAATGTTTAAATCTTACCCCTTTTTTACAGGCTCCCTTGGGTCAATGTGTTAGACACTAAATTGAAATTCTTAAAAGTGTTTTGTTTTTCTCTTCACAGCTGTGGCATATGGAAAGGGAACCTATTTTGCTGTCAATGCCAATTATTCTGCACAAGACACATACTCCAGACCAGATGCACAAGGGAAAAAGCATATGTATTATGTGCGAGTACTCACTGGAATATACACAACTGGAAATAGCACACTAATTGTGCCTCCTTCAAAGAACCCTCAAAATCCTACTGATCTGTATGACACAGTCACAGACAATACGAACAACCCAAGTATATTTGTGGTATTTTATGACTACCAAGCATACCCAGAATACCTCATTACTTTTAGACGTTAACATTTTGGTTTCCTTCCTGAGAGACATCTTATATAGCCTGTTGTAAAACAAGTTTCACACCTCCCCCCAACTACTGAAAATTTTTTCTAAGATCAGCTCCTTTTTATTCTTTTTCTCCCTCATCCTTCCTTGCCTTGTTGGGAATCAAAACCAAGGCCTGGTGTCTGTAACCAAGCACTCCACCACTGAGCTACACCCTCAGCCCCAAAGAGCCTTTTTTGTCACCAAAATCAGGCTCCTCCTTGCTTCTCTTTCACGATGGAGATGAACCTATTCTGAGGACAAAAAAATTTTGAGAATTTAAATGAGAGAAGTTACAACTGTGTTTCCACACATGCATGCACGGACATCAAATCTGTGGGACAAGAGCAGGTGTATATCTTCAGGAAGGACAGAACCACAGTCCTGTGCTGGGGATGTAGCTCAGCAGCACAGCACCTGCCAGGCAAGGGCAAAGTCCTGAATTCATTTCCCAGTACAAAGGAAAAGCAATAGCCCTACAGGCAGGAGGGACACGTCACGCAGTTGTAGCTACTGCTGACACAAGTGACGGCTGGAATCATCACAGGATGGCCTCGTGCTGCAGGGAGCATGAACACCATGGCTGCCATCTTCCTGAACAAGGATGGGTCTGACTTATGCTTTTGTCCTCGTGTTGAGGTCTGTGCTTGTGACGGGGATATTCCATAAGTGTCTGATAAGTTAGTTAAGAATGCAACAGCCTGGTCAGACTGCTGTTGAGTAGGAATCCTCTCAACATCCTTGACTTATTTGCCTCCAGCTGAACGCACTGCATGACGGGAACTCCTTTCTTCACAAAGCAGACTATGTGCTAGAGCTGGACAGCTGCAACCAGGGCTCCTGGACTGCAATGCACTCGCTCCCTGCGCAGGCTGGACCTGGAGATCAGCTCACCGTCCCTGTGGCTTGTGTCCCCTGGAGCTGTGTGGCAGCCAGAAGGTCCTTTCTAATGTTAAACTCAAACCTGCTTTTGTCACTGCCAAGTGAGAACAATGGGGCAATGAATGCTACCCCTTCCATGGACACCTACTAGTGCTATGATTAATGGACTCTAAGGTTATTAAATAGCTTATTTCTGAAAAGTTAGAAGAGGAAAGAGAAAAACCGTTGTTGTAATCCAACATGGACAATGTATCTATTAACCATCATTTTAAAAAAATAAAGCGAGTAATTTCCAAAAAATCACAGAATTCCACAAACTTTTAAAACCTTGTGCATAAATAAACCAAAGGAATTAAAAGCAGTCATATAGCTAATCTGCTAATTCAATAAAGCTATTTTATTCGTACTCAGGTAAATTTCAGGTTTAGACATGACTTACTGAGGACCTAGACTGTGCCATTACACACTACACACACACAGTCCTGTTAGGTGAGAATGACACGCATTTTCAGGCTGAGGAAATATGATCAGAGCTCGACTTCTTCCTTGATGTCAATTAGGCAGGAACTGTCAGCCAGCAAGTCTGGTGGCTGCACAACAAGCCTTTGGTCCTTCAGGAGAGAACACGGGCTTCAGAGAATGTCGCTGCCTCAGGACACCTGACATAATCTGCAGAACACCTCCCCACAGTTGTTGTTGTTTTTTTTTTTTTTTTTTTCCTTCTGGCTCCTTGGTGGAGGATGTCTTTGAAATCCTGCAAGCCAGGAAGCCAGCGCTGATTCTGGGGTGAAGCCTGCGCAGAAGGCGCGCTCGAACGCTAGGGGGCGCCAGAGGACAGGCGCTCGCGCTCCCTGCCCACTGAGGACACCGGCCAGGAGTGGAACTGGCCCTGAGTAGTATGCGGGGTTCTGAAACCTTTATGCTGCTGTTTACTTATAAACGGTCTGGCCAGAAATCTTACTGGCTTAGGAGTGGCTTCCTAGCCACTGGCACCTGAATTAAGCACGGACACCAAAGGTGTGGAATTAGAAGGAAGAGAAGCTTGCTCGGATTTGCTATTCTGCAGGACGCTGGCTACATCAGGGCAAGGCTCAGTAGCGAGAGGTGTTGCATTGAGGAATAATGATCCAGTCGGTAAATACGATAGCTGTCTTTGAGCTAAAGAAATATCAAATATGTCATTTTCCTTCTTTTCAGGAAAATTACTTGAAAGTGTCACTTGGTCAAAACCATTTTTCGTCTACGAGTAAATACAAGCACGCTTAAGGATGAGCAGGCAGCCGTCACTGGGATGAAAAGTACACAAGACGGTAACGAGATAGTTAGAGTGCTCAAATTCACTGGAAATTTCAGGAAGGAGGACAGTACGGCTGGGGGGAAAACTGGCTTAGGCAAGTAGCAGGGGGCCGCTCTGAGCTGGGAAGGCTAGCTGGGCAGGCCAGAGCCAGGCGGCTGCTGTGCAGGACGCAGTGCCGGCTGCCAGGGGGGCATGTAGGCCAGACTCCAGCTGCCCTGCGTAGCTTTCGCGGGCCCTGAGGCACTAGCTCACAATCGATCTAGGCTTCTGTTGTCTCTTGCTAACCATCTGCAGGTCACAAACTGCTCCATGTAACTTGTGTGCACGTGACTTCTGTCTCAGTGGATTCAAGACAAGTTGGTAACCAGTACACAGTGGACCTGCTTCATGGTGACAGGTGTCCCGGAAGGGCCCTTTCTACAGCTTTCTTTCCCTGCACATGCTCACGCAATAGCACTCTCCCTCCTCCGAGGTTGACACCTTGGGTACAAAGACAGAAAAGAGGGCAAGTAGTCAACTCATCTCAAAAAGACTTCGTGAGTCTTCTGCTGTGCTTTCCTAATTTCTTAAATCTTGGACAGCAATGGTAATATTTATCCCCATGTTTTGCAAATGACTGAATGGATTAAATTAAGCATTTAGTTCCCCTCTTCGGAGGCAGAAGCACTATCTGATCCTTTTTAGTCCCAGGACTGGTACTCCTAGATGCCCAGTGCTTCTCACAAGAAGTGCTCATTTTAGAAGCCCAACCGCTGGCCTCCTGAGTGCTGTCTTGTTTTAGATGACAGAAATTAACTGGTGAGAATTCTGCTGGTGTTAGGCATAGGATCCCCTCAGGTCGAGGCTAGAATCCATCCACTGGATCTGTCAGATCAAACTCTCCGTGAAGGGACAGAGAGTGAATTTTTTCTTTCTTAGCTACAGTCTCTTCTCTATCTCAACTCAGCTCTATCACTGTAACCCTAAAGCTGCTCTAGGCAACCTGACATGAATGGCCCTGGTGTGTCACCACACAACTTAACTTACAAAACCAAGCAGCAGGTCAGTCCCCAGTTAACGCTGATGGAGAGATTGCTTCCTGCTTGGGAACACCAGGGGCTTGGCTGTGAATCAGGCCGAGAGGACAAGGAGGAGGGCAGGTGAACAGGAAAGAAGGCCAAGCACAATGTTCATAGAAGGTGGCAACAGACTTAAAATTAAGAACTTATGAACATGCAAATTGATGTACAGCTATTACATCTTTTATTTTAAAATCATATGTTTTATAAAGGTACTTTCAAAATGTTATTTAAAAAGTCATCGTCTAGGAGAATCACAAGCTTTTCATTTGTATCAAAAGTTGTGCCACCATCCTGGTTACTAGTGGATTCACCAAACAATCCAGCAAATCATCTGTAGAGATGAGCGCCTGAGATAGGCCTGGAGCACTACTTAAAGTAGTCTGTCCCTCGGCCACATTTCCACTTGTACTCAACACGCGTGGCCTCTGGGAGCAGCAGGATTCTGCGAAGTGTCTTCCATCTTTGTCAACCAACTCTTCACCATCATTTTCAAATATGACACCTCTTTCTGAAGGGGGATTTTCAGGACTTGGTGGTACAGGGAACAGATCAGGGCCAAAGAGCCTCTCTGCATCCTGCCTTCCAGCTCCCAGACTTCCATCCTGGCTGTGTGTCTGGCCCACTTCCATGTGGCTGAACATGTGTAATCCTTTCGTCTCCACGTTCTCCCCATTTATTTTCAGGGCTTGAATTTCTGCTGCCTTGGGGGTTCTGTCATGATTGAAAAAGGCAGAAAGAGCTCCATTTAAGTAGTGACAGTTGACTTCATGGGATGTTGCCTCAACCTAAGGGAAAACAAACATTCTTCAGAATGCTTGTACACATTGAGTTAAGGCTGAAGCAAAAGCTCAAGTTGGGGAAGCTTTGCCACAAGAAGCAACCAGTCATGATAAAACCAGAATACCTCGGTGGGGTTTAACCAAGCTCGGGTATTGTGTGGATCCTCAGACATTTTCAGGGCACACACGACCATACGAGTGATTCCCTCTTCTACTCGGGCTAGGTGGTCCTCTTCCTAAATTGGGATTTAAAAAGAAGAAACACTTTTTTTTTTTCTTTTTTGGTAGAACCGGGGATTGAACTCAGACCCTCAACCTTGCCAGGGAAGCGCATATTCTACTGAGTCATCTTCCTGGCCCAAAGATACACTTTTAACATTTGTCTTCATATTCCATGGATCAAAACATACAACTGTGTTTCTTTTGATTGTGTATCCCATTCAATAATATATACTTTGTTATAGGAGGAATAAGTAAGCTATGGGCAGAATAATTTTTATGTATCGAATATTTCACTAATCATATTGAATATGCATTTTATCTATATAACACAGCCCTGAAGTATGAACCACCTTGTGATTTTTTTTCCCAATCTTCTCCATTCTTTGAAATGTTAAAGTTTTATTTTTATTTTTAAATTTTTTTCTGTATTTAGGACGGGGTCTACAGGGTCCCACTAAATAGATCTGACTGATAGTGATTCTCCTGTTTTCAGCCTCTCAAATGCTGAGATTACAAGTGTGTGCCACCATGCCCAGTCTTAAGTGCCATCTCAGCGTGCCCCACGGGCGGGGCGGTCATAGCATGCCAGGGATCAAACCCCAGCACTGTGCTCTGCCTAAGCAGGCACTTTAGTCTGCTGAGCTATGAGGCTGGCCCCAAAATGTTTAAAGTTTTAAAAAGTACCATATACACAGAGGAGTAATCCTTACAGAGTTTGGAAAGCAACTTATTATTTATTTATTTTGTGTGTGTATGTGTGTGTGTGTGTGTGTGTGTGTAGGGTCTCACTATACAGCTCAGACTGGTAGTGATCCTCCTGTTTTCAGCCTCCCTAGTGCTGGGATTACAGGCGTACACCACCATGCCTGACTCTACTGCTGGCTTAAGGCACCTGGGGGCAGGGCTGGTGAGGCATGGGATGCCAGGGATAGAACCTTGGCCCCTGTGCTTACCTAAGCAAGCAGTTAGTCTGCTGAACTATCTCACCAGACCTTGGAAAGCAACTTATTTAAAGGGGGGAAAATTATAGTAAATATGCTTGGCTACAACAATGAGGAAGCTACACATGGCTCTCTTAAGTAAGCATGAACTGTAGCACTAATGATAAATGACATTAAAATCAACAACTATTAATCAAAGAACACAAGGAAATAAACTGTAACAAAGTTAAAAACTAACAAACATAATTGATAAAAGATTAATATCCAGAATAAAGGATCTGAGCATATCAATAAGACAAATGACCTAATTTTGGTAACACAAACACAGACTAGCAGCTCAGAAGAGCAGTTATCTAACAAATATAGGAAAATGCTTATCCTCCAGGAAAATGCAAATTGAGAAACTCATGAAACTGGCAAAAGAGGGTTTGTTAATATCATCAAGTCATGGAGAAATGTGGATTGGCCGACAAAAGTCTTACTAATGGTGGCAAACTCCTAGAGCTATTTGGAGACATGCCAGCATTATTTCACACTGTACACCCTGCAGACTGGCAACACCATTCCCACACCTCTGCATTGTCCCTTGAGAAAGTCCTGCATACATGTGCCAGGAAACATGCACAAGAATATTGTTCATGAAAACAAAAACTTGGAAACAATTATCCACCAACAGAAAGATAACTAAACTGTATACCTTAACAAAAGAAAATACCACAGTGAAAACAAAGAAAAAGCTCTATGTGATGACACAGTGAACCTCAGAAGCAGTTTTGAATTAAGAAAAGCAAAGATAAGACACTATGATAGCTATAAATCAAAAGGACAGACATTAACAAGTGGGGAGAATGTGGAGGAGTCAGAACCCTTACAAAGGACTGGTGGGTTGTAAGAAAGACAGTGTGGCTGCTTTGGAAAACAGCCTGCGCGCTTCCCACACAGGTTAAAGAGAACCGATGCACGTGCTAATTAACTTTGCATCCAGCTGAGTACCTAGATGCTTGGTCAAACACTAGTCCAGATACTGCTTTGCAGGTGAAGATGTTATTAGCATTTATTATCTGTTGATTCTAAATAAAGGACAATAACATGAGTAGTCATCATCCAATCAGTTAAAGGCCTTAAAAACACACATTGAGGTTTCCCAGAGAAGGAATTCTGCCTGAAGACTGGAACAGAAGCCCTAAATGAGTCTCTAGGCCATCAGTCTGGAGTTTGTCACCATGAATGCTACAGATTTCAGACTCTAGACTTCAACTCTCACCTAAATTTCCAGCTTCCCATTCTCCCTGACAAATGTCAATGGGCCAGCCTCTACAATCAAGTAAGCCAATTCCCTACAGTGTATCTCAATCTCTTGCTCCCTGTGGTAAGTAGATGCACAAATAAAGATATGTATCTCTAGGAAAAGATCCTACCTATCTAGGAAGATAGCTATTATCTTTTCCTAAATAGAGACAGATCTTTATCTCTGTATCTGTAATATGTAAATATAGGTAACTATGTATACTTAAGAATGGAATTGCTGCATCAAATGGAGTATGAGGGGATGTTCATCATAGAAAAAGAAGCAATAGAAGATATAGTTTGCTGTTGATACACCATGTATGACTGGCTTCATCATACACTGTAAGACTTGTCCATGTAGTACCATGTGCAGGTACTTCCTTCTAATGCCTTAAAAATATCCCACTGTAGGGCCGGGGAGATAGCTCAGTAGAATAAGCACTTGCCTGGCAAGCGCTAGGGCCTGAGTTTAATCCTTGGTTCTGCAAAAACAAAAACAAAAACAAAACCCCCAAAAACCCATCCCATTGCATACACACACCACAGTGTGCTTATGCGCTCAGCAGTTGCTTGTGCTGGCTGTTATGAGTGATGCTACTGTGAATGCTGTGCACATATTTGTGTGGATATGGTTTCCTTTCTCCTGGGTAGGTATCTAGGAATGGAATTACGGTGCCACATGGCTTATCAGGCAGTGTTCTCCAGAGGAAGAGAACAAACAGAACACATGTGTGGCTGTACGGGAGACAAAATGGTTTTTGTTTTAAGTTTAAGAATGAAGATAGTGAAGAGAACAGACAGAGCAATGGGTTCGGAAGAGTGCATTCAGCTTTTTCCTCAGAGAGTCACCAAAGAATTCTCTCAAGAGTGAAGAACAAGACAAGCATGCCTACTCTGGCCATTAGTTACCAGCCATTGTCATTAGACAAAAAAAGTCAACCACAGGCAATCAAATTGGAAAGGAAAAGGTAAAATGACCCTAATTTTCTGGTAACCTGAAAGAAATCTGAAATACAAGAAAAACAATAAAAATTACAACAAAATAATTCAAATTAACACAAAAAATCACAGCTTTCCTATATCTTAACAATATGAAGTCAGAAGACAAGGGAAAAAATCCTACTCATTTCAGCAGCAAAAAAGATGAAATAGAAATAAAATTTAAAAAGCAATGTACAATAAACTAAAAACAAATTCCACTCAATTCAGCTATGCCACATTTTGGTATTTTTCTAAATGATTTAAAGATCATTCTACAGTAACACATGCACGTATGTGTTTATGGCAACACGACTCCCAATAGCTAAGTCATGGACACAGCCTTATGCTCATCAGTGCATGAATGGACAAGGAAATTGGAATTCACACCCCGTGGAGAAGTACTCTGCCACAAAAGGTAGACTTGTGTCCCTTGTAGGAACAAGTTTGCACCTTCAGACCGTAATGATAAATAAATCTGGTGACACACAAGCTCAAATATTGCACATTTTCTCTTACATGAGAAATCCAAAATATAAAGAGCACAGTAAAAGACAGCTAATAAGCAGCTAATAGGGAGATAGCTCTTTCTCAAGTGGAAGGGGGATCGAGAGATGGAGGTGATGGGAGAGCGAAGAGGGAGAGGCGACGAAAAAAGGAATCAAGACGAGGCATGCACACACACCAGCTCCACGCAGGCACCCAAGGACTGAATATTATGTACGGAAAAAAAAAAGAGGAAATGTGCAAAGCTCAATGAGGAACACTTGAAAGCACTCCTATAATAAAGGAAACAGGACTCGGACAGTGGGAAATCACCTCATTCTTGGAAAGGACGATTCAGCATCATAAAGTTCATATAAAATTTAATATAGGGTGAATGAAAATACTAGTAGGCTTTTCCCTGAAGCTAGACAAGTTGATTTTAAAGGTCACATAAAGCATAAATGCAGGAATAGCTAGGGAAACACTTCTAAAGAAAAGCAGTGACAGAGGTTAGTCCTTCTGATAGTAAAGCTCTGCTTTAGGATTTCTCTAAATAAAGCAGGGTGCAGCTGGGTGGGGAGGTGGCTCGTGCCTGTGATCCCAGCATTCTGGAGCCCAGCCAACTACATTTTAGGAAGACCCTGTCTCAAAAAAAAAAAAAAAATCAAGAGCTGGGGATGTACCCCAATGTGTAGTTTCTGGATTCAATTCCCAGGGTTAGAAAGAAGAAAGAGGAAAAAAAAAATAGCATGTAAGTGATAAAAGCTAGACAGAAAGACCAGTGGAAGAAATACAGACAGATATGTATATTTAATACAGCATAAAATATAGTATATGATTAATATGATTTTGACACACTAAAGCAAAACAGGCTTTAAAACAAATGACACCTCTGACAACTGTGTTATTATTAAAAAAAAAAAAAAACCCACATAACTAGATCTTAACCATATGCCACACATGAGGAAAAATTTCCAAATGAGAAAGAGATCTAAATGGAAAAAAAAAGTGTTTAACAAACTCACTCTAAAAAGAAACACTGGTGAATTCTTCACCAGTGAAGAATTGACCTAAAAAAGAGGGAAAGTCTTTCTATGACTCAAAATTGAAACCGCAAGACTCTGACAGTGCCTTCTGTTGGGCAGTTGTAAAAAGAACAGCCTCCCCGTGTGTGCTGCTCAGGCCACTGCAAAAGGACCACAGAGGGAGGGTGGAGTGGAATCTGGTGACAGCTGACCAAGTTAAAGCTACCCTTACCCTGCGGCCTGGCAAAGCCACGTCTAAGAATCTCCCCCAGTGACACACTTCAGTAAGTATAAAACAATGCAGAGGGCTGGCGAGATAGCTCAGGCAAGCGCTAGGACTGGGGTTCGATCCCTGGCACCACAACTGGCACTGGTCCCACCCCAGTTGGTGGCTCATGCCTGTAATCCCAGTATGGGGGAGGCTGAAATGGGAGGGCCACTACGAGTCCAAGCTACATAGTAAGACCCTATACCAAATACATTAAAAAACAAACAAACAAAAAATGCACATGCAAGGCTGTTTCACTGGCACTGTTTGTGATGGCAAAATACTGAAAACAATCCAAATACCCTGGAGGACTCCTATAATATGTTTAAAAAAATATGGCAGTGAACCCTATAGTTTATTACTTTGTAAGAAAGAAGAGTAAACATGAAAGAATATCTATCAATAACACACACACACACACACATATATATAATTCATTTACTTATTTTTGTATCTACCTGTTTAGTCCGAAAGCCTCACTAGAATTATCAACTAATTAGTAAGGAATAAAAACAGATCCTCATGAACACTGGCAGGAATTAGGTGGAGTGACAGGCGAAAAGGTACTTCTCTAAACACACCTTTTATAGAGTTTTAACAGATTACATTTTTATATATTCAAAATATTAAATTAGATTGAAAATGAATAAGTCATTAAATCCTAAAATTTAAAACTAAAATAGAAAGAAATGAACCCAAATATGAAGTTAGTAATATTCCTTTACAATGACTTCTCTTTGGGAGTGGGTAGGAGGATTGAATCCAGAGAATGCAAAACCACATCTTCAGTCCTTTTTTTTTTTCCAAAAGTCTTGCTACAACTGCCTGGGCTGGCCTCAACTTGTGATTCTCCTGCCTCAGTCTTCAGAGTAGCTGGAAGTACAGATATGCACCACTGTGACCACCTTTTTTTTTTTTTTTTTGTATTTAGTACAGGGTCTGCAGGGTCTCACTACATAGATTGGACTCGTAATGATTCTCCTGTTTTCATCTTCCCAAGTGCTGAGATTAGAGGTGCATGCCACCATGCCCAGTCTCAGTCGCCATCTCAGCGCACCCCGGGAGTGGGGCTGGCATGGCAGGCTGGGGATTGAGCCTCTATCCCCTGCTTTTGCCTAAGCAGGTGCTTTAATCCATTGAGCTATCTGGCCAGGCCTGTCCACCTTTTTATGATTTGTGAACAAAGTATTCTATACCTCCCTCTTTAGTGGGATATAATATAATGATAAAAAGGACTGCAAAGAAATCTTCAAATTTACTTGGAAACTTTATAGCTAGTGGTTATTATCAGTATTAGAATTTCAATCATAAATTTGACATCTTAAAAAAAAAATATTGTTAGATATGACCAGGCATGGTGGCACGTGCCTATAATCCCAACACTCAGGAGGTTGAGGCAGGAAGATTGTTGTGAGTTTGAGGCCAGCCTGGGCTACAGAGAGCTCAAGAACAGCCAAGACTACATAGTGAGGCCCTGCCTCGAAAAACAAAACAAATATATCCATATTTTCAGTTAGAGATTAACACAGAACAATTTAAAACCCTTACATTAAAACTGAATTAAAAATATAAATACAGCAATACTCTGTCATCCATTCATCTGTTTCACAGTCTAGCTACATCACTGAAGAACTTACAACTTGTGGCAATGAGCTGTCTCAGAGCCCACCCTTCACTTTCTGATCACCATTCTCCACCCAAAAGAACCGTGGCTGCCACGGAAAGACTGCTTCCAAGTCTGGAGCACAGAAAGTACAAGGGGACCCGGGGTGGCCTGTAGTGTGACAGGGCAAGGACACACTTAAAAATAGCCAGTGTGAAGGGACTCTACTAAGACACAGATGAGACTAATTAAAAATTACCTGACAAAATGGAAAGTTTACCCGAACAACATGACGAAAATCAACAGGGATGGCTGTAGAGTGCTGTACTCAGGCCTAAGGAATCAGCTTTACTAATATAAGATGGGACAACCTGACACAATAGCTGAACATGTGAAAAAAACAGGGATTTTGGGGCTGGTGAGATAGCTTAGCAGACTAAAGTGCCTGCTTAGGCAAGTACAGAGACCCCAATGCAGGCTGAGCCAGCCGGAGTCTGGCGTGGTGGTGCATGCCTGTAATTCCAGCGCTGGCTGAAAAGCAGAAGATCACCACTAGTCCAAGCTGCATAGTGAGACCCTGAAACAACCAAATACCTTACAACAAAACAAAACAAAACCAACAACAAAAAAGCCCCATGGACTTTTTCTTTTGGGGAGGGTGGCTACTGAGAATCAAACTCAGGACCTCATGCTTGCCGGGCAGGTGCTGCATCATCTGACCTGCCCCCAAAACATGGACGTTCTAAAGCTGAATAGGAACCTAAAGTGAAATCAGGTTTCTAACAAAGCTAATAATGCGATTCTACAAGCGGCACTGAAGAGGGTGATGCTCAAAGCCATGTAAGGCAGAAATTCTATGCTCCACATGCAGCTCACTGGTATCCAGTGTGAGGTGCTGTGCAGAGAGGACCACTCTGGACACAAGCCACTGCCCTCCTTGCCTTCTCACTGCAGTTTCAGTTTCTAAACACTTCCTGTGTACCAGGCGTGACAGTGGGTGCTTTTACATCTACTGTTGAATTTAAGCCTCACAACAACCCTCCTGAGCTGGGTTCAGGTATGATCCTCCTTTTACAAGTGAGAAACTGAGGCTTGACAAGATTAAGGACCACTTGGCCGGATCATAAAGGTAACCATGACTTAAGTCCTCCAATTCTGAGTCCATGACCAAGACAGTGAAGAGTGTGGGGACAGGAGGAAGTCACACTTCCTCCTGAAGAAAACTAAGAAACTAAGAAGAAATTAAGGAAGTGAGTTGAAACTTGAAGAAACCAAGAGGCCGTGTGCTTGGAAAAACAGAGTAAGGGCCCACATGGCAGAAAGCTTCAAATACTTAAGAGAGAAGAAAAGATGTTCGGTTTTAGAAGTAATGGCTGGGCTACATGCAGGCAGATGACAGCACGACTGTTCAGCACCCATGAGCTCACTGGGTGGGTGGGTGATGGGAGCATCTGCCAGCGCTACTGTGGATGTGACTCTGGCACTGGCAGTGGGAGGGGCTCCGTGGACTCCATCTCAGCAGCAGCTGCAGCTCCACATCAGCCTGTTGCAAGCAGCATTTCTGTGAGTCTACCGACCTCCCACACACTCTCACCTACACCCAAAGGCTTCGCCTCCTCTATTCTCTGGGTGCACACTTACAGCGTCATTTTAATACTCATGTTATTTCACCTACTCCAAATCCCTTCCCATGAACAGCACAGGAAGCACTTGACTAGGGGGGGGGGTTTGTGTGTGTGTGTGTGTGTGTGTGTGTGTGTGTGTGTGTGTATAGCTGCCAAAGAGTGCAGAGAGATGCTTGGGTTAAGGAGAGCAGAGATGCAGCCAGGGTCTGGGGCTAATGGGGGTATGAGTATACTCCAGGCCCTTGGTTAAAGTGACAGACATGGCCATAATAGCAACTGTAACTGCCAAACAGAGCAGGCAGCCACAATTAGGCACAGTGTATTGGGGGAAAGGTTTCTGGAAGACATAAATGATGCCAACCAAGTGCTGTGAGAAAATGTATAAGGCAAGAATGAGAATTATGCAACTACCCATGAGGACCCTGAACCAGGAAGGCAGTCCAGTGGATCCTTGACTTACTAACTCACTGCCTTTCCAAGGGCTGGTTATAACTCAAGCTGTTAACTAAAGGCTCAGGCTCCTCTATACAGCCTTTAAATCTCACCTATATACAGGCAGGTCTCAGGGTCCTAAGAGAGACATTAGCCCAGGATTTCTCAACTAACCCCATATAGGAAAGGATGCTTTAATGTTCCTTCCAGAAGTTTTTAAAGGGTAAATCTATAACTGAGACCATCCGGAAGCACAAGCGGCCAGCATTCTGTAACAACCCAATACGGTGGTCATAAAACTGAAAAGCTGGCCATAACTCAAATTGTGTGCATATCAGGCTGATCGTAACTTGAGGGTCCACTGTATTTCTAGTCTAGATGGTATGAAACAGAACTGGCAGCACAAGGCAGATAGATCCAGCCAGATTCCAAGTTTTCCTAATAACAGTGGCCAAGGGAGTGGACCTGGCACTCAATGTCAAGGGCCACTGCATGCTTTTTGCTTTGTTTCTTTGAGACAGGGTCTTGCTATATAGCTCAGGCTGGCTCTGAACTCACTATGTGGCCCAGGCTAGCCTTGAACTCAGTGACTGTCCTGCCTCAGCCATCCAAGTACAGGGAATACTGACATATGCCACCATGCCAGACCTGTATGTCCTTTAAAGAAAGAGCGCACATCTCTAAACACTCCATTTCCAACCTAACTGTGCATCAGCAGAGGAAAACATCATAGTACAGAAAAACAATGTCATTGTAGGGTGTTGATTAAAGAAAATCACCAAATTTAATAGACAGGCTTTGGGCATCTTAAAAGGACCTAATTTATGTTTAAAAGGAAAGTAACCAAAACATACCAGCTCAATCCATGAGTTTATACTGACGGTGACAGGGTCAATCGATTCCACATAATGCCACCAATGTCTAGGAACAAACAGGACCTGAAAATAAAGTGAAAAAAATAGACAACAGTAGGACACATCATTTTTATGTCAGAGGAAGAGTCCCATTGAAGTTGCCAGGAAAAAATAATACAATGAATTAAAAATAATAGCACTGAAAGAAAGGGAAACAAAAAAAAATTCTATAATCTTTTTTCTCATTTTATTGATGAATACACATGCTTTAGAAGATTCTGCCATCTCCTCTATTCTTCTTAATCTTGGGCCTTCTCTATCTACATTTAAATTGTAGCCAAGACTTTTGAGAGTCTAAGTTTTCCCGTATCTTATCACAAAACAACTCTACGGATTCTGAGAAGTGGCACACACAAAAATGGAGAACACAGTTTCTGTCCTTTCACAGTGAGAAGACAAGGTACAGGAAGGGCATTACACAGTGTCAAAGGAGACACTCTCAGTGTTGGAGGACTTCTGGGTGGGAGACGCAGGCCTGAGCCAGGGGTCCGGGGTAACCTGGAGAGAGGAAGCATGATTTGAATGAGGCCAGGAGAGAAGTTAGAGAGAAGAGACCATGTTGCAGGAGAGTTGGCAGAGACTGAGTAGGTGAAGCTGTTGAGGGAAGGTAGCAAGTTAGCTGGTATTGGAGAGAATCATGGGATGTAGGCTGAGCGGAGGACCCTGAATTCAGTGAAGAACGTGGATTTTATCCTGGAGGCACAGAATCATCGAGAAATTCTGAGCAGGATATTTAAAACTGACATTAAGAGAGACGGGGCAGGGCCAGGGAGATGGTTCAGTTGAATAAGCGCTTCCCTGGCAAGCACAGGGCCTGAGCTCAATCCCCAGTTCCCCCAAAACAAATAAAAATAAAAAAAAGAGAGACAGGGGAGCATATGAGATCCTTGCAATGGTCCTTTCCACGAATGTTAAGCTCTAAGTAGGAAGGTTTATTAGATACAAGCATGGGGCAGGGGCGAGGACGGCACCCATGCAGACTTGGTACCAGGTCAGCAAATGGAGATGATCTGAAGCTTTGGATTTAGGAAACAGGTGGCATGTGCTCTGCCGGGGCCAGGCTGGAGGTAGGAGGTCTCCTGGGGGGGGAAATTAGCACTAAAAGGGCCATGGGTTTAGTCACCAAGAGGTTGCTATGGTTTGGAGTGATTCTGAAAGGCTGCATGTTGGAAGTTTGGTTGCTAGGCTGAGGCATGCCAGAGATGCTGCACTGACGCTGTCCCAAGGCATAGGGCCAAGCAAGCACTGACTGAAAACCCTGAAACCATGAGCCCAAATAAATCTTTTCTGTTATTAAGCTGACCTTCTCAGGCATTCTGTCACAGTGGCAGAACACTAACACTGAAGTCATGAGTGTCCTACTGAACAGTACAATTTCAATAAAATGGTGAGAAGCAGAAAACTGTATTGTGTTGGGTCAAGGAATGAACAAGATGTAAAAACATAGACAAAATAGATCATCCAAAGTTGGCCATTAAAAATGGAAGAAAAAATGAACTAGCATCCAGTTCATATCCATTAGAATGACTATGAGAATTATAATAATAAACATGTAAAGATGGGTAAGATGTAAAGAAATTGGAACCCTCATATATTAGTGGTGGGAATGTAAAATGGAATAGCTACTGTGGAAAAGAGTTTGGAAATTTCTCAAAAAATGTTAAATACAGTTATCAGATGACTTACCAATTCCACTTATACCCCAAACCTGAAAATATGTATTTAATCAAAAGCTTGATTGAACATGAATATTCACAACAGTATCTTTCACAATAGCTAAGAAGTGTAAACACCCCAATGCCTATCATCTGAAGCATGGATAAACACATATAGTTTATCTATATTAAGGAATCTATAAAAAGGATGAAGTGCTGATCACATTCTACAACAGACAGCCCTTAGCAACAATATGCTCTATAGAAGACACGAGAGACCATGTACTGTACGGCTGCACTTGCATTAAATGTCCAGAACAGACAAATGGATGGAGACAGAAAATAAATTAGGGGGTATAGGGGCTTAGGAGGAGAGGTGAATGGGGAGTGACTGCTAAATGGGTGAGGCAACTTGGTCAAGTAAACTGTGGAGCTGGTAGTGAGGGGTGTGAATGGAGCCAGGGCAAGAGGGCAGGAAGGCAGGCAGCGGAGAGGGGTAAGCAAGGGAATGCAGTCTGCCCCAAAGAACAAAAATCTTTCAACTGCTAACAAACTATCAGACAACATATGCCAATTTGCAATGGAGATTTCCCTCTCTGGGTAGCAGCAGTAAGCATAATACCTTTGCAACTGTTTCAGACATAGTTACCCATTCTTGCTCAAAGGCAAAACATTTCTCTCCAGCCTGCCTCTGGCGGCCACTACATACATGCATCGCAGCCTGCATCTGTGTCTGGGCTCTGTTCCAGCCTATCTGAACATTTCCTAACTGTGATACATGTTCTGGAGACGCTGCAGTAGCCAGGCCTGTTGCTCTCTCTTAACCTCCAAGAAGGGAGCCCTGTGGGTGCTTCTCATCTTTTGAGGTCTCTTCACCCACAGAAGCTGAGTTCCCTCTTCTTATCTCCTTTCCAGGAACTGTGCACACAGCTGGGGAGGCCATCCCCGGTAGCAGAGCAGGGGGAAGGACACTATTCTCATTTATCCTGAGGGGGAAGTACATGGCATAAAGGGATCTCAGGGAGATGTAGCTGTGCTTCCAAGGACAGCGACGTTGTAAAGCCATCATTACCTGTCTTGGGCTCAGTGTGACCGTATGCCTTCGAGCTTTCCGAAACTGAGGAAAATGCTTTAAATCAGGACTGACAACATTGACTTTACTGAATACACTGGATTCTTCATAAGGGATTCTAGTTGGATACAGGAAAGGTGTATCTTCAGGAGGAAAGAGATGCCATCTTTTCCTGATAAAAAAATAGATGGAAGTTAGTACTCCAAACTTGGGATGAAACATACATGAAGGTAGCACCTAAGTACTCAATTTTACTCATTTAAATTCAATCCCTAGAAAAACACAGGAGCCACCTGGTCATCATGGCCTCTCATTCAATGCTGGAATCACCTGAGCAGACCTCTAGTGGGTGACTCAGGACACCCTCAAGTAGTACTTCCGTCACTAGAGCTGGACCCAGTCTGTATAGTCAGTCTTTCATTTCTTTCAAGTCAAAGATTGTCCCCTCATACACTGTTTCTTCCTGATTCTAGAGCTACCCAGAATAAGCCCCATCCTTTTAAGTATCTGCCTTCATATTCAGAATACAGGGATAGTTTCATCTATCAAATAGCATCCAGACTGCTTGGCTGCATTACACATTTTTTAACTTAAACATCTGTTAAAGAGAATCTGTTAAGAGAAATGTATACACAATGCCAGATAACTAAAAAAGAATATGATATAGAGGTATCCAAAGGAGAAAAGTGAAATGTTTTAATGCATTAAAAATGTTTTGAAAAATGGAAGTAATAAATCTTAATTCACAAACACGAGACACATTTGCACTTTATGCCAACAGAGAGGGAGGTCATCTGGGGCAAAACTGGGAGAAATGTGGAGAGTCACATGGGAAGTTGGAGAGGGGGAGCAAAGAGAAAAAGAGAAACAAGCTGCAGTTCTGAAGCAGAAGTCCCACAACCCTTCTGTGACCTCTGGCATTTACATTGGGATCCCAAGTCTTTTCAGAACTGGGGAGATACAACTGCTATTTTCAAACTAAGAATTTTATGCCAAAGTCTTATTTCGCTTTGGAAACTGGAAGGTTTTTATAGAAATAACAAGACATTTTATCTTCACTCTGGGAGACTGAGGC
This sequence comes from Octodon degus, assembly GCF_000260255.1. Classification (NCBI taxonomy): domain Eukaryota; kingdom Metazoa; phylum Chordata; class Mammalia; order Rodentia; family Octodontidae; genus Octodon; species Octodon degus. The sequence goes on along the minus strand of NW_004524723.1, from coordinate 5,460,449 downwards.
AATTTAGTGACTTAGTGAGACTGTCTCAAGAAAAGGAGATGGAGCAAAGTACAAAAGCCTCAGGCTCAACCCTTGGTACCACAAAAACAGAACAGAAAATGGTCTTAGTTACTTTTCTTGTTGCTGACACAAAATACCCACATCCAAAATGAAAGGAGAAAAAGTTCATTTTGGCTCATAGTTTGTAGACATTTTAGTCTAGTCAGCTGGGTGACTAGGGCAGAGGAGAAATAGTCCATGGTAAGCAGGGGAGGTAGAAGGCAGCAGCAGCAATCAACACAGCAGCAGCATTCGCCTGCTTTTCCCCTTTATCCCTTCTAGGCTTCTTTCCTTTTTATTGCAACCCACACCCAAGGAAGGACACCCTCAATCCCAGCATCACACTCTTAACCTGAACATCATACACCCAATATCCAGCCACCTCCAAACAAATGCAACTATGATCGCCTGAGACTTTGCAGGTACATCTAGATACAAGCCAACACACACACACACACACACACACACACACACACACACACACCACCTCTCCCCTCCTCCCCCCACATGCAAAGTCCTTTATTTTATAGAAATTCACTTTGAAACTATGTAGAATCTATCAGTTTACATAGTCATCAGCTAACAAGCCTTGAAATTTAAAAGCAGACAGCTTCACCTCAAAGCTTAGAGGTGATAAGACAACTCCATTACACTGTACCTATAGTTAGGTGGGAATCCAGGCCTGGAGAGACTCTGAGAAGATACTCATCCCAGTTCATTTCCAAAGTGGTGGCAAAATCCTAATGCCTGCTCAGTGTCACTCACTGGGTCCCACTGAGCAGGGGACACAACTCCAAGCTTCTCCAGATCCTGGCTCCATCCCCTGCACCACAGCAGTGCTTCCCAAAGGAACAGCCATAACCATAGCCATCCCCTATGATCTGCTGTGCTCTGTTTCAAATCTTCAGTGTGTTTGCTTGTGTCAGAAAAAGTACTCATTCATTGCACAGTCTTTGCAAAACCCTTTGTGGTCCTGTACCCTGAAAGAACAGAACAAGCAGTGTGTGCTCAGGAGTGGAGAGCCTCAGGCCCCGGCCACCTTTCCTACCTGATCCCTCTCTCCTGGGTGCACAACTCACACCAGACTTTCCCCAGGGTCCTCTGCACACCCTACCACACCAGTCTAAGTCCTTGGAACACTTATACCCTTCAAGGTCCACCTTGCATGGCAGTTCTTCTATGAAACCCTCTTTAATCTTTCTAACAGGAAGCTCCAGCCTGCTGTGAGCTCTACTTCAATAACACTGATGTGTGCTCTATCCCAGCTGGCAGGGGGCCTACCTGAGCCTAAGCTGCATGTGTTCTTAGAGGGCCGAGCACATCTTATCAGCTGCTTCTGCACCTACTCTACCATGTGGTACTGGCTTAGGAGGTACAATGGCTATTTACTGAGTTTACTGCACTGCTCTGGAAAAATCTATTACACAGTTAGAACAAAGCTATATTAACTTCACATCACAGAAGGAACTCTGGGTACTCTGGGTAATGTTCTTCCAAAGTGAGTGAGTTTCTTTGGCTTGTTCCCCAATTCAGAACACATGGAAAGGGCCATATAAAAGCACGACCTTTCTTACCATCTCTCAGGTTTCTCTCTCAATCAGTCTCTCCCCCCCCCCACATCCCCCTGATGCCAGGAACTGAACCAAGGATCTTTGCTCTAAGCTACAACCCCAGTTTTTATTTCACTTTGAGGCAGGGTCACACTGTTGCCCAGGCTGGCTGTAAATCTGTGATCTTCCTGCTTTGTGGTTTCAGAATCTGAATCTATAAGGGCAGAGTCCACACACACTCCCTTCACTGTTGCACTCACAGCATGCAGTGGGGGGCCTGAGATGTTTTCAGCCTTTTAACAGCCTTGACGGCTCCAATGGCAGCTCTCTGGTACCATTCTGTAGTTCTCAGCACTTCACAGGAGCAAGAGTTCATACACAGACTACTGCTTCTCTTGGATCTACTCATGGTTTCTCTAATGACTCATTTGAACCTGCATTTGGACGTTTTTGGGTTTCCCTCTATGCTGCCCTGCAAAAGGCCCAAAAGGCCAGGAGAGAAGACTGAGGTATTATCAACTCAGGGAGATAAGGCTGCACACACATCTGGTACATCCTTCAGGGGGCACAAACCTTATTGTTATGGTTTGTGTCTAAGTGTCCCTCTAAGCCTCATGCAGTCATGCAGTGGCTTCTGGAGTTTGTGACTTATTAGTGTGGGTGTGGATGCTTCACCTGCCCTGGGGCAGGTAATGGGCATTACCATGTAAGGAGGGGACAGAGGCTAGCCAGGTGCCTGAGCTGCCACCACTCCCTTTTGTTCTCTGCTCTTTGCCACTGCCATGTGCCACTCTGCCTTGGAGCCAGCTGAGTATGGACCGAACTCTCCACTAATCATGAGCTAAATAAACCTTTTCTGCCTTCATTTTGGGTGTTGGGTATTTGTCCTGGCAATGAGAGAAGAGTCACTGAGACACTTACGCTCTCACTGAACTCTACGAGTTGCGTGCTACCAAAAGTATCACCACTGTGACCTTTATACTCCTGAGGGTCCAAAGAGAGATGGAGAGAAAAACTGACCTGAGGTACTAATATGTGATACTGTGTCTACTAGCAGGTCAAAAAGGATCATAAAAGCCATGTGGTCCAGCTCCCTCCACCATCGCCCCAAGAATTTAAGAGATTGGACCTGCTCACTGGTGTGTATGGATATATGCATGCATTTATTTACTTACAGACAGGTTCTTACTATGTAATCCAGGCTGGCTTGAACTCACTATGTAATCCAGGTGGGACTCAACCTCATAGAGAGTCCTGTCCCAGGCTCCTGAGTGGGATTATAGGTATGCACCCCCTGCTCTTATTTACTGAGAGCTGAAGAAAGGGTACTGTGCTTTGAAGAAAAGTCTGAATACTACATATATAGGATGGTATCTATTTTTATGTAAAAAAGTTCAACAGAGCTACAGCTGATCTGGGAACTCAGATGACAATCTTGATCGTGGCTGAGACACACGGAAATCACCAATTCAACTGTTCCTCTTGCTTCACAAAAGGGGAAACAGTGGGCAGGTGAGAGGTCTGCCCTGGGACCTGAGGTCTGGAGTTCCGACTTGATGTCCAGGTCTCATGCACGCACATGCACCAGTGCACACAAACAACCCATGTACATTACCTTCCTTGCACCTGGAAGACTAAGTTACAACCATAGGTGTCCAGATGACAGGGGGTATGTGCGCCCAGGGAGCCGATCCACAATGTACTTTCCTGGCCATTTCTCCCAGGAAACCCGAAGTCAGACCACAGCACGTCCTGTTTTAGAATACAACAACAGCCCATCAAGAACCAATGAACTCCTTCCTCTGTATGGCAGTCTCATATGGCACTGAGATACTCTATAACTGAAAATGCTACAGATGGAGAAGGTTAGGTTTCCAGGGCAGCTGCAAGAAATGTTTTCGAGTCACACCATGTGAGAATAACCTCATTAACAGTAGTCATTCAACAATTTTTTACTGGCTACTTAACACATGCTAGCATCTGCTGTAGGAGCTTGTGATGAATCAGTGAATAAAATGGAGAAACGCCCACCTAGATGAAGCCTACATCTGCTAGGGACAGACAATAAATAGGACACAATTATGCAGCTATCAGGGGAAAAGTATCTGTGGCAGTGAGAAGTGTGAGTGCAGGAAATCTCTCTGAAGCTCAAGTTAGGAAGCCAGAAAGTCATCATCCCTTTAAGCAGGATCAATACTATGAGCCCACATATCCTATTAACCTTTGGTACTTCAAAGACTACATAAAAGAAGCCCTTTTGAGCTAGTCGTGGTGCTGGACACCTATCATCCATGGAGGCTTAGATGGGAAGACTGCAAGTTTGAGACCTGCCTGCGCATCTTAGTGAAACCCCACCTCAAAACAAAAACTAAAAAGGGTTGGAGATGTAGGTCTGGTCAATCCCCAGTACTACTGTGCACGAGCACATGCACACACATACACCCCCTCTCCTAGATGAGCGGAGTTATTTGAGATTGCTGCTGCTAGAGCCTTGGCCTATACCTACTAAGCTAGAAGGGAAGGATACAACAGCTCTGAAATGCACATACTCCCTCAGTATGAACTCCTGCAGCACAATGAGTTTTAGCAGACACCACACAGTTGTCTGGACATGGAACCTCCTTATGCTTCTCAGATCCCGCCCAAGTCTATTACTAGGGAAAACTCAACAGTAGCTCAGAAAATAAGGTCAGATAAAAAACCAAATCTACATAATTAAAAATACACACTAGACAAAAAAGAACAAACAGACTGGGCATAAGGTCATCATTATTTTTTTAATAATGAATTTTTCCTTTGATTTTTAGAAAACAAAGACATTTCCATGTGCAGAACACAGTCATAAATGCCAACACTTTTTTTTTGAGATAGGGTCTCCCTATGAGGTTCAGGCTGACCTTGAACTCACTATGTAGCCCAGGGTGGTCTTGAACTTGCAGTGATCCTTCTGCTTTGGCCTTGCAAATGCCAGCATTACAGTTGTGCACTACAATGCCCAGCCCTAATACTTTTATCAATATATGCAATCCATGCCTTCTGGATTTTAAACACAAACCATTAATATCCATATTCAACAGAGGCAAGCCATACAGTTATATGTACAAGACAGGTAAGCCAATGATCCTGAGAATCTTCAGAAGATCTTCGAATCTAGCAGTTAATTGCAAGGATTCTCACCCTAACTATATATACTGACACCTGTGAACTAGACAACTGCACTGAAGATGGCAATTTGTAATAGTAGGTTCATGCTTGGACTGCCTGTCATTCTGGTCTTCTGAACACATGCTGCTTGTCATGACACACCAGTTGCTGTTGTGCTGTCTCGGGTAGATGATTGTTTAAAAAGGAAGGGTGTGGTGAATGAAGGCAGGAGACAGGAAAAAGGAGTGTTGTGGGACTGTCCTGCTACATTATATATGGTGAGATTGCTGGACTTATGTATAAATATATAATTCTTTATTCCCATTTTTAAAATATTTTAATTTTTAAAATTTTTAGTCATATTCTGTAGGGACTTAAAGTTTAACATATCAATACTTTATGAAAAATACCTGTTCCATGTTATGCCTAAGATGTTTGATTTTCAGACAGATAGTGAGGTTAAGCTCAACAGCCTAGGTTATATGGTAATAACAATAAGCTTCTCTTCTGGAGGGTTAACAACCTAAGTTTGCAGACCAAAAATTAGAAAGAAGGAGGGTGGCAAGGAAAGTCAACATTTTGGCCCTAGCCTTCCAAGGTTAATTAAGACTCAGGACATATGAGAACCTGTACTATAATATCATGTAACTCAGTTGTGTCCCAAATTTTCTGATCAAGGAGATTATGGGCCCGAAGAGGAAAGTGATCGATGATGTAGAGTGTGTCTAAGGAGAGTGACATGGAGAGAAAACATTTTCTCAGGCTTTCACAGAGAGCACATTGGTCAAGCAATAGCTATGACTCATCCCCATGGCTGACACTGACAAAGGATCTACAATCTGAGGTACAGGGTCTCAGGATAAATCCTGAGGGAATTTCACTGACCTTATCAGGTACAAAAGATACAGTTCTTGTTACATAGATCTTGCTTTATCTTGATCTTAACCATCCAGCAGAAAAGTATAAAAATGAAGTACAAGAAATAAAGCTGGCTTCCCAGGCAAGTGCAAGGGCCTGAGTTCAATCTCCAGCTCTGAAAAAAAAAAAAAAAAAGAAAGAAAGAAAGCCGGGGCTGGGGAGATGGCTCAGTAGAATAAGCACTTCCCTGGCAAGTGCAAGGGCCTGAGTTCAATCCCCAGTTCTGCAAAAAAATAAAAATAAAAAATAAAAAATAAAAACTCCTTTGTATAAAAACAAAGGAGTTTTCCCTTCCTCTCCCCTTTCTGCCATTCTAGTTCCTTTTTTGTTGTTGTTGTTGAACAATTTCTTTCAACACACAATATTATACATTTTGAACCTTATTTACTCCAGGGAGACAATACAATGTTTACACATGATGATTTATTTCACTTATGCATATGATCTCAAGTTACATCCATTAACTGATAAAAGTATCAAGTTCACTTTTCTTTATAGCTGAGTAGGACTCCATCATATAGGATCACATCATTTTTTTGCAGAACCGGGGATTGAACTCAGGTCCTTGCGTTTGCCAGGGAAGTGCTTATTCTACTGAGCCATCTCCCCAGCCCCCAGATCACATCGTTTTATCCATTCCTCAGTTGATAGACATTTGAGTTGTTTCCAAGATTTAGCTATTATAAACTGTGCTGACAGGAACATGAGTGCACATACAATTGTACCCAGGAGGGAAACAGCTGGGTCAAATAGAACCTCTAATCCTAGGTTTTGGTTTTTGTCTTTGAGGCATTTACACACTGATTTCTAGTGTTTGCACCAATCTACAGTCCCACCAAAAGTGGAGAAAGGTCCTTTTATCCCCACAGCTCCTCCATCACTTATTATTGGTTAATTTCTTGATGACAGCCATTCTTTCTATAGTGAGTGGGTATCGTGGTGTTGTTTTGTATCTCTTGAATGACAAATGATGTTGAGCATTTTAAAAATGTATTTATTTGCCATTATTATTTCCTCATCTGACAAGTGTGTATTTCTCTTAGATGCTCATTTTTGATTGGGTTTTTGAATTTGAGGGAGTCTGATTTTTTTTTCCACTTATTTACATGTTCTAGTTGTAAGTTCTTTGTCTGAGGAACTACTGATTAAATTTTTTTTTCCACTTTGTAGGTTGTCTTTTCACTCTGGTAGTGATTTCTTTTGATGTGCAAAAGCTTTTTACTGAGATGTTATTGATTCTCTGAAGTATTTCTCATGTGGCCTGGGTTTTGTTCATGAACTCTCCTGCCTACGTCTTTAAGATTTCTACCTGCTTTCTCTTCCAATATATTTAATGTTTCTATTTTATTTTTTATTTTTATGTTTTTGGTACCATGGATTGAACTCAGGACCTTACGCTTGCTAGGCAGGCACTTATGCTGCTGAGCTATATCCCCGGCCCCGTTTTAATATTTAGATCTTTGATCCATTTTAACTTTAGTGTAGGGCATGGTGATAGACTAGAGATAGGTCTAGTTTTAGTCTTCCAGCATATGGAGAGCCAGTTTTCCAGCACCATTTTTTAGAGGTTATCTCCTACTAGTGAAGGAATTTAGTCCCCTTTTCAAAGATAAGGTGGCTAAGTGTGTTTGCAGTTGTCTGCACCTTCTGATCTGTTCCACTGAGGCGCAGGTCTTTTGTTTTCTGCATATACCATACTGACTTTTTCACAGTAGCTTTGTAGTGTAATATCAAGTCAGGGATTGTGATGCCCCCCGCCATGACTTTGTTATACAGAATTGCTTCTGCTAGTCTAGGTCTCTTCGGCTTCCAAATGAATTTCAGGAATATTTTCTGTGGTTCTGTGAGGTATACTAGTGGCATTTTGATGAGGATTGTGTTAAATGTGTATAATAATTTTGGGATATGGCCATTTTCACTATGTTGGTTCTTCCTATCCATGAGTAAAGGATATCTTTCCATTTTCTAAAATTGTCTTTAATCTCCTTTTTAAAAAGAGTACTGTAATTTTCAATGTATAGATCTTTTACTTCCTTTATTAATTTAATCCCTATGCATTTCATTTTTCGGATGTTACTGTGAAGGGTGTGATTTCCCTAATTTCTCTCACAGTGAATTTACTGTGTACAAGAATGCTACTGAAGGACCAACCAAATAGCTCAGCAGATTAAAGTGCCTGTAAACAGGCCCAGGGGCCAGGGGTTCAATTCCCAGGCCTGCTGTGCTGGCCCTGCCTCTGGGGCACACTGAGATGGCAACTGAGACTGGGCGTGGTGGCACGTGCCTGTAATACCAGCTCTTGGGAGGCTGTAAACAGGCAGATCACTGTAAGTCCTATCTAGTAGTGAGACCCTGAACACCCTGTAGACCCTTCCCTAAAATACAAAAAAAAAAAAAAACCTCACCAAAATGCTATTGATTTTTGACTTTCTATCCAGCTGAACCACTGAATATTCTGATTAAATCTACAAGTCTTTTGGTGAAGGTTTTGGAATCTTCCATGTATAGTATCATGTCATCCAAAAGTAAAGATCATTTAACTTATTCCTTTCATTAGAGGACATCTTTGTCTTGTTCCTGACTTCAGAGTAAAAGTTTAAGTTTTTGACCATTTAATATGATGCTCACTGTTGAGCTGTCATAGATGGCTTTTATCAGACTGACATAAAGACCAGCTCTTTCAAGTTTTCATCATGAAAGGGTGTTGTACTTTATCGAGTACTTTTTCTGCATCTGTTGAGATGGTCCTGTGATTTTTGTCCTTGCTTCTGTTAATATCGTGTATTATACTTATGGTATATTACATCCCTGGGATGAACCCTACTTGGTCATGGTAGATAATATTCTTAATGATTTGCCACTTTTTCTTTTTCTTTTCTTGTTTTTTTTGCCAATATCTTATTGAGGATTTCTGCATCTATGTTCATTAGGGAGACTGGCCTACAGTTTTCTTGTTTGGATCTTTCTCTGGTTTTGGAATCAAAGCAATACTTACTTCCAGGAATCATTTTGAAAATATGACTTCTTTTTCAATTTCATTAAAGCATTTTAGCATTAGTAGAATTATACCGTCTCTCAATTTCTTGTAGAATTCAGCAATAAATCCATCAGGTCCTGGGATTTTCTTTGCTGTTAAGTTTTTAATTACATTTTCAATTTCACTGATACTGAGTTATTTAGAATACTTACATCTTCCTGACTCAGTTTTGGTAGTTCATCTGTGTCTAGGACTCTGTCCATTTCTTCTAGGCTTTCCATTTCATCAGTGAAGAGGTTCCTAAATCAGAAATGATGATCTGGATGGATTTCTGTAGGTTCTATTGTGATTTCACCCTTTTCATTCCTAATTGCTTGAATTTGTGTCTCTTCTTTTTGATAAGGTAGCTAGCAGTATACCAATTTTACTTAATCTTTTGAAGAACTCTTCATTTTTTATATTGTTTTCTTAGTCTCAATTGTATTAATTTCTGCTCTAATCTTTATAATTTTCTGAGTTTGATTTGTTCCTTTTCTAGTAGTTTGAGTTTCAAAATTAAGTTCTTTATTTGACCTTACTGTTTTTCTGATGTGAGAACACTACAAATTTCCTATGAAGGACTGCTTTTATTTCATCTCATAAATTCCAGTATGTTGTATTGGCATTTTCATTTAATTGTGGGTATTATTTAATCTGTGACCCACTGTTTGCTCAGGAGGGTGTAATTTCCACGTCTTTATGTGGTTTTGTAGTTTCTTTTTCTACTAATTTCCAGTTTCACTACACTATGGTCACACAATATGCACTGGAAAATTTCAATTTCTCTGCATTTATTTAAGCATGTTCTATGGGCTAATACATGGTCTATTCTGGACAATGTCTCATGTGCTGCTAAGAAGAATGTACATTCTGATGTGGAGTAGATCACTGTAGACACCTAATAAGTCTTTTTATTCACATGTTTAATTTTGATATTTGTCGAGTTTTTGTCTAGATGATCTGACTGTGAAAATAGGTTATTAAGGTCCCCCATTACAATTATGTTAGTGATTCTTTTTTTTATGTATTAGTACAGGGTCTCACTATGTAGCCTGGACTCATAGTGATCCTTGTGTTTTCAGCCTCCCCAGTACTGGGATTACAGGTATGAGCCACCACACCTGGACTTGTTCACTGGCTCAGTGCGCCTGGGGGCGGGGCTGGTGCATCATGTGGTACCAGGGATTGAGCCTTGGTCCCTGTGCTTGCCTAAGCAGGCACTTAGTCTGCTGAGCTATCTCATCAGCCCTGTTTGATTATTCATGTCTGTTAATATTTGGTTTTGGTGGCTGGGCACACTGGCATTTGGTGTATATATATTTGTGACTGTTATCTTTTCTTCTTGGAATAGTCCCTTAACAAGAATATAGTGGCTTTCTTTGTCTCTTTTCATCAGTCTTGGCTTGAAATTTACACTATCTGCAAATAGAATAGCTACTTCTGCTTTTTTCTGGGTTCCTATGTCATGGAGTATTGTTTTCCATGCTTTGACTGTCAGTCTGTAAATTCTTTTTTTGTTGTTGTTAAATGTGTTTTTTCAATGCAGCATTATTGTTGCATCTTGCTTCTTGATCCATCTGCCAGTCTGTTTGGTGGATTGAGACCACTTCTATTGGTGGTTGTAACAGATATATATTGGCTTATCTTTCTCATATAGTGTTCTTGTTGTTGGTTCCTTGTTTTTCCCCCTCTGTTTATCTGCTAGTCCTGTCTGGTGACTTTTTTCTATTGCTGTTCTTGTGACTGTGGCCTTCATTTTTCTTTCTAATATATCCTTCAGGGCATTCTTAAGGGCTAGTTTGGTGGTCATCAATTCCCTCAGGTGTTCTCTGTCATGAAAGTATCTTCTCCATCAATTTTTAAAGACAGTTTTAAAGGGTACCACTAACTGCATTGGAAGTTGCAGTACTTGAAATACTTCACTCCAAGCTCTTCTTTATTTGAGAGTTTGTGCTGAAATGCCATCTGTGATTCTGATGGGCTTTCCTTTATAGGTGATTTATTTGCTTTTCCAACTGTTTTTAAGATTTTGTTTTTGTGCTGAATTATGTTGGCCCTGGCTATTTGGATTTGTATATGTTTCATTTGTTTGTACATCAAATCCTTTATTTATGTTTGAGATGTTTTCTGCCATTATTTCTGTGAAGGGGTTTTTTAATGGCATTTGTGCTTTCTCTAGCTTTCTTATTGACTCAAATCAATCTTACGTTGTTCTGATTTACTTCATTCTGCAACTGTTGGATTAATTTTTCATGGCTTATTGCCATTTTTAAGATAGCTTTCTTTTCATGGTCATTAGCCATAGTATTATATTTGTATCTGATATTGTATCTTCATCTTCATTCAATTTGCTGCATACACTTTCAGTGGAAGTTTTAATTTCCTGGATTTCTCTTTGGATCTATTTCATGGATTCCATTTCTTTCCTATATTGGGTATTTATGGTTTTTATCATTTTTCTAAGGTCTTCTAATTGTTTTAATCTGTGTCTATTCTAACATCTTCCATTTTGATAATTTCTTTTTGTACCTAAGAGATTATTTTTTCTATAGCCATTTCTATTTGTTTTTTCACTTCTGTTGCTATCATTTCAGAGAGCTCCTATACTTGACTTTTAGTTTCCTCTATCTCATTGTGCTCCAGGCTTGTCTTGGATGGGCGGGGGGGAGTCTGGGGTTTCATTTTACTTCTGTACCTTGGAATTTCCCAATTTTAATTTTATTTTGCTTTCTGTATTGCTGCTTGCCAGTTTCTTATGGTAGTAGCTTTATCGCTAGTACCGAGGCTTCCCTATTACATGTCTGTTCTTCAGAGATGTCTTCTAGATAAAGGTGGTTCCTTATGTCTTTCTCAAGAACCTGCCTTTCTGATTTGTTGAGATGAAGAGCTACTACTGGGTTCAACACCGAGTCCTTTGGCAGTGGACTATGGTGATGATTATGATCCAATACCACACAGTATTACCATGTAAGGGAGAAAAACTGTCATATATACATATGACATCCTGGCAAAGCAGTTTGGTTAGCAATAGCATATAGCATCAAGTACAGCCTAGCTACTGACAAACTGTGGTAACTATTAACCTGATACCTTTGACCACAGGGGTAAATTCTACAATTATGTAACAAAAATCCAGCATAGACCAGCAACTAGTATGCAATGGTTTTCAACTTAATGGAGTGATTTTACTGTGTTGAGGGGATGGGGTGGTATTAAAAAGGAAAGAGAACAAGACAGATACATGAATAAGGTCAAATATAGAAGTAAGGCTAGATGGTAAAGGATGATCACCCAAACTTTGGGAAATTGGAGGACAAAGGAGAGAAAGAATGAAAGAAAATAAAGGAATATTGAAGTGAATCAGGAAAAAAAGAGAGAATGTTTACTCACTAGAAAATAAAATTTCAAGAGGTTATTGAGGAAATAAGAATTTTTTTAAAAAGTACAAGAAAGCAAAAATAAAGGTAAGAAAACTGGTCTTGGCTATGGCACACATCACGCACCAGGTGGGCTTGTTACAGTCTAGCCTGTAGCATAGGTCCACACTGGGCTTAGTAGTGGGGGTTTTGACAAGGCCAGCTCCACTACACACATGTAAGGTTATATGTGGCTGTTCAGAGGTGGCAGATATCATATTCCCTGTGGACTGAGCCTAGAAACTCCAGGGAGGGAGCTCACCTCCATGTTCTGGATGCCTAGAGCAGCAGCTGGCTCATGGTCATTGCTGGAAAAATACTGGAGGCTCCTGAGGGAAATTTTCCCATGGATAGAGGATTCAAGTCACTAACACTTCTGAGCACCCATCACGCTCAAAATGCTGGGTGCTCAGAATCTAAATATTAATATAACACAGTCTCACCATCAAAATCTGTCAACGTAAGGCAGTAAATGCTCTGATGAAGATAGGCAGAGGACACTCTAAGATCATGGAGGAAGCAGGGAGCTCAGGAGAGCCCTCCAATTAGGCTGGTCCTTGAACAATTTACCACCGTTCAATCTGAAGAATTTAATTAAAGGTATCTAAGAGTCACTCAGCATTTTAAAACAGAAAGAAAGCAAAGAGATATGAGCCTTAACTAAGACTGTTTAACTGATTCTTAATCTGAAACGTATACCTCACTTGGGAATCCAATGATGCTGATGTTCCCTCCTCAGAGAAAAGCAGAGGCAAGATTTCTCATTCACTCCAGGAAGCTGAGAGACAGACCCCAAGCAGAAAATTCTGCTCTAGAGCCCAGCTTCAGAAAGCATCAGAAAAGGGAGATTTTCCTACAGAACAGCATCTTCCCCAGGATAGGGCTGTTGAGGATCTCTTACCTGGCACAGCAATTACTCAAAAGGCAAAATTATTTTGCAATGATTAGATCATAGTGATGTAAACTACCTAAAATCCAGCTGTAAATGCTTAGGAAAACCAAAGCAGGGAGCAAAGACAGTCAAATTCAATGTCACAAAGTATGCCAGCATTTAATGTACCTATTTTGTTTGGATTTTCTTCCCAATTAAGTTCAGGTGTTTAGGGATGGTTCAATGACTGAATTTAAAGCAGGGGTGGAGGAATCTTCTTTTGAGTCCTGCTAGAAACAGGACACCCTGTTTGGCTGCTCTATTAGTGACACAAGCAAGGCTGGCTGCTGATGAACCATCCTGGCTTCTACTTTCACATCTGATCAAGAAGTATTATAAATCATCTGTCCCCAGAAAATCCTATTCTATCCATCCATCCTGAAAAAGAGCAATTAAGTATCTAATTGACTGCTTACTATAAACCAGTATCTGGGGACTGGTGAGATGGCTCAGTGGTCTATAGCACCTACTTAGAACAAGCTTAGCAAAGCACAGGGACCGCGGTTCAATCCCCCAGCACCACATGCCAGCCAGCCCCACCCCCTGGTGGGCAGAGCTGGCCACACACACACACACACACACACACACACAAATAAATAAAATAAAATAAACCAGTATCTGTTTTCTTATAACTTCTAGCAGATGGTCTCAAATCTATAGATACCTGAGAACAGGATTTTCCTTCTGCCAACATTTGCTATCTTTAAATTATTTGGAAAACTTTTGCTTTACTTTATTATTTTTTTCAACTTGGACTTGATAGCATTAGCTTTTCCTTCCAGTTGCTCTTCTTCGCTTCATTTGTCAACGGCCCTAACCTCAACCCTGGGCTCTGCCCTGCATATGGACTGCACCCCCTCACGCCAGGACTCCAGCCCGGGGATGCCACACAGCACTACTGAATTATTCCAAGGCTCCTGTTGAGCTGGGCTGTTCTTTTCTTTTCCACAGCTGCCTGGCCATGTCCCTATTGACTTTTAGGAATTTAGGAAACAACCCAGGGAATCCACATTCTTCCTTCTTAAATTTAATCTTCTCTCCAGTTTATAGCTGCATCTATATTGAATTCTAGAGCTATCTAATCCTTAATGAAGAACAAGGCCTGACCTTAACACTTTATATAGACTGTCTATTTAATCTTTATGAAACTGAAGGTAGTTACTTCCTCTTACATATAGGGAAACTAATGATAGTACTGTTTTTTGTTGTTGTTTAATATCGGAGATTGAACCCAGGGTTTTGTAGGCTACGTAATGCTCTACCACTGAGCTACAACTCCAAATCTCTTTTATTTTGAGATAGGGTCTTGCTAAACTTCCCATGCTGACCTTGAACTAGTGACTGTCCCCTGCCTCACCCTCCTGAGTAGCTGAGATTACAGCCCACAACACACCGCCTGGCAGTACATCTTCTGATGTTGCTTTAAAACAATTTGAACCCATTTCTGGTCATTAAAATAATGGCAAGGATGCCACTGACCTCAAGTACATGGGGCCAAGCATGCAGCTCAAAATAAAAGAGATTTGGAGTTGTAGCTCAGTGGTAGAGCATTACGTAGCTTACAAAACCCTGGGTTCAATCTCCGATTGAACAACAAAGAGATCCTGCACCTTGCAGTTGTCATAACACTACAAATTTTGATCCTGTTAGATACTAGAATTCTATTTCACAAATGATCAGATAATGTTGGAGGGAGGACATGATTTTACTATATTGAATTTCCCAGAAACATAAGTACTAAATAAGTGAAGGGAGGATTGTGCTTTGTGTCTTTTTATAGAGTTTTTACTATTTTGAAAAATAAAGTCACACTCAGCACAAACTGTGACCTCTGGGTCAGTCCTATGTGCATATTACTACAAAAGGTCAAAAGGCATGTCTATTGTTATAAAACTACACAATTAAGAGCTCAAAAATAGCTAAGATCTAGTTCTTGCCCTTTGTCTTGGACCCTCAGTAAGAAATCAAGGAATTCATACTAAATCCTGCTACTTCTACTAAAGTTGTTTTCATCCTTTGCTTCAGGAAGGACAGACTATCAGTCTGTTAACCAATAAATCAAATAACTGTTAGGCCACTTCCCCCAGTCAGCTGGAAAGTTGGACCTATGACATCCTAACATTACTTACTTCGAAAGCCTCTCTCCCTTGCTAGGGAAGACAGTCTTAGCCACCATTAAGAATGGGACAGAGAGAGCATCCAGGATCCCAAATTTGCAGATAAAGAGCCAGGGTTTTTCTGCAGTTGCAGACCCCTGAAGTGGACCTCTGAGCAAAGCTAGTTGCTCTGGCACCCAATTGGTATAGCTCAGCCTCTCCACGAGTCTGACATATAGCCTTGATCCACATGGCACCATTTCTCCCTATAATTATTTAAGACCTACTGGCCCCTGTCCTTGAGGCAGGCTCAGGTAATCAAAGGCATGGCTCATGTTCAGCAACCTCCATCCTGCCTAATCACCCCAGTCTCTCCAACTTCAGGACCGCCAGCACCTGGAGAGTCTCAGTGAATAAGGGGCTTACAGGTTTTTCACAGACTCAGGGGGACTTGGCCTTCAGGAACAAGTGTCCAGAGCAGAATTTCCTAGAGCTCTACCTGCTGCACTTGGAGAAGTAGACAAGGAGAGGAGGGGGGCCTACAGCTATGCACCCATGACAAGACATGTGTTGAGAAGGACACAGGCTCCTGGAACTGGTTCAAGAAGAAACAAATCTTTAGACTTACTTATAACAGGGAAAGAGATTGAGTCAAAAACCTTCCAGGGGAAAAAAAAAAAGCTCTGCACCTGAGGGCTTCCAGGGAGACTGTACCAGCAAGCATGGGCATCAGTCCTGCACACTCCTTCAAGAAGCATGATGGAGAGAACAGTGCTGGCCCCATTCCAGGAGACACACCACCTGATAGCAAGCCTACAAATCTGTCACAAGAAACCTAAGAACATCCTTTATGAATGTAGCCATAGAGAATCTCATAAACCACTTAGCCAACAGAGTGCTGGCACACAGGAAAACACTAAACCAGGACTGAATGGGACTTTTCCCAGAAGTTCAACGCTAGTTCAACACTCCAAATCAATTAATCTATTGTTAACATTAGAAAAGACAGGGCTGGAGAGATGGCTCAGTGGTCTAAAGCACCTACTTAGAACAAGCTTAACAAAGCATAGAGACCGTGGTTCAATCCCCCAGCACCACATGCCAGCCAGC
>NW_004524723.1:5436180-5443834 GCF_000260255.1 Octodon degus | reverse complement strand
AAAAATTTAAAATATGTAAATAAAAGTATAAGTTAGCAAAATTTGTAGGATTCATCAAAAGCAGCTCTTAAGAGGAAATTTATAACATTTTGATATTCATACTAGAAAAAAAGAGAAAGCTCTAAAATTACCTTAACTTCCACCTTGAGAAAGCAAGAATATAAACCAAATTAAATCCAAATTAAGCAAGGGAAAGAAATAATAAAATAGATCCAAAACCAATAAAAAACTTAAAGAAAATCAATAGAGACAATCAAAGAATCCAGAGTTCTTGTTTACAGAATGATGTTGATAACTCCCTGGCCAGACTACAAAGACAAAGAGAAAAGTGTATGTGTGTGTGAGAGTATTATTTCTAATATTAGAACTGTGAAAGAGGTCATCATTACTGACCTCATGGATATTAGAAGAAGAATAAAGGAATACTATGAATTTAAAAAAAAAAAAAGAATGGGACAGAGGGCAGGATTTATCCTTGAGGTCACTCCCCACCTCAAGGATGCAATTCTCTGAGACCCTATACAGTGTTTGCTGCAAGTAGAAATCCTGAAACTATACTTGGCTTTTATAATGTAAACACTGCTTCAAATTTTTCATATCTTTACATGACCAAGGTTGTATGGCAGAAACTACCCGCCTTTCTTCAGATTTTAGCCCCAGTTTCATGCAGAGTGGTGATGTGCGCAGCACACCAAGGTCCACTTTCAAGCCTCCAGTACAGCTAAGGAGCTAAGAGACTAAACGGCAACCACCACTGAGGGGTTGCTGGGTGTGGCCTCTGGGAAACCACCTTCAAAGATAGCCAAGCTGAGAAAATACTTCTACCTTTTTTCCTTTCTACATATACCTGCCATGATAGCTATCTCGGAGCGGAGCATGAGCTAGCCTAGAGGACAGAAGCTTAGTACTAAGGACCATGGGATGACAGGAAGAGTCTGGCCCTTCTGTATGACAAGGTCTCCATTTCAGCCCTCTGTGAGCATGGTGGCCAGCCCAGCTCCAGACCTTCCTTACAGGAAGAAAAGATCACCCCATGCATTTGGTTAAGCTGCCATATTAAATATGACAACACTCTAGCAGAAAAATAGCTTATCCAGAACTTATTTCATCTTTTGTCCTTTCATTGCTTGTGACTGCCACATTTTGTGTGCACAACAATTATTTGGACTCAGAATATTGTTTTTCTTGGAGAAACAATATTTATCTTGGTGGTTAGCTCTGTAGACTAGCTTGAAGAAGTCTATTGAATTTATAATATACCTGAGGAATGGAGCACAGAACTCTGTCTACTTCCACATAAAGTGTTCTCAGGAATATTTTTTCAGAGTTACAGTTCTCTGACACAGGATTTTGGGTTCGATTACCTGAAAACCTGGGATAAAGGCTCTAATAAAACAGGATTACTGGGGAAAGATAAGTTCCATTGGTTATTCTGAATCAGCTAGCAGAGTTAACCACTAAGACAAGCATTGGCAGCATTACTGTAGGGTTGGAGTAAGTAGTAGCCCACTAGATACCTTGCAGGAACTACTAGGAGTAGCAGTTCTAGAGGAAAATACTATCACATCCTAGCCAGCACTTAAAGGAGTTAACCAGCAATTCTTCTTCATCTTTCCCCATCTCCAACCCTGCTACCTAGCCTCAGCCCAAAACCTAGCTGGCCAGTTTAAACATGCTTAGTAGAAGCAAACCAGAATGACACATTAGAGGGGTATTTTTCCCCCCAAGATCAATCAAATCTATACAAAATAAATATCACAAGCAAAATTCACTGCTAATTCATAGCTAATAAAAGATGGGACAAAATAAAAACAGGTTGGTCAATGTACTAGAAAACAAGAACTCCTTTTTCTGCCTTGTGATGGTGTTTTGAATGTAGTATGCAACTTATAAATAACGATGGTAAATTTTATTTGACACACACATGCATACAGTGATCACTTCTTTCAAAGAAAACAATCAGGACCCACAAAGGGCCCAAGTATTCTTGGGGTACTTGTAAAGATAAGCATTAGTATGGCAGATATTACAAAAGCCAACAAGTGGAGTATTTGGAAACTGTATTTTCTCCATTGACAAATTATTGATTTCTAGTTAATTTCACTAACATAAAATTTACATACAATAAAATGCAACCTTCTGGAGTAGAGATCAATTAAGTTTTGACAAATGGACACATTTTGTAACCCACCATGATTAAGACAAGAAAACACTTCTATTACCCTCCCAGTCCTCCTGGGTAGTCAACCCTGGCCTCCACCCTCAGGCCCAAGTGATCATATTTGCAGACTGTATTTTCTTTTTTTATACATAAACAATGACAATCAGCACCAAAAGCTCCTTCATTTAAAATGTTCCCCACATTTTAAACAACATAAGAGACTCTAAAATTTCAGTTGCAATAAACACAAAATTTTTTCTAAGAAAATGTGAACTGGGCATAGTATCACATGCCTGTAGACCTGGGAAGCTGAGGCAGGAGGATTGCAAGTTTGAAGCCAGATCAGGTAATGTCACGAGACCTGGTCATCAGATCTCTTTAATCATTCCTGAATCACCTGCCTTGATTTCAACATACTCTTATAGCTATGGTATAAAATCCAAGACAAATTAGAACTAATCTTCCGTTTACTGCATTTCTGGGATTCTGTAACCCTGTGACTTAAGAAGGCTCCTAACTCTGAGTAGCCAACCCCGTAACATAGAGTGGAATGTACCTGAGGAACATCCTTGGGGCAAAATTCCTGTTCCTACACACTGATTTTTAAGAGCTTCAGTTATGAAAATACTTACTAATAATTGCAAAGGGTAAGACTTGTCATTCTTACTAAGTGAGTGGCGATAAGAAACTATGTGGTACTGTCTTAAATTGTCTACCTTCCTTGGAATGTAGACCACAAAATATTTAGAACTGCTTTAGGTAGGTTAGTTAATATGATATATAACTAAAAATAAGATTAATTTTATTTGTTATATAGAAATACTAGTGCTAGAAATTGTAATTCTAGGCCATCTGAAGGTAAACTAGATATTTTCCAATCATATCCATATATTTATCTACATTTAACGGGTACATACATGTAAATTATTGATATATAAACATACTTATACATTTATATACTTATCCACATATAATATATAAAGTACATAGATTTAATTTCTAACTTAAGGATTAATAGATGGAAACTTCAAGTAGAAACTGTAAGTAAAAACCTATACAACTAGTAGGAGGTTGAAGAGAGCTAGGACTTTCATATCAAGATTGACAAATGCCACACTTTATTAACTAGAATCCACAGAATATTTGACAAGGGCTAAGTCAGGAGTTTAAGTGGAAACATTCTCTAAAGGGATATAAAGACTAAGGAAACTGCAAAAAAGAAATGGCAAAACTAAGAAAAAAATGTACTCAGATAGTCATTCAAAGACCTGTTATATATTTAGCACTATATGATTATGGAAGTAGTGCTGTACACCAGAGGATTCCTGAGACCCTTTCTGGTCTGTGAGGACAAAACTATTTTCATAGTTCTACTAAGATGCTACCTGTCTATTCACTATGTTGATGCTCTCACTCACGGCACAAAGTCAACGGGGATGAAACTGCTAGTATCAACACCGTGGGATCAAAGTATACTAGTAGCACTGGATTTTCTAAAAAGCTTATATGGATACAGTGGTGCAAACCTATAATCCCAGCACTCTAGAAGGCTGAGGTAGGATGACTGCAGGCAAGAACAGCCTGGGCAACTCAGAGACTTAGTGAGACACCGTCTCAAAAACAAACAAAATAGCTGGGGATGTAGACAGATATTTAGGACCCTATGTTCAATCCTAGCTACCATTAAAAAATACCAATGGGGGGAAAAAAGCTTTGTTGTACAATAAATAGCATATATTTAAGGTGCATAATTTCACGAATTTTAAAATCCTGTCTCAAATCACCACTGATCTATCCTGTTAGTACAATTTTCAAGTTCCAAAATTATGTAGAGAATTGTGTAGTTAAGTTTTTTTTTTTTTTTTTCAGAACCGGGGATTGAACTCAGCCCTTGCGCTTGCCAGGGAAGCGCTTATTCCACTGAGCCATCTCCCTGGCCCCAGTAAGTATTTTTTGATACAAACACTAATCAAAGGCAAACTGAACAAAGTAAACAACAGAGTAAGGACAAACCCAAGGTAGAGGGTCACTGCACCATGACAAAACAGCACTTCATAAGGAGGACAGCATAACTCTCAGTGTGTGATAGCCTGGTAATGGATTCTTAACACATGAGACAAAAACTACCAACCTAAAATAGGGAAAAGACAAGCACACAATTATAACCAAAGGAGGGGGAGTGAAGTGTCTCTCTCCATATGATGTGTAGGACAATACACAGAAAACCAGTAAAAGTATAGCCTTTATAGTCAAATTCATCAATTTGACTTAATCGATATTAATAAAACACTCCACCTACCACAGAATACACATTATTATCAAGTATACATGGGACATTCACCAAGATAACCATATTCTGGGCCATAAAACAAATTTGAAAGGATTAAAATCATATGAAGACTGCTTCTGACTACAATATAATTGGGTAAGAAATCAGCAACAGAAAGATAGATTGAAATATCACAAACACTATATTTCTAAATAATCAAAGTCACAAAAGAAATTAGCAATTTTTTTTTTTTTTTTTCAGCACCGGGGATTGAACTCAGGACCCTGCGCTTGCCAGGCAAGTGCTTATTCTACTGAGCCCTCTCCCTGGCCTAGCAAATATTTTGAACTGAATAAAAATGAAACGGTTTGGAAATCATACCTTGAGATACACTTTTGATACACGAACCTGAAAGCTTCCTATTACTAAAATGTTTCTGATGAGAATGCTCACGATATTGATAGATGTAAATTTTTTATTTTTTATGTATTTATTTTTTGTGGTACCAGGGTCGAACTTGGGACCTTGCGCTTGCCAAGCAGGTGCTTATGCCGCTGTAGATGGAACTTCTAAAATAACAGAATACACGACATACACTGAAATGTGTCATCAGATGCAAGACTGACAGGGCTCAGTAAGCTAGTACTCTCCAAAAGCCCACTGGATGGCATTATGTAAGATCCATTCTGTGCAAGAAGGACTAATGGATTTGTCTTAAGAGTACGAAGAATTCATCCACTGTGGATTTAGAATCTATACTGCAGCTAATGAGCCTTTAAGAAACTACCCCTCATTAAGTTTGGTGTTGTAAAAAGAAAAAAAAAGATCGGTATAGAAAACCTCATAGCTTTCTGAAAAAGACTGTGAAATACTCCTCTTTTGTTCAGCTACATAACTGTGCAGCAACATATCTTCATGCCCTTCAAGCAGACCTGCAGACGGCAACAGCTTGACCAGAGAACAGAATCTAGCTGTCTTCTATAGTCAGATAACAGGAACTTGCAAAATTGTGAAACAATCTAGTCTGCTGATGAAATTCATGTATATAGTTCTTTTCCTTTATTTTATTGAGAAACAAATATCAATGTGACAGTTTCAAAACTGATTAATAGGACAGTCTCACTAATTAATACACTGTACATTGTTATCTTCTTAGTGATTATCTGTAGTACAAGATGCAGACAGAATATCCTGTCCAAAGTTATTTTCTTAAGAATGTTATTTATATTAAAATATAATAAATTTATTATTTTAAATGAATTATATTTTAAAATGTTTTAATGTTTAATATCATTTCATAGCAATGTAAAACTGTTAAGTTTTGCCACAGTAAGATCTGATGATTGAATGAATTACAGAGGAGAAAGCAAAATAACAGCGTAAGGACCTATGATGAGCTGATGACCAGAAAACTTTGAGATAAAAGATGATATAATCTTAATATACTTGTTCATAGCAAATTAATCACCATTACATGGATAAAAAACCCATTCACTGAAATGATTTTATAAGGGCTTCATTAGAATTCTAGCACATTGGCAAAAGGCTGTCTTTTATGTCCACCCCTGGTGGCCAGGTCACATGTCTCCCCCGTGGCAGCCTGGCTGGAAAAGGAAAGAACAGAGGATGAGGTCAGAGGACAGACCCCTCCGAGGCTGAGAGCGCCAGATGTGCACAGCTGGAGTGCTGTGTCCTGCCTGCAGCGTTCCTGTAGGACATGTGCATTCAGACTTGCTGAAGCCCCTACTTAGTTGGGTAATGTTAGAAAAGGATTACACAGCCTTTGTGTGCCTCTTTGTCCTTAAAGCAAGAATCATCATTAAATTACGGCATTACTGTGAAGATCATAAATGTAAGGCACTAGGAAAGTGCTAAGGACAAGTAAATTCTTGGTAAGAATTATTATTGCACAACCTAACTTGAAATATGGAGTAAAAGATGGCACTAGTCCAATGAGGATATGAGAAATATAATAAAACGGTCTAAAAGTTAATTATAAAATGTAGTATGGGAGGCCGGGGAGATGGCTCAGTGGAGTAAGTGCTTTCCTGGCAAGCGCAAGGGCCTGAGTTCAATCCCCTGTTCCGAAAAAAAAAAAAAAAAAAAGTAGTATGTACTATGAGGTTAAAGATCCATAGTATGATCGAGGATGGTAAGAATAAACATCTACCTCAAAATTATCATTTAAAAATGAGTAAATAAATTTGGTATGGACTGTGGATTGAGAAGCACTTACTGAACGTTTTTTTAAAATCAATGCATTTATTTTATGGCTGTGAGAATAAAGATACACCCACAACTAATAACTATGGGGTAAACGGGAATATTTTCCCTCATTTTCAAAGTATAAAGCAAAATAATTTAAACATTTTAAAAAGTTAGTAAAGGAAAGCTACAAAATATTGGGAGTTGTACTATAATAAAAATATTTTGAGTCCAAGTGAAAGAGAAGAATATCGGCTGAATAGAAACCTCCACAGAGCCAAAATAAAACAAAAGCATCATTTCAAACATCAAAGTCAATAGTGGGGTACAGCAGGGGTGGACAGCCTGGCTAGGGTGGAATACTTCACTCGCAGTGGCCATGGGCACAGTGAAGAGCTCTGGAGCCCGGGCCTGTGTAGGGGCAAGGGCAGAATCAGCCAAACAAGCTCCCAGGGGCCCCTTCCGTTCCTGCCCGGCATAAAATATACATTTTAAAAAAATTAATAGGGGGCCGGGTAGATAGCTCAGTAGAATAAGCATTTGCCTGGCAATTGCAAGGGCCCTTAAGGCAGCCTGAGCCAGCCAAAAAAAAAAAAAAAAAAAAAAAAATCCTTCTTTGTTCCTCTAACATCTAATAACTCAACTTGGACTTGATGGCCTAGTGTCCCCCTTCCTGGTGAAGCACTGGCCAGTGCTGATCGGTTCAACAAGTGGAGGAGAAAGCTCCAATAGGTCATCTTAAATGGTCACACATGAAATGACCTCTGTTACCGAGTTGTTTTGGTACCTTTGGCTGATGAGTTGTGAATAAATACAAAAGTTTCCGCCACACAGATCATGATTTATTACTGGTTGCCCACTGCCCTTAACTGGAGCACTCAGCACCTCCAGAAGGGGAGCCTGCGGCATCTTCAGCTCCCTTTCGGTCTCAGGAGTTTCCATATGATATAGAGTTTGATGTTCATTTTATTTTTGATATTCATTTTAGCAGGCAGTAACGAAACAGATGTTCACAGAAA
>NW_004524723.1:5430265-5436080 GCF_000260255.1 Octodon degus | reverse complement strand
AAAGAAAGAAAACCACAGATAGTACTTCAGTGTGCAATCTCTGTGGTCCATTCCATCAACACATTGACAATGAACATCTATATTCTTACTTCTCCGAGGTGCTCCCATATTCCTGTGGGACTTCTATACCAAATACCAGGAGCCCAGGATTTTCTGCCTTTAGGCCATGAACCATGGGTGAGGGGACAGCAATGGCAGAGGCTACTTGATCCTCACCTGAGAAATGTTCCTTTATAGAATCTACTTTGCACCTAAAGACATTCTATATAGGTTGGTGGGAAACGGGAACTTTTATATGATCTATGTTTCTGGTGTTCATCAAACCTCCGGGGCACTGTTTAAGGCAAAGGAAAGTCAAGTATGGTGGTGCATGCCTGTAATCCCCGCACTGGGTAGGCTGAGGCAGGAGGATTGTTACCAGTTCCAAGCCAGGCTGGGCTACAAAGCGAGTTCAAGGCCTGCCTCAACTGGATCGTGACCAGACTAGACCAGATCAGACCAGACCAGACCAGACCAAACCAAAACAAAACAAAACAAAATAAAAGGCAAAGGAGGGGTTTGGCAGAAGAAGTCTGGGTGAGAAGTCAAGAGCGAAGGCCAAAGCCACTTACTTGTGTGAGCCAAGTGTTGCTGCCCATCCCTTGAGCAGGTCTTTCGGATCTCCTGAGTATAATGTTCCAGATTCACGGGGAATACTTACAGAAGACAAAGGCAGCCAAGGAAGAAGGGAACAAGGAAATTCCAACTTAGGATCTTGCCTCAAATCTTACCAAGATTGAAAGTTACATACAGTATTATTTACCTGGAAAATATCTGAATTGTCTTCAAATAGGTTGACAAAATATTTATAATCAGCATAAGCCCAGAATTTGGAATGATCATAATCTCTAAATGGTCCAAAATTATTAGGCTGATCACAGTTCCAGGTCAGAAATTCTTCAAGGGTAGCTTCCACGTAACTACATGTGGTTTCAAACTGAGGAACTGCAATGCAAGAGAACACAGCTTTCAATGTATGGGAAACAGCTTTCTAAATACTGTTGGTTTAAAAATGAATGAACAAATGAATAAATAAGTAAGTAAATACTGATTTTTGTAAACTAAGTTAATTTCAACCAAAAAAGATCTATTTAACTTTAATTAAAAATCTAGTAACTTTTGTGCTTACTATATAATTAGAACCATTTATAACACAGCGCTCATGATTAAACATAAAAGTTAAAAACATGGCTTTAACCTTAAAATTAAGGATAACCCTTATTACATCCCGATTAGCGAAACAAAGGAGCATTTGAGATTCCCAGTCCTCCACGACCCTTCACAGGGAGGCTGTCAAATGTCAAAACTACTTTCATGTTGACATCAAGACATTGGCTGCTTTTTTCCTTGCATTCACTGTCCAGAGACTTCACACCATGGTTCTGTTCTTACGTCTTAAATATCACTAGAGATACACATAGCAGTACAAGCACATCAGGGACTCAACAATTATGAAAGGGATCCTGCTATCAAAATATGTAACAACTACTGTGTTAGGTTCAAAAGTTTCTTAAAAAGCAGCTTAAGAATTGTCTTTGAAAATTTTCTGACTTTGTATTAAACATTTAGCATACAGAGCTCCACAGCATCATTAAGTGGACTATGATAATTTAAAGTCTTTTCATTTATTCATTAATTCATTTATTTCAGAATTATTAAGAACATCACTTGTAATTAATATAGTACTCAGGCTTATAAGAACATAAAAGAAACATATAATAACTGAGATTTTAATATTTTAGACGAAGATAAAAGTTTTAACTAGAATAACAGAGAACTTGAGAAATCGTATCATCAAATACAAAATCTTGTACCACCAACACTTAAGAAGTGGAAGGACCACCAGGCACAATGGCACACATACCTGAGTGGCTGAGGCAGGAAGACAGCCATGAGTTCAAGACAATAGTGCAAGGTCAATCTGAACTACATAGCAAGACCTTGTCACAAAAAAACACAGTGGTGGTAGTCAGGAAAACAATCTGAGATGAATGTTTATCATCTGCCCACAGGTATATTTGTCAGCAGAGGTATGATGTCAATGAATCAAGACTGCAGTCTGGGATTAATATAACATATTTTGCCAGAAGTGCTGCAACTACTTTTTGCTTTGCATGTGGCAAAATATTTTAAACAAACACAAAGAAGTTAATATTTCCTAATATGGTTAATAGAAACTATACACACGTATGTTGGTACACATCTGTAACCCCAGCAACTCAGCAGGCTGAGACCCTGTTTCAAAATGAAGAACAAAACTTTTTAAGGGTTGGAAATATAGCTCAATGTTTCTTGTAGTATATCTCCAGTAAAAACAGAAAGAAAAAAAAAAAAAAAAAAAAAAAGCCTTTGCAAGGCATGAAATCCTTTCAAGAGGAGCATAGATGAGTTAACAGGGAGCCTGACACACAGCAGTGCTCAGTGAGTTCCAGGCACTGCCATGAGCACTGCCATTCATTCAGTTATTTGCAAACTTTTTTTTTTATATATATATTTTTAGGGAAGGGTCTACAGGGTGTTCAGGTTCTCACTACTAGATCAGACTTGTAGTGATCCACCTGTTTACAGCCTCCCAAGAGCTGGGATCACAGGTGTGCGCCACCACGCCCAGTGGGCCCAGGGATCAAACCCCTGCCCCCTGCATCTGCTTGCAGGCACTTTAATCTGCTGAGCTATTTGGCCAGCCTTTATTTGGAAACTTTTAAAAGTTAACTGAATTGGAACAAGAAAGGTAGGCAAACTCTTAACATTTTTCTTTTTCCTCCTTTTCTTTCCTGAACTGCTTAGAATTATACAATCACAGTTTCCCTTCCCTTCTTTTTTCCTAAAACCACAGAATGCCACAGAGGTAAGAGGTAGGATATATGTCAAAGAATAATCCTAAATCAACTGTTTTATCAACCTGTCACTTGACTTCAAGAAGTAGAATTTTACTAAGGCATATTTATCTAAAAGATTAATATCCACATGCTCAAGAGCTCTTTAAATTTTGATTGTTTTTGTGAAGCATTTAGAACAATGCGTGGTAGGCCATAAATCATCAATATATGAATAATCTCTTAATAGCAGCAACATCATGAAAAATTTACCATAATAGCCTAAGAGTACATAAATATTAACGAACAAAAATACATGTGGCAAGAAAGCTTCATGATGCTTGGAAATAGGAGACATTTCTAAATCATCTCAGTAAATACCAATGATTCCGTCACATTACACTGACTGCTAATACCATAGCCAAGCCACTTGCTCTTGGGGTAGAAGGAATGGAACTTTTTGGTTATCCCAGACAAGTCTGCACTGTGCCCTCCAGAACCTGTCCTCATTAGAGGACTTCACATTCTGACACTGCACATTCTGCACATTAAAACGAAAGGCTGAAAGTGTAAAAAGTACATCCAAGAACTCAGACTGCTGGGAAAATTAATGAATGGAAATGACAGATTTTTTTCATTTACATTATGACCTCAAAATAAGACCTTTTCATCCCGCCCTGGTTGGAGCAGCACAGAGGTACTATTCTGTGCTACAGTGACAGCTTCTTGTTCAGTAATACGGGGCAGCTGGTTTTCTTAAGTTTGGTTTATGCAATGGAATTACTCCTGTGTAATTCAACATCACGGTTCCTTCACTGTATGCACAGCAGCCTAGGCAGCTATAACTTTCACTCCATTTACCATAAAACGTTAGGTAAGAAGAAGCTCAACTCTTCAAGATCTGACAGTAACAATACACTGAGCCTGCTTCTAATGATCTTAGCAAAGAACCTTAAAATAATTTTTTTCCCCAGCATGAAAACAATGATTTCTCCATTTTGTTGGACTTTCATCATCTTCTACACAAGGAACAACACATGAGATGTGAGCTCTGCCCAGGAGTTTTGATCACTGCTCCCAACTCACAGATGTTTAGGGTATATTTCTACAATGGCTGTCAAATTATTGCCAGCTGAGATACAACACTGCCACTGACCACATATATTGAAAAATAAATTGGATCCAAACTACTTTCAGAATGTTAACTAGTACAGCCACTATCAAAATCACTACAGAGAATCCTCAAAACCCCAAAAAACTCATCTGACTCAGCCATTCTCTTGTAGATAACAGCCAAAAAGAGTTAAAGACATCGCACTAGAGGGATACGATACACACATATTCATGTTTATAGCAGTACACCTCATAACAGTTAAATCCTGGAAGTAGCCTACATATATCCATGAGCAGATAAACGGACGGACGGAGGAAATATGGCATCATGGCACTTCCATACGAGAGAGTATGACTGTGCCATAAAGACAGGTAAGTTTGAGTCATTTGGAGAAAAACTGATACACTCTGAGATGATAATGTCAAATGAAGTGATGACACACAAGCTTGGCATCTTTTATATGAGAAACTCAAAATATAAATAGATTAAACAGAAAAATAAAAGCCAGATAATAGGAAAAAGGAAGATAGATCTTTTGCAAAAAGAGGACCAAGAAATAGAAGAGAGAAGGAAAGAAAGGAAAGGGGATAAAAAAGAATTGAGATGTGCTATGGACATGTGCCCCCTCCCCACAATGAATGCGATCATTATGTACTGCAAACATACGCCAATAAAAAAGACCTATATGACATTCACTATCTTCTTCCTAAAAGCTAAATAGGCATTACATTAAAAATGCTATCTTCTTTTGTTTTCAGCCAGCTGGGAAAATGGCAGATATTCAGACAGAGCGCAACTACCAGCAGCTGCCAACTATCTTTCAAAACAAAAAGAGGGTCCTTCTGGGAGAAACTGGCAAAGAGAAGCTCCCTCAGTACTACAAGTACATTGGTCTGGGCTTCAAGACCCCCAAAGAGGCCATCAAGGGCACCTATACGGATAAGAAATGCCCCTTTACCAGTAACGTCTCCCTCTGGGGGTGGATCCTGTCTGGCGTGGTGACCAAGATGAAGATGCAGAGGACCCCTGTCACCTGCGGAGACTAGCTCCACTACATCTGCAAATACAATCGCTTTGAGAAGCGCCAAAAGACCATGTCGGTGCACCTGTCGCCCTGCTTCGGGGACATCCAAATCGGTGACGTCATCACAGTGGGCGAGGGCAGGCCCCTGTGCAGGACAGTGCGCTTCAACATGCTTAAGGTCACCAAGGCTGCTGGCAACAAGGAGCAGTTCCAGAAGTTCTAACTTCACCTGGCCACCCTCCAAAGGGAATAAAGTTATTCTGACCCTTGGGGGGGAAAAATGCTTTTTTAAAAAAGTACTAACATTATTTCCAATAACCTAGAAATATTATAGGTAAAACTGACGGCAGAAATACATATATTCAATATAGAAGCTACAAAGATATCCTTATTTATACAACCATTTGCTGTCTACATAGAAGACCCACAAGAACAACAAAAATAAAACTACCAAGATCAATAAGTGGTTGCATATAAAATAAATATACAGAAATAAATTTATTTTATCTATGTAAGAATCAGAATCAGTTAAAAATTATAATAGCCAAAGGCTGGGGAGATAGCTAGGCAGTCTAAGTGCCTGCCTGGCAAGCAATGACCCAGGTTGGATCCTGGGTACTGCATGTGCCACACCCCAGAGGCCCCAGAACCCCTGTTCTGCTGGCCACTAAAACCAGGCATGGTGGTGAACACCTGTAATCCCAGAGCTGGGGAGGCTGAGACAGGAGGATCACTGTGAATCTGAGCTCCATAGTGAGACCCTGTACCAAAAAGAGATTAAAGGGGCTGGTGAGATGGCTCAGTGGTCTAAAGCACCTACTT
>NW_004524723.1:5424777-5430165 GCF_000260255.1 Octodon degus | reverse complement strand
ATATAGCCAAAAATATTTCTGTATAACCACTATACTAAATTTATAATATTTTAAGAAATATGTCTATCTTTTTTTCTAAATTTAAAAATATATATACATATTCAGCGCAGGGTCTACAGGATCTCTACACAGATCAGACTCGTAGTGATTCTCCTGTTTTCAGGCTCCCAAGTGCTGGGATTACAGGCACGCACTACCAAACCCAGTCTCAATTTCATCGCAGTGCACCCTGGGGGCAGGGCCAGCAAGACTAAATCGTTTTGAGACAGGTTTCACTATGCAGTTTAGCCTGGCCTTTGGAACCCAGATTGGCCTCAAGCTCTCAATGACCCTCTGGCCTGAGTTTGCTGAGGGCTAGGATTACATGTGTGTGCTACCATGCCCAGCCAGAAACATGCTCATCTTTATGAAAACCACAAATCTTTTTGCAGAGAGACAACTAGACTTCATAAGCAAAGGTAATGGATTCCTCTGTAAGAATATACAGCATTACAACTATTTTTTTTTCCAAATTTTTAGAGCTTAAATTTTTACTTAAAATTCTAACAGGATTTCTTTAAAACGAGTACTCTGTAACTCTAAAGCTCATTTAGATGAATAAAATTCAGTAACATTTAAGCTGAATGCACAATACAGTTAGGTGCAATCAGTTCAGTGGCTATAACATAGCAGGGTAGTGATAATACACCCTGTACTTTAAAATGACCAGCAGACAAGAGCTGAAACATTTTCAACACAAAGAAATAATCAGTGTCTAATAATGTAGTAGAAATGGTTATCCAGATTTGGACATCACAAAATACAAATACATATTGAAACATTACATGCTACATAAAATACACAATTTTATATCAATTAAAATATAAATAATAAAATGAAAACAAAAAAGTATAACTGGGCAGATTGAGTAATACTTTAAAATATTAAATATATACCAGTGGTAAGGTCTTGTTCTAAAATTATTCTACTGGCCCCCAAACTTACAGCTTAATATATGACTGAGAAGCTTACGCTAGAATATATAAGCATATTGTCACACAATAGTGTTCAAAGAAAGAAAGGTGAAAAGGTGATTAAGTAAAAGATGCTAGAATGGAAGTTCCCAATTTAACAATTTAACTTTTAAAAGTCCAATGAACATTACATAACAATATATATTTACATAAAATAGATAAAAGTAAATGTATAAAAACAAATCAAGGGCCGAGGAGATAGCTCAGTAGAATAAGGGCTTGCCTGGCAAGTACAGGGTCCTGAGTTCAATTTCTGGTACTGGAAAAAAAAAATCAATAGGCTCTTAGGAGAAAATATTAGAATACATATTTCCAGAAGAAGAAATTTCTGAGGACAAAATACTTAAGGATTAAATAAATGAAGATAAAAATGGGAAGCAAAATAAAAATGTAAAACATAAACTGGGAGCTGGGCATGGTGGTACACTGTAATCCAGCCCTTGGGAGGCTGAGACAGGAGAACTGCTACAAGTTCAAGGCCATCCTGAGCTGCAAAGTGAGTTCTAGGCCAGCCTGGACTACGTAGCAAAAACTTGTTTCTCCACTCAGGTGCCTTGCCCCACAAAAGCCAGGAAATATGTCTGTAACAACACAATATATTTAATATGTAAATAATTTATTTTAAAAAATTGGAACCAATAAAGCTGTAATAGTCAGACGGGGTTAAAAAAAGAAACCCACAAATTACTAACAAACATTAACTTATGTTTATTAGTAACAGCAATCAAATTTTAATCAAAATAATGAGATCCATTTTCACCTAGCAGAAAGGTTTTTAGACAACAAAGCCTAATTTTAGCAAATGAGTGGCAAAACAGGCATCAACGCAAGTTCTGGAGATTGTAAATGGAAACCACTTTCGTGCAAAGCTCTGTCCTGTTACCAGACGCCCCTTTCTTCTGCTCCACTAATACCTGAATGTCTACTAGCTGCTCACCCATCCTGGGACACGGCCTTTACCCTCACAAAAGTTATTTTAAAAGAAGAGATTTTAATCTGGTATTTGCTTACACAACTAACCATGTGACTTTAACTGTTCTAAGTATTATTAAGCAATACAAGATGTGTCATACCTGGTGACACACACCTACATTCCTAGCTACTCAGAGAGCTGAGGCAGGACATCACAAGTTCAAGGCCAACTAGAGCAATACAGTGAGAACCTATCTCAGAATAAAGGGTTGGGAATGTAGCTGAGTGATCCCTTAGTTTAATCTCTAGTACTTCCAGGACAAAAGGGAAGAGAGGGGAGGTGGTGAGGGAAGGGGAAAAGAGGAGGGAAGGGGAAGAGCAAAGGAGATGAATAGGAAGTGTTCTGACAGACACACCTGATTTAAGGGATGGGAGCCACAATGACAGGATAAAAGGTCATTTAAGCCAAAAGGAAGAAGAACAATTAACCACATAAAGAAAAGTGGGGAAAAGAAAAGAATGGCTGGACACAACAAACTATAGATACATAAAGACTTTGGAGGAGAAAGTGGCATATTCCTGGAAACACAGAAATTAAAAATGGCCTGAGCTCAGCAAAATTAAGCTGAATGGGGCCGGGGAGATGGTTCAGTGGAGTAAGTGCTTCCCTGGCAAGTGCAAGGACCTGAGTTCAATCCCCGATTCCGCAAAAAAAAAAAAAAAAAATTAAGCTGAATGTTTCATTCCAAATGATACAAGGGGGAAAAACTGGTCTCGGGTGGGTGACCTCCAAATGATACAGGAAACCTCCAAATGACATAAGGAAAAATCATCTCTCGACCTGACCTGCACAAGTTCGTATTCTCTAAAACTGAAGAATTAATTTTAGGAACAAAAGGAGGTTATGAGCAGAATATGTTTATTGAGAGAAATAAAGCTCCTGTTCAAGAGAGGGACAGGAGGGGAGCCCCAGTGGGTTGTTCCCTGGGAAGTTGTCTCTTCCAGGGACTTTTATAGAGGAAAATCACATGGGTCTAAGGTGGTGAACATGGGAACTCCCTTAGTTGGGCATGAGGTGGGACAAAACTTTGGTCAACCAATGAGATTACAAGCACCACTGCTCAGGTAAAATTTATTAAATCCAGGACCAAATGAGGAAGTGAGTCATGTAGCAAGGGGGCATGAATAAGGGACAGGGTCTCTTCCTGTTGGGGGTTGGGCTGGTGTCTCATTTGGGCTCTTTCAAGGTGATAGATACCTATTCAGGATATCAATCCCTAATGTCCATCCCTAG
Source organism: Octodon degus (assembly GCF_000260255.1). NCBI lineage: Eukaryota > Metazoa > Chordata > Mammalia > Rodentia > Octodontidae > Octodon > Octodon degus. Next base: position 5,426,946 of record NW_004524723.1, on the reverse strand, counting down.
GGAAGTATGTAGCTGTGTTTCCTCTTTTTGTCTAGGTCTTGAGGTGTGGCCCATATGGGAGTGTCCGTCTCTTCCAAGTTGCAAAGTCACCCTGTCTTCCATCTTGTCTCCTTGAGGGCCTGTCCCTGTCTGACTGCCTATACTATTTCTATCTAACTTGGCTGCCTGCAACACACTTGGTCTTTAGCCTAAAAGTAATGGGGAGCCAGGAAATGGTTTGAAGCAGAGATGAGATTAAATCTGTGTTTTACAAATTGTCTCTGGTTACCATCTGAGGAACGGCAGGAGCAAGAGAATGCAAGGCAGGAAGCATGGCCTAGGACTAGGGACAAGGCCACAGTAGCTTTGGAGGGGTGAGAAAGCGGGTAATGCTCACTAGAGGCCACTGAGGAGGTGGACAGGAAGGTGGCCACTGGACACGTATGATCTAGGTCACAAGACACCAGAACCACAGGGTAATCAGAAAGACTCAGAGGTTTCTGGGGTGGGGAGCTGCACAGTTTAACACTGCTTCTGAGCATATCCACTGGATGCCCTTTGAGCCCATTCTAGGAAAATCAGTAACCTAGACAAGATTGATTGTGAGGATGTTCACTGCAGTAGTATTACAAATTTAAAACTTGTAAGCAACCTAACAGAATTCTAAAATAAGTTATGACACTGCCATACAAAAGAATGTTAGGTAGCAAGTAAGTCACATTTAATGTCAAGATAGTGGTTCAGAGTATTTCAGTAAAAACATACTTAGTAGGCTATAAACTTAATACAACTTTTTAAAAAAATACAAGAAGGGCTACATGGCTACACATCAAAGTATAACTAGTGATCATATCCAGTTGGTTGGAAAGGTGTTTTAAAATTTCTGTGGGTCTTTTCATGTTTTCAAGTTTTTTCTACAATGAAGTAATATTTGTTCAGTATGTTAAAGTAGGCATTACACTATGCTATGCGTAAGACATCATTTACTTTTGAAAATATTTCTGATACATAGAAAAGTTGACTGACTTGCCCAGGTTTACACAGTAAGCCCACATTAAAACCCATGCACGCTGATTCGAGTATCAGCTCTGTCTATACTGACTATGGAAGGTTTATTTTATACTTTGAGAAATAGTTTGTTTCTTTTCTTTCCTTCTTTTTGAGACAAAATCTTGCTATATACAGTTCAGGATGGCCTTAAAATCACTACATAGCCCAAGCTGGCCTCCAACTTGCAGTGATCCTCCTGCCTCAGCATTCCAAGTGCTGAGACTACAGGTATGAGCCACTATGACCAGCAATAATTTTTAAAAGAACAACTTACCAAAACAATCTCTACAATAGAAGAAAATATTTGCAATTCATATATCTGATAATGGTCTAAAATCTGTAATATATAAAGAACTCTTACACTGCAACATCAAAAAGACAACCAATTAGGTAATGAGCAAAATAATTAAAATATACATGAAAAAATGATCAACATTATTAGTCATCACAGAAATACAAATCAGATCTCCAACGTGAAGACATGCACTTTAATAGTTTTAATAATGTACAGTAATAGTCCCTATTTTGTGGTTTGACTTTCACAGACATTATTTTGTGGGTTTTCAAAAATATTAATCTAAATTATTGCGGATTTTTTGCTATTTTGTACAATTTCGCAGTACCATATAGTAGTATGTTGTTAAAATTATGTAGATTTACCAGTTTAGAAAATGGTAAGAACGTTAGAAGTGTTTTTAAGAGTGTGGGAAAGGTTTCTAAGTGTGTGGGAAGGGTTTGTAAAGCCTTAAAATATATATAAATACTAATTGAAATACGTTGCTACTTTGCTGATTTTCACTTATTGTGGGGGTGTCTGGAATGTAACTCCCATATTAAGTGAGAGACCACTGCAATGAGGTGCAGCTGCTTTGGAAAACAGCTTGCAGTCTCTCAAAATGTTAAATGTATGGTTATCTTATGGTTTAGACCTAAACCCTCGGAAGTCCCATGTTCAGAGATGGGGCTTCTGGACAGTGATTGCAGCACGGGGAACTATACTCATCAGTGGGTTAGTCCATGAATGAGTTCACACGTGAATGTGCTGTTAGGAATTGGAGCCTGGGTGGAAGAGGCCTCACTAAGGGCATGTCTCTGAAGGCTCTTTCTGTCTCTGTCTCTCATTCTCTTATCTCCCCCCCC
>NW_004524723.1:5414915-5424677 GCF_000260255.1 Octodon degus | reverse complement strand
TCTCTCTCTCTCTCTCTCTCTCTCTCTCTCTCTCTCTCTCTCTCTCCTTCATACCCTTCTCTGGCCCTTTCAGCTTTCTCTGCTTCCTGTTGCTGTTGCCATGGTAGGGTTGCTTTACTCTGGCAGGCCTTTCTATTATGCTGTTTTGAGGCCAGCTGACCACAGACTGAACCTTCTGAAACCACAAGCCAAATGCACGTCTCCTTTAAGTTGCAGGTGTCAAGTATCTTGTCTCAGTGATAGGAAGATGACTGATATACTTTAGGACTTAGCAATTCTACTCCTAGGTATATCCCATAGGAAAAGAGTAGTAATAACTCAACTATTCATCAACCGATGAATGGATAAACAAAATGTGTATGTTCATACAATACAATATTATTTGACAATCAAGAGAAATGAAATATTGATTATATAGGTTGTATGTCCCTTATCTGAAATGCTTGTGACTACAAGTATTGATAATTTTGGAATTTGGAATATTTGCACATACATAATGAAACATCCTGGGAAGGAGGTCCAAGTCTAAATATGAAATTCATTACATCTAACCTGCATTTTGACTATGAATACCATGTGAGGTCGGGTGTAGAAGTTTAAGCCTAGCATCATGACAACACTCAGAAAGCTCAGACTTTGGAGATGTCTTGGTTACATTTCTCTCACTGCTGGGACAAAATACCCAACACTCAGAATTAAGCAAGAACAAGTTTATTTAGCTTATCATTTGTGGAAGTTTCAGTTCATGCTCAGCTGGCTCCAAAGCAGAGTGGCACATGGCAGAGGGCAGCAGTTCATGGCAGTGGAAAACAGCAAGAAAAGGGAGGAGGAGCAGCAGAGGCAGAAAGCAAGCCCCTTTCCTTCCTTTATATTGCAGTCAGGCTATCTGCCCCAGGCCAGGTATAGCACTCACACCCACAATCCCAGCATTAGATCATGAATTAATCACAAACTGTAGAAGCCCACCCAGGACTACATGAGGCTTTGGGGAGATAACTAGACACAAACCATAACAGGAGAATTCAAGATTTCATATTTCCAGTTTAGGAATATTTATTTTTTGGGGGGAGGGATGTTCAATTTGTACTGCTACATGGATGAACCCTGAAAACAGGTAAAAGAAACCATACCCCCCAAATCAACAATTGTATGATGCTATCTGTTTATGTCCTGAGTGGGTAAACTGAGAGACAGAAAGGAAACTGGGGCTACAGGAAGGCACAATGGAAAGTGATGCTTCAAGGACACTGCCTTCTCCACGGCATAATGAAGATGCTCTACAACTGCACTGTATGTGATGGTTGTATAGCACTGTGAAAATTCTAACAACCACTGATGTATATACTTGTGAAACAGTTAAAGTGAAGAATTGTGTTATATGAATTTTATGTAAATTTTATTTAAATTATTTAAAAGACCAAGTTATTTTTTTCTGAAGAGTAGTTTTTCAAAATAGCAGTTGTTTTTTTTTTTTTTTAACTTTTTCTTTCATGGTTAATTATTAACTTAAAAATGTCAAATTACTATGGGTCTTCTGTTCAACAGGATGCCAACAGTATCCTAGGAAAGTGGTAAGCAGATTAATACACTGAGTATAAACAAATCACTCAGAACAGGCCTGCGACAACAGCTCTCAAACTATGTTAGCTACTGTTAGTGCTGTACATGGAGACTTGCCGGGATATAAAAATGTAATGATTCCTATTTCTTTCCAAATTAGTTTCTAACACACTTCAAAAAGCAGATTTAGCTAAAAAAAGAAAAAAAAAAAAGAAATAAGAAATTTTTCTGGGGCCGGGGAGACGGCTCAGTAGGATAAGTGCTTGACTGGCAAACGCAAGGATCTGAGTTCAATCTCCGGTTCCGCTAAAAAAAAAAAAAAAAGAAATAAAAAGCAGATTTAGTTCCCTAAAATCAAGAAGGAAAAAAATCTGCATTTTTGTGTTACTGAGGAAAGTGTATCATTCAATTCTGAAAAACAATGCACAGTTTGGTCTGTGATTAGAATGAGAGATCCAGGTACAGTTATCCTGCCAGATCAGTCACAGGAATCCAAAAGACGCTAGATGTAAGGACTAACTCCACGAGTTATGCAATGAAGTCAACGAAAGACGAAGCTAGAAGAGAAGCTGGGGAAGTGTCTAGCTCCTCCTGAGTTATTAATAGATACTTAGAAACCACTTCCCCATGAAGCTTAAACTCTTGAGCTTTGGATCTTACCCACGTCGTAAGACACCTTCAACACCAGACAAGGGTTATAAATTCCATATGATTAGAAACAACACTGTGCTGGACATGGTGGTGCATGCTTGTAATCCCAGCACCACGAGGCGGAGGCAGGACGATTGCTATGAGCTTGAGGCCAGCCTGGGCTACATAGTGAGTTCAGGGGCCGCCTAAACTATACGGAAGAACTTGTCTGAAAAAGGAAAAAAAATCAGAACCAGAAGGAAAGAAAGAAAATCTTTTTTTTCCCTTGTATTAACTGAATTTTAGAGTTAATGGTACTCACTTGATCTGACAATAGGGTAAAGCCCCCAAAATACTAGTATGCATGGGAGAAAAGGGAGTAGACAAAACAAATGAATTTAAGAGAATTAAAAAAAATAGCCAGTCACTAGGATATAGTCCCAGGGGCAGCAGGATGGCTTGAGCCAAAAGGAAAAGAGACAGAGAAAGAACACACTGAGCAAGGGAATGGCTTTGTCCATAGCAGTCCTTGCCTAGCATGTGCAAGCCACTGGCTTGGAACCCCAGAAAGCACAATAAAAAAGGCTGCTTTATCTATATTTCATGCTTGTTAAATGTAATACAGCTCAAGCAGCTGTTAAAACGACAATAAACACTGAGCATTATAGCCTGAAGCTACCGAGACAGGACAGGAGGACGTGCTCTGTATCAGTACTATGAGACTGTGAAACTAGTTACTAGATTGCAGTAGTGGTATTGTACAGTCGCACTGTAGAGTTCCAGTACTGGGCCGTATTGTTCTTTTTTAGTCACATGGGAACATACTCATAGCATATTAACAAATATTTATTAAACTCTACCACATTCAATGAGTCTCAGTGTGGCAATGTACATACATATATATCACATAAAATTAACACACACACAAAAACCTTAGGTCAAAACTCCAAATAGTCCAGGAAAAGTTTTATTTTCTGTACAATGAAAGATGACAAAGAAGATAAGAAGGAAAGATCTCTCGAGACAGGAAAGCGCCACTGAGAAGCAGGCAGCCATGAGGAGAGCAGAGCTAGCGGGCGGCCTCCAGCCTCACCTGTGTCTGTGCTCTTCATGCCCATTCTGAATCGGATCCGCTTGCCCGAAAGGACCTCAGAGAGGTGCTCGGCAGTCCAGTGTCGTGCTGGCCAGTCAGAAACCATGTTGCAGAAGACTGCAGGCTGCTGTAAAGACATTATGATGTCTTTCGCTTTCTCTGGTGTAAAGGGCTTGACATATTCACCTAGAGAGAGGAATTGAGCAACAAATAACTAAAAAAGTATTTCATATTATATGAACAGAAACAGTTAATTGTTGTAACCCAAAAATCAAAAACCGGATTCAACTTGAAAGCGCTTTATTTAGCTGAGATCAGCGGTGGCACATACTCTCATCTCCAAGTATGTGTGTGCTTAGCCTAGGTGAGGCACAGTTTTTAAAGGGAAAAACCACAAGAGTGGGGAAGAGGGGGGATTTTAAAAAGCTTATTTTGAGTTAGTCATGACCAAGGGTTAACTCTTTGTTCCCATAGACAAGGTCACATTTTGTAAACCCTACAGGAATATGTTTTATTTGGCTTAGACTTTTTTTTTTTTTTTTTTTTTTTGTCTTGGTAGTCGGAAGGACATCCAATGACAGTTTTACCCATTTTCAGGTGTTCTGTTTGTTCCTGTAGGAAGGACAGTTTAGCTCATTTTGCAGTCTTATTTGTACAAACAGTCACATTCTTCAGGGAAGGCATGGGTGGGGGGGTTTACAAAACAAATCAAGGTTTTTACAAAAACGGAAGTTACAAAGCTTGTTAGAGGATGGAGATGGAGTTGTGAGCTTATACCAGATAGTCCTTGCTAATAATAAAGTTACAGTACAAACATACAGAGTTACAAAATTGGAATCAATGGCACAGGTTATAACACTAATACTGTTTCTGTTCTAGCAAATCTTTTCATGCAAATTCACTACACATACACTTTGTTGATTACCACTTTAAAAATGTTTGATTTGTAATATTAAAATGACTTTTTTCCATATTAAATTTTAGACATTTGAATGGTAGTAACTATGTACAACTTTCAATGTCAGAAATGACTTTACAGGGGCTGGGGGGTCGATCCCCAAGCCTGCTGTGCTGGTCCCGCCCCCGGAGTGTGCTGAGACAGCAACTGAGACTGGGCGTGGTGGTGCACACCTATAATCCCAGCACTTGGGAGGCTGTAAACAGGAGAATCACTATGAGTCCTATCTAGTAGTGAGACCCTGAACACACCTGCAGACCCTTTCCTAAAAATTACAGGGGAAAATAAAAAGACTTTGGTAAAAATGGCTTTCCAACTGCTTTAAATCTACAAAGTGAAATTTCTGAAAATCTTTTTTTTTTTTTTGCAGGGGAATGCAAAATTGTTATTTCTTAAATAGAGAATTATGTAAGAAATGCTGACAAGAACTATGTTGGAAAGATCAGAGTTGTTGGAGTTAGCAACAATTTTATTTGCTTTATCATGTTTAGTGCTGAAACAAAAGCAAAACCAAACAAAGAAATACTACTGAACTAATGTAGCAGTCAATCTGGAAGAGGAAGAGTACTTTTTATAGCAGTTTTAAGAATTAAAAGATGAGCTAAGATGGTAACTGGAATTAATCTTTGTAGTGATATGAGTCAGAAGCTTACTGTCCCCCCCAAAAGAAAAAAGAAAAAAGAAGCTTACTGTCCCAAGGGAGCAAGGAACAAAGAACAGTGCCTAAGGAAACTGGCCCCCTATAATTCTAGCAAGCTGCAGACAAGGTTACAGATTCCTGGAGGTGACACCCTGTCTGTTCTTTGTTCCTTTACCTGGGAAGTTGCCAAATAGTGATATGTAAACTTAGAGTTTGCTAAATGCCAGAAGACAATATAAATAACAGCTTGTTTACACCAAATTAGTTCCTGAGCCTGCTTGTAGCATTCAATAAATGTAAAAAGTTTTGGTGGCTTAGGGCTCACTTAGGGCAAGACTAGGCTCAGTGAGACCTCTGAGGCTAAATCAGTCTACTTGTCATTTCTCTTGGCTCTGACTATTACATACAACATGTGGCGCCCAATGTGGGGCATGGAAGACAACCAGTGTTAAGTTTAAATTAAGGGTTGCTGGACCATGTGGGTAATGTACGCTCAGAGTAAGCAAGACCAGCGGGAAAAGCTCACAGTAATGGAGAGTAAATACAACCATCTTACCGAGATGTTGCTCAAAGGAGACTTAAATGAGTTTCAAAGAATTATGTTCTCTTATTAAGAGGCAGAGTTACTGATTACAGCCTAAGGAACAGGTTGCTTTACACTTAAAAGTTTGGAAATAAGTTACAAGAGCTCTAGGCAGAGCTAGTCAATTAAGAGAAGCTAGTGTGTGGTCCCTTTGCAATTTGATTTCCTTGACTTTGAAATCTCTGCAGTCTTGACACTGAAGAATCACATCCCCAACAGAGAGTAAACTGCTCTGAAGTTCACTTTTTCCCGTTCCTCAGACCCAGGAAGCTAGTACGGTAAAAGATATTCAAATCGGTAGAGCGACTGGGTGCTTCAACTCTACCTTCAATGTTTACTAAAATTCAACCTCTGTCTCCTCCCCCAACTAATCCCTCTGTTCCTCCATATGAGGATAAGGGACAGTGACTCAGGCTTTACTGCAAGGAAGAAAAAAGGGAGACCTGGAGGCTTACAAAAACATCTTTAGGGACTGGGAGTGGTGGGACGCCCACCTATAATCCCAGTGCTTGGGAGGCTGAAAACAGGAAGATCACTACAAGTCTGATCTATGTATTAAGACCCGTAAACCCTGTATTAAATGCATTAAAAATAAAGAAACAAACAAAAAAACACCTTTAGGAGTTTTTCCTGTGGTCTCTTAGCAGCACTCACCTAAAGACGCAATCAACCTTTGTAACTGGATAAATGCAAGCATAAGCAAATGAACCAAACTCGTCATGACTGAGAAGTTTTACGCTGTATAACTTGTTTCAACTGTGGTAAATTGGATCATAGGAGAAAAGATTCTCAAAAAAGAAAAAGTAAAGATAAAAACAAACTCCTTTTGCACCACTGAAAAGGCAGAGTTAGCTGGCATTATTGTGTTAATACAGCACTGCTTTGATTTATTAAACCTTGTCAGTGATTCCCAATATGCTCAACACACAGTAAAAGAAATAAAAACTGATACTTTGATTCTAGATGGTTCTGAGTTAATGCAATTGTTTTCTATGCCTAAACAGCTTATTAAAAACACAAGTCAGCCTCTCTTTATTGCACATATTAGAAATAATACTATATCACCTGGCCCTGTGTCAACAGGAAACAACTAGATAGATCATTTACTTATAGGAAATGTTCAAGCTGTCTTCTAAAATTTTGGAAAACTTTTCATATTTCCATTATCACAGGAATTCCTTATAATCCCCAAGCTCAAAACCTTGTTAAAGGGCTGGCCAAATAAGTCAGCAGACTAAAGCGCCTGCAAGCAGGCACAGGGGCTGGGGTTCGATCCCCAGGCCTGCCATGCTGGCCCCAGCCCCAGGGCCCACTGAGACTACAATTGAGACTGGGCAAGGTAGTAGGTACTGTAATCCCAGCTCTTGGGAAGCTGTAAACAGGCAGATCACTACCAGTCCGATCTAGTAGTGAGACACTGAACACCCTGAGACACTTCTCTAAAAAATCCAAAAAACAAAACAAAACAAAACTTGTCAATTAGTATAAAAAGCCAAATGGAAAAAAATTTCATTGAGTGAAAAATCGGACAGGTACAGTCTAAAAACCCATCGATGCTTTATCGATGTATACAAAAATGTTTGTTGTTTTCTCAGTTTCTGTATTTATGTTACTTTCTAAGATCACTATAAAGGACTCAGCATGGAATACTGCTTTAAAATCAAGTCCTCAATAGGACACTGAGGATAAAGCAAAGGTATAGCTGAAAGAGTTTAAACCTTCTAGCTTAGATAAAAAATTGAAAAAAAAAAGTTCTTTTCAAATACTGGTTTCTCACCATACGATCAAAATTCTATTAAAACAAAAGGGGAAGGGGCCGGGGAGATGGCTCAGTGGAATAAGTGCTTCCCTGGCAAGTGTGAGGGCCTGAGTTCAATTCCCGGTTCCGCAATAAATAAATAAATAAATAAATAAATAATTAAAATAAAATAAAAGGGGAGTCAATCCCTCCAACTTCACTGGTCAATATAGACTATTAAATTTTTAAACTTTTACAGAAAATAAAAATATAGCAACAAGAAGACAAACCAGGTGTTTTTTGGTTTTTTTTTAAAAGGCTAAATAGGGTCCTTTAGAAAGATCTCCATACTGGACAACAAAAGGGACTCAATCTAATAGTAACCTGGAAAAAAGGGTATGCTTGTGTTTTTCCAGAAAATGCTAAAAGACCTATATGGGTACCAGAGTATACTGTCAGGCTATACCACGAAGCCATATCTAAAAAAAAGTTAACAGTGATGAGGCGAGATCTATCCTGGGGCCTATTCAAAAACAGAAATCTAACATCTAAATTAGGTGATGAAAAATTTCCAAATAGAAATCTAAGGTCTAAATAGGTGATAAGAACCTTTTTACCAAGAGGGCACCGAAGGCAAACAAAGAAGCCCCTGCCCCTCCCAAGGCTGAAGCCAAGGCAAAAGCTTTGAAGGCCAAGAAGGCCATGCTGAAAGACATCCGCAGCCACAAAAAGGAGATGTGAATGTCACCCACCTTCCACTGTCCCAAGACACTGCAGCCCACAGGCAGCCCAGATACCCTTGGAAGAGCGGCCCCAGGAGAAATAAGCTTGACCACTATGCCATCATATCAAGTTCCCCCTGACCATTGAGTCAGCCATGAAAAAGACTGAGGACAATAATACACTCATGTTCATTGTGGATGTCAAAGCCAATAAGCACCAAATCAATCAAGCTGTGAAGAAGCTGTATGACATCACTGTTGCCAAGGTCAACACCCTAATCAGGCCTGATGGAGAGAAGAAGGAATATGTTTGACTAGCTCCCAATTATGATGCATTGGATGTTGCCAACAAAATTGGGATCATCTAAACTGAGTCCAGCTGGCTAATTCTAAATATATACTATTTCCCTCATTAAAATAAATAAATCAATAAATAAGTGATAAAGTATGTAAAAATAATTGAGCTAAATATTACTGGCATCAAGACAAAAATACAAAACTATAAAATATACATGGATATGGATAAAAGATTTTATTCCTTCAAAATTTTTCTAATAAGGGATCTCTGACAATTGACAAAATCTGACTAGTCTAGTTATAATTATAAATTTCTAAAAATTATAATAGAGACTCTATAATTTGGTCAAAGATTTATTTGAATGCACTCTTGATTTTATAAGGATATATATATATATACGTTTATGTGTCTTTCAATAAATAGCTGTTCCTCTTTTTTTTGATGATTTGTTCTAAATATAACTTGAGATACAGACTTAAAAGCATGCTTTCTCCTAAATTATCAAATAGTCAAAGTGCCATCAAAATTGGCTTATATAGTTCAGCATAAAATTTAAGCTAATTAAACAAAAATTCCCCAGAGTGGAAAAATTATGAGAGAGTAGCCCAACTGATGAATAAGAGGTATGGCCAACCTTTTTGTTCATTAATGAAGAGCTCAATAATCTCAATAGTCTCTATGAGACACCCTCAATAAATTGGTCACTGGTTAAAAGATAAAAGTTTTCAAAAAAATTTACAAATTATTGTAACTGTCCTACTAACCTGTTTTGAAACCGTCTCACTGCTACTTCTTTCTCAATAAAATTAATAAAAAATATTTACAATAAAGTTTTTTCTTAAAAAATGGTTTTGGTGCAAAACTAAATTAAAAATCAAAGCTTTTTACATGTGTATGTAATTCATTATAGTTAATCTAAGAGTATATTAAGTGTATTTATGATTCCAGGTGTACAGGTCTTTCAAAATGTACAACAATTGCTTATTTGTGATGAGACTTTTTCTCAGATTCAAAGTTCTTCCTTTAACAAAAAATCTTGTGATATATATCCTATTTAGGGATGTCTAATTAGATAAAAAAAATTTATGCATTAAAGATTGGTTACAAGTGCTATGTCAAAATAAAAATTTAAGTATGTCACAAAATGTCATCAGGATGGTCTTACTATAACATTGTATATGTTACTGATGTCTAAATTTCTGCATAAAAATATGGAACTTTTGTCTATTAGTATTTTATAGGAACTTAGATATTAAGATATCCAGGGACAATTATAAAATGAGCTAATAAAAGCTATAAAATGCTCATTAAACAAAAAGGGGAAATGGCATGGGAATACACATAAATACACCTAGATTAATTGTTCAAAAAGCTCTATTTACATTAAATTTTTTAAGCCAATTGCCAGTGCCAGACAGATCTGCTGCAGACCATTACTGGACAAAAGAAATACTGGCGAAGTGATCTGGGTGCCAACTTGATGAATAAAACCTAAAAAATGAGCAAACATAAATATTCTGATAGAAAAATAGCACCAACC
>NW_004524723.1:5412957-5414355 GCF_000260255.1 Octodon degus | reverse complement strand
CAACACTCCTTTTCCTGTCTCCTGCCTTCATTCACCACACCCTTCCTTTTTAAACAATCATCTACCCAAGAGACAGCGCAGCAGCAACCGGCATGTCATGACAAGCAGCACATATTCAGAAGACCAGAAAGACAGGCACTCCAAGGATGAACCTACTATTACAAATTGCCATCTTCAGTGTAATTGCTTAGTTCACAGTTGTTAGTATATATAGTTAGTCAGGGTGACAATCCTTCCAATTAACTGCTAGATTCGAAAATCTTCTGAAGATTCTCAGGATCACTGCCTTACTCATCTTGTACATATAACTGTCTGGCTTGCCTCTGTCATGTTTCCTAACTCTTCTCCTTACTCTCTCTTCATTGTCTAGTTCTCAAGTTCTTGCTTTCCTTTTAATTGTATTATACCTTTCTATTTGTATTTCTTCTTTTGAGTTCTTATACTACGGAGACTATACGATATTTACATATGTGTGTCTGGTTTATTTTACTTATGAATATATATCTTCAAGTGGTATCCACTTAAATATAAAGGCTTCAAGTTTATCATTCTTTATAGCTGAGTAATACTCCATTGTATAAAAATACCACATCTTTTTCATCCATTCCTCAGGTGACGGGCATCTTGGTTGTTTCCAAGATTGGGCTACCTAAGTTTGCAGACCAAAAATTAGAGAAAAAGGAGGGCTGCAAGGAAAGCCAACATTTTGGCCCCAGCCTTCCAAGGCCAATTAAGACTCAGGACATACGAAAACTTGTACTGTAACATGCTGTAACTCAGTTGTTTCCCAAATTTTCTGATCAAGGAGATTATGGGGCCACAGAGGAAAGTGATCAATGATGTAGAGTGTGCCTAAGGAGAGTGACATGGAGAGAAAACATTTTGTCAGGTTTTCACAGAGAACTAATTGGCCAAGTTAGTTGACCAATTGACTCATCCACATGGCTGACACTGACAAAGGATCTACAAACTGAGGTACAGGGTCTCAGGATAAATCCTGAGGGGATATGACTGACCTTAGCAGATACAAAAGCTACAGTTCTTGTTACATAGGTCTTATCTTGGTCTTAACCATCCAGCAGAAAAGTATAAAAATGAAGTATAAGAAGTAAAGCCATGTTGTTGTGTTGAGCTGTAGGGGACTCAGGTCAACAACTTCTGACATTGCCAGCCAAGAGGAAGACCCAATACTATTATAGACTACTGGACTATTTTGGAATATTTTGCTGAGTTCACATACCTACAATATTTAAATGACGGAACTAAACAAAAAAAGGATACAGATGAATGACCATTTTGTATCTGTGTATTCAAAATGGTTAGCATAGATATATAGCTACATTCTCTTAATTCAATGAACAGAGGGATTTGTTCTAATAGTGTTTGTAAATAGGATAT
>NW_004524723.1:5408688-5411962 GCF_000260255.1 Octodon degus | reverse complement strand
TAATTATACCATTACTTGTCACAACTGTTCCTTATATACATGTTTAAATTCTTCTATTAGCCTTAACTTTTCTTCTATTAGCTTTAACTTTTCTTCTGTTAGCCTAACTTTTATATTCTTAAGGCAAGGACCAGAATGTGGCTTCCTGTACAACTAACAACACCTGTGGCAAGACTCTCCTTCCATGATGCTGAAGGCACTAAAGAACAAAATAAAAAGATTGAATTCTTGGTAGCCATAATTTAAAAAAAAAAAAAAAAAAGCAGTCCAGCCACAGCTGCTACAGCTGGAGTAGCACTGAGGCAAGGTGTACAAACTGTTCACTTTGTGCAGGACTGGCACAAGGACTCAAAATAATTATGAACTTCACAAAGACACATAGATTCAGAGTTAAATACTAAGATAAATGATATAGAATAAGCTGTTATTATGATAGGAGATCAAATTGCTAATCTACAGTGTCAGCTTCGTTTAAAATGTGATTGGAATCCCTCTTCATTCTGTGTAACTCCAATTCCATGGAATCAAACTCACTTCCCAAGGGAAAATGTAAAAAGACATTTATTGCTTCATGGTACTATTACCTCTGATATCCTGTCTCTTTAGCAACATTTGATAATACTTTTGTAAAGCAATTGTCAAACTTGTCTGATACTGATCTGTTACAAGGCATCTCTAATGGTATTAAAAACCTTAATCCTTTTCAGGTTATTTCATGGTTTAGTAGGTTTAGTAGTATAGTAATTATTTATGTTGTCTCTGTATGGTTTGTATATCTTGCCTAGCCTGGTAATGAAGACTAGCCTACCAACAAGCCATGAATCAACAATCTACAGTTCTCACTCACTCTGATGCTTCATAAAAATTTAGCACAAAACAGACATGGTGAAGTATAGTGATATGAGTCTGAAGCTTACTGCTCCAAGGGAACACGGAAAGAAGAACAGAGTCGAAGGAAACCAGCCCCTTGTAATTCCAGCATGCTGGAGACAAGGCAACAGATTCCTGAAGGCAGCCCCCTGTCTGTTCTTTGTTCCTTTACCTGGGAAGCGACCCCATACTATGACATGTAAACTCAGAGTTGGTAAATGCCAGAAGGTGACCAAATCAGCAATGCACATTCCTTAGCCTGGTGGTAGCCCTCAATAAATATAAAAAGTTTCCATGGCTCGGGGCTCACTTAGAGTGAGACTATACTCAGTGAGACCTCTGAGGCTACACTAATCCAGTCTTCCCATCTAACTTTTGGCTCTGGCTGATAACATACAACAAGTCTTGCTTTCAATGCATCTATAAACAGTTTAGGAGATACATTTATATTCTCTAAGATAAATATTTAGAGATATATGTATCTTGAAACTGTGACTTAAAAATTGATTGACTGATTTAATTTTATGTATTTGGCCTAGGGTCTCACTATGCAACTTGGACTCATAGTGATCCTCCTGTTACAGCCTCCCCAGCGCTGGGATTATAGGCATGTACCATCACACTGGGTCTTGGTGGGCCATGTCAGTGTGCCCAGGCTGCTGGTACAGCATGTGGTACTGAGGATCAAACCCGGATCCTAGCACTTACCTAGGCAGGCACTTAGACTGCTGCACTATCTCCATGACCCAAAACTTTTTAACAAGAACGTTTCTCTTTTCCTCCTTCTCTTTCCATCTCCTTATCTCCTCTCTCCCCTCTCCCTTTCTCTCTCTCCTATCCTGGAAATCAAAGCCAGAATCTAGCATATGGGAACCATTCTACCACTAAGTTATACCCTCAGCAAGGAAGTTTCTCTTTAAAGATATCTTAGAATGGAAAGGGTATGAGAATGGGGGAAAAAAGAATCAAGTTATAACATTAACAGGAACAAATTCCCTATGAAGAATGTGATCACGGGCTGGTGAGATGGCTCAGTGGTCTAAAGCACCTACTTAGAACAAGCTTAGCAAAGCACAGGGACCACGGTTCAATACCCCAGCACCACATGCCAGCCAGCCCCGCCCCCTGGTGGGCTGAGCTGGCCACACACACACACACACACACACACAAATAAAATTTTTTAAAAAAGAATGTGATCAGTATGTAAAATGTACCAATAAACTTCATTTTAAAAAAAGGAAAGTGGGGCCAGAGAGGTGGCTCAGCACAACAAGTGCTCGCCTGGCAAGTGCAAGGGCCTGAGTGTAATCCCTGGTTCTACAAAAAAAAAAAAGGAATGTTTGGGAGCTACTAATCATAGTTTTATACTCTGATCTGCAAAACATGCTCATGATTCTCAAAAAAATCAGCTGCCTCTCTATTTTGGTTATTTAATCACCAAATATATCTAATTAAAAAATTAAGAAAATCTTATAAATAATACAAATTCCTCTTCTACCCAATCTTCTAAACTGATAAAGGGAATAGGCTAGGGCTTATCAGAAAAGTTGAGTCGTTTATGTTTGTTTAAATGTAAAGCACCTTACTGAAGATGCTTAACTTAAATCAAGTTGCCTAAATAAATAAAAACAACTTGGGAAGAAAAAAAAGGGGTAAGTATATCCTGGGGACCTGGAAAGATTTGATAGGAAAATTAAAAGCTATAGAAAAAGTGAAGCAACAACACAGCAATAGAAGGGAGTGGAAAATCTGCACTCCGTCCCCAGCTCTCAGCTTGTGAGTGGTACGAAAAGAAACCAAACCTCTGGAGCCAAAATGAACGCTGGGGGTGGGAGGGCAGAGAGAAATGCACCAGCTGATTGGACCAGCAGCTGCTGTGTTCTGCTGGGAGCAGTGTAGGATTCTGCGCCCAAGGGACTCCTTCAACAAACACTCAATGAATGACTATATACAAGTGCCCCCTGTATTCCTGGAGAGCGCACTTGGTCGGACACCACTCCAGGGAAGGGTGATTGTGTGAACCTGGGAGTCAGGCAGATGGCTGCATAGTTTCACTTCAGGGCTCCCAGTGTCATGTTCCCATAGTGACCAGGTAAGAGACAGCCACAGACACCTCCTAATGGGTTGGTGCTAAAGGCCACAGGCTCTGCTCCCATGGCCAGAAGCAAGGCCCAGCCTGAAGCTGCCCTGACTTGACAGTCACTGGCACCCTTGACCTACCCTAATGCATGCTGGTGCCTGCATCCAGCATGGGTCTAAGGCCTTTTTTATCCATCAGTGTGAACAGGGACATGTCTTGACTTGGACAATGCACTAAAATTGTAGATTGTAGAAGAAAACAATTTATTCAAAACACAAAGAAATTTCTTTTCCACTCTTTTTTAGTAAGTGTGTGTGTGGTTTT
>NW_004524723.1:5395440-5408240 GCF_000260255.1 Octodon degus | reverse complement strand
CATGTGGTGCTGGGGGATTGAACCGTGGTCCCTGTGCTTTGCTAAGCTTGTTCTAAGTAGGTGCTTTAGACCACTGAGCCATCTCACCAGCCCTCCACGTTAGTCTTAAACTCAGAACAAGTCTCCTGCCTCAGCCTCCCTCACAAGTGCTTGGATTACAGGTACGCACCACCATGCCTGGCCTCTCCCTTGTTTTCTTTTATCTTCTATTTCTTGTCTGATTTTTTTTAAAACTTTTATCTATTTCTATAAGCACACTTCTAGGCCCCAAAAGAATCCCTTACCCCACTTTTCTTTCCTCCTCATATCATATAGTTTAAATTTTCAATTTTTTTCTTCTTCTATGCCCTGTTCCCAACCTCTTATATCTTTAACAGCACCATAAAATGTTATTGGTTGTAGACAATTAACTCAATAAAATTAGTGAATACTTTGATATCATTAGCAGAAATACAGTAGTCAGATTTAGTACATATTAAGCTGTGGATCAATGCCTGGGTTATCTTGATATCTACAGTACAATTGTGGATTTCTTCTCTATGGTTAAAGGTAGTACATTAGTTCTTATATTGTCTATTAACAACCAATTTGTCCTGGATGATACTACTGTAGCGGATTTGCTTGATATTATAAGGGTCACATAACTGCTGCTGGTAAAGCATTTTTCTGTAAGTCAACAGCTAGATTACCATTGTGACATTAACAATCCTACAGTATCTTCCCAAAGAACTTGGTTTTAGACCAATTATACTGCATCTTCTCCCCAACTCCTGAAATCAATCAAGATGATCAAATCTTGTGGCCAAGGCAAAGCACTATCATAAGCCACTCCCCAGATATCTCATTCATTATAAGGTCTATAAACTAGCAAGAAAGTCTTTACACTCTAAGTGTCCACAAATCTCAATACAAAACAACAAACAAAAACTATACGAATATGACAAAAGAAGACAACAAAATGTCTAAAACTTCCAACTTTCTCAAAGCCAATCCAGCAGGCATCATGTGGGGAACACCTTAAGCCACATATCCAAATTACTCAAAAGGATAACAGAAGTTAGAAACAGATGAAAGAGGAATTCAGTGGGATCACAAAATATATACCTAAAAAGATAAGAAGCAGGAAGGCTGGAAGTGCCTTCTCCCTGACACAGGTCTCACTGCACAAGAGGAGCAACTCAAACCTGCAGATAAACGGTGTGCCTCCTGGAGCAACACAGCAGCGGAGGGGAGCAGTGGATGTGGAAGACTGCGCTAACTAGCGGTGAGTGCTGAGGGCTCGGTCATCCCATGGGAGAGCACCCTGACCAGGAGCATCTTGGAGCGGAGACAGCTGCGTTCAAAACTCAGAGCAGCTGCAGGATCCACCTAGTGGCTCGCAGCTGGGCTCAGGCCTGTGGAAGGTGCAATAATGGCTGCAGGCCAAATGAGTCTGGTCTTTGCCAGAAGGTGCAATAAAAAAAAGCTATTGCTGACTTCCTGGGAAAATCAACACAGATGGAGACTCTGTCTCCACACACTGTCTGCCAGTGACAATACAGACAAGCCAGGAAGTGGACTTGCTTTTTTTCCCCTCTCCCTCTCTTGTTTGCTTTTTGTTGTGGTGGCTATGGTTGGTTTTTTTTTTTTTTTTTTCTTCTCCTTCAGTGTTTGATATTGTTTTTATATGACTGTGAACATAGTTTATAGCCTCTTTGTGGCTGCAGTTCTGTTTTTCTTTTTATCTGTTCTTCTTGCTTTCCCTTCAGTGTTCTATACCGGTTTTAAAAAGTTAGTGTGATTCTTCCTTAGTCCTCCAGCTTTACTTTTAATCTCTTCTTCTACTTCATTATTTTCTCCTCAAGCCTTTGAAATTTTAACCCATGAGGGAAAAATTAACATACTGAGGACTTATATACTGCATATAATTTTCTGGTTTGTTTTCCATTTTATTATATAATCACAAATCTAGTTCATATAGTTAAAGGTAGCAAATTAACAGTGTTTTGGTATCCCCCAAAGCTTCATGCAGTCATGAGACAGGCTTCTAGAGTTTGTGATTAATTCATGATCCAATGTTGGGATTATGGGTGTAAATGGTGCTGGATTATGGGTGTGAGTGCTACCCCCACCCCCTGCTCCCTGGCAGATGGCTTGAATCTAATATAAGGAAGAGAGGCTTGCTCTCTGCCACTGCTCCTCTAGATTGGCTCTTGGTGTCTACTATTTTCCACCACCATGAACTGCTGCCTTCTGCCATGTGTCACTCTGTCTTGGAGCCAGCTGATCATGGACTAAAATCTCCACAAACTGTGAGCTAAATAAACCTTTCCTTCCTTAATTTGAGGCGTCTGTCATTTTGCCCCAGCAACATGAGAAAAGTAACTGAGATAAATGGTTACTTCAGTTTGTCATTTCCGAGGCTGTGTTTAATGTTGTTGTTATTGCTGATGGCATTACTTTAGCCAAAAGTTACATAATTGCTCTAACAGCTTTTCTTCCTAGTCTTTCTTTTTTTTCTTTTCTTTTTTTTTGGTGCAGGGTCTCATTATGCAGCTCAGACTTGTAGTGATCTTCCTGATTTCTGCCTCCCTAGTGCTGGGATTACAGGCATATGCTACCACGCCTGGACTCCACTGCCAGCTCAGCACGCCTGGAGGTGGGGCTGGCATGGCATGTGGTGCCAGGGGATCGAACCCTGGCCCCTGCGCTTACCTAAGCAAGCGCTTAGTTCACTGAGTTATACCACCAGCCCTATCTTCCTGGTATTTCAAGACTGAGATTGACTAAGGGTCATAGCAAATACTGTGACACAGTGCCAAAGAACCAGCAGGGGCTAGGCCAAACAGGCAGCAATTTCTCATCCTGAACAAATTGAAGACATAGAACCTGGCAACAAACTCAAAACCCCCAAAACAGCTACACCTGTAAGACACTTTGGAAAAGTATTTATTTCCTCAGGGCTCTAAATACTAGCAATAAAGCAACCCATCATAGGCAATATACAAGTATTACTCCAGAAATTAAACTGAAGAAAGAAAGGGAAAAAAAGGACAAGCACTTGAACAAGATATAGCTCCACACATCCAGTTCACCAAAAGCACATCCAGGGTGCAAAAGCCACCCACCTGGTCACTCTGACATCATAACAACTGAATGAGGCTCTAGAAAATATCAAATCAGAAATAATTTGTGAGATGACTGCAGAGATGGTATCCACAATGAAAACCATGCTTAGTGACTCTAAAAAAGATACAAATAAAAAACAGGAGTTTAAGAAAATGATAAAAGTCAAGAATATCCACTACAAGCAAGAAACGAAATTCATAAGACAAATTCAGGGAGATATAAAAATCCAAAACAAGCCTGGCATGACTACGTCCTGCGCGTGTTCTCTGGAGCAGTACTCATTCACTTCCACCCGTGCTCTTTCCCACCTAAGTGTGCACCACATCTCCACGAAGACTCGATGGACATGGACATGAGCCCCCTGAGGCCCCAGAACTAGCTCTTCAGTTTGAACTAAAGGCTGACAAAGATTACCACTGTAAGGTGGATAACAAAGAAAATGAGCACCAGTTGTCATTAAGAACAGTCAGTTTAGGGGCTGGTGCAAAGGATGAACTGCACATTGTTGAAGCAGGGGCTATTAATTATGAAGACTGTCCAATTAATGTAACACTGGCAACTTTGAAAATGTCTGTATAGCCAACGGTTTCTCTTGGGGACTTTCAAATTACATCATCTGTTGTCTTAAGGTTGAAGTGTGGTTCAAGGCCTGTGCATATTAGTGGACAACATTTAGTAGCTGTGGAAAAAGATACAGAATCGGAAGAGGAAGAGGAAGAAGATGTAAAACTCCGAAGTATATGTGGAAAACAATTTGCCCCTGGAGGTGGCAGCAAGGTTCCACAGAAAAAAGTAAAACTCACTGCTGATGAAGATGATGAGGATGATGAAGACAAGGACAAGGATGAGAATGATGATGGTGATGATGATGATGATTTTGATGAAGAAACTGAAGAGAAAGCTCCAGTGAAGAAATCGATACAAGATACTCCAGCCAAAACTGCACAAAAATCAAACCAAGATGGAAAAGACTCAAAACCATCAACACCAAGATCAAAAGGGCAGGAATCCTTCAAGAAACAGGAAAAGAGTCCTGAAATACCCAAAGGACCTAGTTCTGTAAGCAAAAATGCAATCAAGTGTAGAAAAAGGTGGTTTTCTTCCCAGAGTGGAACCCAAATTCATCAGTTATGTGAAGAATTGCTTCCAGCTGACTGACCAGGAGGCTATTCGAGATCTCTGGCAGTGGAGGAAGTCTCTTTAAGAAAACAGTTTAAACAGTTTGAAAAAGGTTTCCATCTTCTTTCGTTTCTGTAACAATTGCTATCTGGCTATCCTTTTTATAATGCAAAGTGAGAACTTTCCCTACCATGTTTGATAAATGTTGTCGAGGCCCCATTGCCAAGAATGTGTTGTTTGAAATACCTGTTTAGTTTTTAAAGATGGAACTCCACCTTTATTTGGTTTTAAGTATGTATGGAATGCAATGATAAGACATAGTAGTAGTGGTGGTCAGGCATGGAGATGGTAGGGAGACAAATATACATGTGAAATAAACTCAGTATTTTAATGAAGTAAAAAAAAAAATCCAAAACAAACCAATATCCATCAAGAAATCAAAGATGTAATTAAAAATCTATCAACAAAGAAAAGTTCAGGCCTTGATGGATTCACTGCTGAATTCTGCAAGAAATTTAGAGAAGATAATGCCACTACTTTTTAAATTCTACAATATTGAAAAGGAGGCAATACTCCCAAATTCATTCGTGAAGCAAGCATTTCCCTGATAGCAAACCAGAGAAGGATTCAACTAAAAAGTAGAACTACAGTCCAATATCCCTAATGAACATAACGGCAGAATTCCTCAATAAGACACTGGCAAACAGAATGCAGCAAATCATCAAGATTATACTTCATCCCCAAGTGGGATTCATCTTAGGGATGTAGGATGGTTCAACATACATAATTAACAATATTATTTGTTATATTATAGTTAACTGTATTAACAAAGGAAAAAAATCATATGGTCATTTAAATAGATACAGAAAAAGCTTCTGACAAAGTCCAGCACCAATTCAAGATAAAAATCCTACAGAAAATTGAAATCGCTGATCTTTATCTCAATCTGGTGAAAGCCATCTATAACAAACCAACACCCAACATCATACTAAATGGGTAAAAAGTGAAAGTATTCGCTCTAAAATCCGGAGCAAGACAAGAATGTCCATTGTTTCCACTCTGATTCAACACAGTCCTGGAAACTTTAGCCAATGCAATTAGTTGAAAGAAAAGGAATAACAAGAAGAAAGAAATAAGTTAAATTATCATTATTTGTGCATGACATGATACTCTACATAGAAGACCCCAAAACTCCTCTAAAAACCTGCTAGATTTAATAAATTCAGTACCATAACTGGATACAAAAATCAACACTCAAAATTCAGTAGCATTCCTGTACACAAATAAACCCAACAGAAATAAGGTATTCCCATAATGGGGAGCACCATAAGAAATTCCTGACCACTAAATCAGCATTATAAAAATTCTCAAGGATAACCTTGAAAGAGATGATGAAGCCAACAATGCCAATAAGTCAAAAAGAATGAATACAAGTGGTGGGTTGAACAGCAAATTTAAAAAGATAAAATTAGCAACAGAAAAATAATACAATCATAGGAGTAAGTCAATACCTCTTAATAATAACTTTCCATGTGTACAGTCCCAAATCCCCAATCAAAATCTAGATTGGCAGAATGGATCAACAAACAAATGCAATATCCAATAATACACAAACACAAATTTAACCCAAAATAAAATACATGGATTAAATCTGAAAGGATGGAAAAAATATTCCTTGCAAAAGGAACCTGGAAGAGCTGGCAAGGTAACTCAGTGGACTAAGTGCCTGCTTAAGCAAGCACAGGGACTGGCGTTCAATTCCTGGTACCACATGCCTCGCTGGTCCCACCCCTGGGTGCACTGAGCCTGTGACCGAGTCTGGGTATGGTGGGGCATACCTGTAATACCATCACTGAGGAGGCTGAAAACAGGAGGATCACTATGAATCTGATCTGTGTAGTGAGACCCTGTACCAAAAAATAAAAAAAAGAAGAGGGTAAAAAAATGGAATCTGGAAAAGAGAAGTTGTTAATCTAATTTCAAACAAAGTAGATTCCAAGCCAAGACTGATCAGAAGAGACAAGGTTACCATACATTGGCTAAGGGAACAATTCCACAGGAATTAACAATTATAAACATATACATACCTGATACCAGTATATCCAACCTCATAAAACAAACACCCTACTTTCACAAAAGGACAGATCATCTAGACCAAGAAATCAACAAAGACATATCAGAATTGAACTAAACTTTTTTTTTTGAGGGGTCAGTCTCAGGCTCAGTCTGCCCTGAGAGAAGGGCTGGCACTGCATATGATGTCAGGGATTGAACCACAGTCCCCTGCGCCTGCCTAAGCTTGCCTAAGCAGGCGCTTTAGATTGCTGAGCTATAGCCAACCCCTGAACTAAACTTCTGAACAAACAGACTTAATAGATATCTGTGCAGTGTTCCCTCCAACAGCAAGAAAACACACGTTTTTGAGTAGCACATGAGACATTTTCCAACACAGACCACACATTAGCCGAACAGCAAGTTTAAGTAAATGCAAATAAATTATCTTGTGCATATTATTATATCATAATAAAATAAAATAAGAAATCAATGACCAAGGACACCACAGAAACCATGTAAACTAGTGGAAATAATATCTTCTTGAATAATCACTAAATCACAGATGAAATCAAAGAGGACATTAGACAGTTTTTTAAATCAAAAGATAATGCTACAATGATTCACCAGAAACTCCAAGACACAATGAAAGCAGTCTTAATGGTAGGTTTATAGTAGTAAATCCCCTTATCAGGAAAACAGAGAGCAAAAGAACCTACAGGTGCACCTCAAGGTCCTAGAGAAACAAGAGCAATCCAAATCCAAAACTAGCACAAAGAGGAAAATTTTAAGACCAGAAATTAATGAAAATGAAACTAAATGAATAGAAAGAGTCAATACACTGAAGAATTGGTTTCTTGAACGAATATACCAAATAAAGAAACCCTTCCTAATCTTACCAAAAAGATCTAAATCTATGCCATTGGAAATTAAAAAGACAAAATCCTTATGGATTCTGCCTGAATCTAGATCATTGCTAACTACTTTGAGAATCTGTACCTAATTAAAATGTAAATTCAGAAGAAATGAACAGATTCCCAGATACATATGAATGATCAAGACTGAGCCAGAAATATAAAAACCCAGAATAGTCCAATAACTGGTAATGAAATGGAAGAAGTAATAATAAAAAAACCTGCCAACTAAGAAAAGCCCAGAAAAAAAAAAAAAAAAAGCCCAGGACTCCAATAGATACACTGCCAGATTGTGTAAGAACTTTAGACAAGACCTAATGCCAACACACCTCAAAGTCTTTAATGAAATCAAAGGGGAAGCAGTACTCCCAAAGTGATTGCTGGAAGCAAGTATCACCCTGATTTCAAAACTAGAAAAAGACCCAACAAAAGAGACAATTACAGGCCAATCTCGTTAATAAATATTGATTCAAAAATCTTCAATAAGATACTTTCAAACAGACTGCAGCAAGTCATTATAAAGACCATCCATCATGAAAAAGCAGGATTCGTTCCAGGGATGCAGGGATGACTCAACATACACAAATCAGCATATATAATGCATCATATAAACAGAAGTAAGGACAAAAACCACATGATCATTTTAGTGTAAGAAAACCCTGAGTTTATAATATGAAATCCCAAATTTAAAATGTGACCAAGAATCAAACTTTTTGTCTTAATTTTAAAATAGTTGGGTTTTGTTTTGCTTTCACTTTGCCAGGTACGTTAACTTTACAATCAAGGTCTGAATCCACACTGGCCTAGCAACACTCAGTATGTGATGGCACCACACACACTCTTGTCTCACTCAGACTGCCTGGAATTTATGTGCATGAAAATAAGACAAGCTACATTTTTGTATTATGTATTTTGCAAGTTTTGTGTGTATTTTTTGCATTTATTTTGTATGTATTGTGTATTTGCAAGTTTTGCTAGAGTACTGTGGGGAAGGTAGATCTTACCCTCTATTCTTAGGATTTCTGGCTTGTGCTGTCATAAGACAGTTCAACAGTAAAAAAGAATATACATTTTATTACTCTCACATGAACATTGTGACATTCACCAAAAAATATAAAAACAAAACAAAAAACACAGAAGTAGAATACAACACTTAAATACTAGGTTGGAATGCCAGAGAAGTAAGGGTTAGTTTAACAAGGTTTGTCAGATCTCTATTTATAAAAATGACTTCCTTTCTCCCTTTCTCCTAATAAGAGGGTACCTTTCCCATGGCAATTTCTTCAGCATTTGGGGAAGAAAAAGGAAACTGAAAGTTCCCTTTCTGTACCTGCTATTTTTCAAGTGCCTTTATCCCAAAATAACCAACATGCCAATGTGGCATATTTTGATTCCCTGTAACTGTGAAAGGATACAATAAGGTTGGAGGTACAAAGCTCTGGGTTTGATTCTATGCCTAGAGGCAGAGGAGGAGACAGAGGAGAGGAGAAGGAGGAAGCTGATGGAACAGTGAAGAGGAGGAAGGTGAGGGGACATATAATACATTCATAATATATTCTGATGTCCATGATACATAAATTTGAAACAACTGATGAAACACCCGAGAAAATGAAACAAGTCTCAAAGAACCATTCATTATCCCATTAACTCATGCATAGGGCTTTAACAAAATAATACACTATCTACATACCCATACACACACATACACATATATAATATGTCATAAGGCAAAACATTTACTATTACACTATAACTAAAAATATAAATAACCTACTACTCCAATGAATAGAAACATTTACTAAATTATGACAGCAATCCCATGGTATATCATATGTATAAAAATAAAAATAAGCACCATGGATATATGTGTAAGAGTACAAAATGAGAGGGAAGAGGAGGTCCTGTAACTGAAAAGAGAGTTGGTGGACTAGCAAAGCAAGAAGTATAAGGTTCTAAACTAGAAGGAGTGTTAGAGAAGAAGACAGAGTTTTCAGCCAGGTATGTAGGGTGAGAAGTAATGCATTTGCTTAGGTTTCCAGGTGTGGTGACTCGTCATACAGTCAGGAGCAACAGCTTATTCTATACGGAAGATAAAGAGTGTGAAAATGATCAGTATAACAATACCATATATTTACTGTATAGTGTTTTACTCTGTGACATGTTTGTTACACACATTAAGAGTGTTCATGTGCTCCTCTAAGAAGCCAATATAAACAGAAAATACTTCCATTATCCAAAGGCTAAAAAGGAAGCTCAGATGTCAGATGATTTGGAACTAGAAATCATGTTCCCTGATTCAAGTCCAGCATCTGTCCCACTACACATCCTACTTTCAGAGAACATTTTTTTTTTTGGGGGGGTGAGGGGTACCAGGGATTGAACTCAGGACCTTGTTCTTGCCAGGCAGGCACTTAAACCACTGAACCCTAACCCTCTGCTTCCAGAGAATTTAAATGGTAAGATTTCACCAAGGGCTGAAAACGGGAGACAGTATGAGCTGAAAAGGTAGGTACACTCAGGAAATCTTACGATCAACTCATAGATAACAGTCCAAGTGTGCTCTGGGGGGAGAGACCTGCTGGGGAGTGTGCATGGGTGATAGGGACCTAATTGCCTCCCTGCCTACTACCCATTCTCTCCCTCCTTATTAGCTGAACTCTGCAATAATATGGATGAAAAATTGTATCTCCCAGCCTCCACTGCAGACAGAAGTAGACAGGGATGTATTTGGAAATTGCTAAGTCAGCCTTTTTGTCCTTACCCTCCTCTCCTAGAAAGACACTGCCTGGAAAACTGACGCAATTGTTACCCAGCTTAGGAAGCTAAAGACAGGCTAAGGAAATTGCAAAATTTGATCCCCAAAAACATGAAGATGCCTACTTTGCACTAATGATCCAACAGCAACAAATCTTGCACTCCTGAAACCTTTTGCATAAAAAATAAACCCTTACAATCAAGATGGTTATCAGTTCAGAACTGAAGAACACCTTGCCTTCTGAGGCAGGACCATTCTCAAGGACAACAACTCTCCCTTCCTCTAAAGTGCTCTGTGGTTTAGGATGTGCACAGCTCATCCAGCAGCGTTCTGTAGCATTCTTTCAGTTCTAAGCTGTAAAACGTTCAACCTTTGAACACTTTGCATCTCCAACACTAAAGGGCAAAGCAAAACAGAAGTACCCGTCCTTGCAGGGTAGCAACTTTTTCATTCTACTTATTTTAAATTAGAGACCACACACCACATGTATTTGAATATTCCCAAAACAGTTCTTTTATTTGGACCAGTATGCCTGGCTACTACCCTTCCACAAATACACACACAGGCATTAGTAACACAGAAATACTGTTTTGAAAAAATAGTTTCAAAGAATTTTCCTTAATATAATGCCATATTTTAAAGAAATACATTTCATGATCTGATCTAAAATCCTAGATATCCAAGAGACTACTTAATAGAAGAGCTCCAAAATTTTGCTGGGGAAGTACCTGATTAGTGATTGGTATTTATTTAAAATCCAAATAAATGAAAAGCATTTAAAGTTGAATACAACCAAATAGGATGTTAAGCATAAGAGGAAATTAGGAATACAGAATTTCAGCTCCATCAGTTAAATAAAACAATGGGTTGTGAGATAAAACTAATTTGGTTTCTGATAGTTTAATCAACAAAGAACTGGGTCATTAAGTTAACAAGCTTAAGCCTTACAATTTCCCTTAAAGAAGACTACAAGGCTACACTGGATTAATTAAATAGCCCAGGGATGTACACAGTCATTACACTCTGGGAGTATCTACAAAGAGCTATAAAAATTCTGAAGTAACTTCAACAGTCTTTAAAGGGTAAGTGTATTCGGGTTTTAACTTGCAGCAAGCAGTAATTTCTAACCAGATGACTTTGAAACTGCAGAAAAAAGATTACTAATCAAGGTATACATAATAGTCTTTTCTCCCTTCAAACGTAGCATATTTGGTCCATTTATTACAGCATGCACTACGATTAATTCTTTGGAGATAATGAAACACCATCAAAGAGCAAATTTCCTTCTCAGTAATTTTTTTAAAAAATTAATGAAAAATGCAAGATAATTTAAAGTCTACTTTGTCTGAATTAGCTAGCAATTTGGCTTAGTCAGTTCATAGCTTGGATATGTATCTGAGAATTAGATTTCTTTTCTTTTCTTTTGTCTTTGTGATACAGAGTTTCACTATGCAGTTCAGGCTGGCCTTGAACTCACTTTGTAGCCAAGATGGCCTTGAACTCACAATGATCCTCCTGCCTCAGCCCTCTGGTTATTGGGTTTACAAGTATATGCCACCATGCCTGGTGAGATTTAGAAGTCAAAAACAAGGATAAGGAATATTCACCAAGACTCCATAATATTTCCCCCGTATTAGTATAACAAAGATAAAGATCTGTACCTTGAAATTAAACTTGCTTCTCATATCAGATGTAGTATTTATAGACATTACAATTTTTTGGAAGGTGATATGAGCTACAATACAGAGAATCACAACAGTGATACAGTATGAATAAACAGAGTCCTAGCTTGGGGTGATAATGTATCGATAAATAAATACGTACAGGCCCACAATGCTTTCATCAATCTGACAACTACTGTACTTTGTGTTGTGAGTATATATTGTAGCACAGGCACATAACTGGGTGCACTTACATATGCACAACTCAGCTTAGGTAACTGTGCATGCATGCACTATGTCATTATGCTAATACACACAAACTTAAACCTTGATAATGACTGATATATGGACATACAATAAAGACACATGCTTGCTGTTGCTGATGTCAGCTCCACTTCTTTTCTTTCCTCTGGGACCTCATCTACAAAAATACCCCTTTAGCTCTCCAACTATGACACTGTGTGTTCGCCTTCAAAATTCAGGTACTGAAATGTAATGGTCAACAGGATCACAATGAAGGTGGTATCATTTATGGGGTTTTTTGTGTGATAATAGGCATTAAACCATGGCCTTCACCATGAGCTACAGCTTCAGCTCTTTTTTGAGACAAGGTCTCAATTAGTTGCTAATTGTTAACTTGCCAAGACTGAGCTTGAACTTGAGATTTCCCTGCCTTGGCTTCCTAGAGTGCTGGGATCATAGATCTATGCCACTACTTGCAGCCTTAAAAGTGGTATCTTTTTTCAGTTTTTTTTTTATTACTGTTTGCAATATATTCATAATGAATATATTCATCATGGGAAGTTACATATACATCTTAGTCCTTTTTATTTCCTCTACCATTCCTGTATCTTCTCTTTCCCTCCACCTGTAGGAACCTTTTCCATATGTAAAGGTCTACCACCCTGTTTGGTATCATCTGTCTTTTATTTTGCTCTTTAAATTATTTATCCTTTGGACTGGCCCTAATAGCTCATTATTTGGTAGACGTAGCAGCCAGGGTTTGAGCCCCGGCATGCCCTGCCGGCCCCACCCTGTGGGCGCACTGAGACAGGATAGAGACTGGGCATGGTGGCACGTGCCAGTAATCCCAGCTCTTTGGAAGCTGAACACAGGCAGATCACTGCAAGTCCAATCTATGTAGTGAGACCCTGGTGACCCTTACTAAAATACAAAAAAAAAAAAAAAAAA
>NW_004524723.1:5384401-5395286 GCF_000260255.1 Octodon degus | reverse complement strand
AAGAAAAACCATGCACAATCACACACACACACACACACACACACACACAAAGAAAGAAAGAAAGAAAGACAGACAGACTACGGTATTTTACCTTTTATGTCTGGCTTATTTCACTTAGCATTATTAACTTTTTTCATTGCTGGGGCAAAATAACCAACACGTGAAACTTTAAGGATAGGAGGTTTGTTTTGGCTCACATTTCAGAGCACAGCTGGCTGGCTCCAAGGTGTGATGATGATATGACACAGGGACATGACCGAGAAAACAGCTGCTCATGATAGGGGAGCCAGGAAGCAAAGAGAGATCAAGGGAGGAGATGGGCAGGGAGAGATGATCTTACATGTCATGCTCACAGTGACCGGCCTTTTCTTATCAGGCCCCTCCTCCTAACAAGAAGTCAGCTACAATTCCCCCAGTATCCTATTAACTTCCAAAGCTCCCATCTATGATTGCATGAAGCTTTAGGGGGACATCTAGATATAATCCATAACATTCTGCTCCTAGCCCTCAAAAAGACTCATATGCATCTTTGTATGCAGACTTTTAATCCATCACTAAAATTACCAAAATTCCAACACTTTTAGCATTGCTGAAAAGCTCAAATCAAGTCTCCTCTGAGACTCAAGGCAAACTCTTAGCCACAAACTCTAAAAAAAGAGTCAAACATCATATAATGTCACAGGTAAACATTTGTATTTTAAAAAGAAGAAATAGGGGCACAGAAATCAATAAGACAAAAGCAACACTAGAACCAAGGGGAAGTGTTAATTCCTATAGCTCTACAGCCAACACCCAGGATCAGATGTGAGATGCAAGCTCTAAAAACTTTGAAAAGATCCACCTCTATGGCATTTTTGATGGTCATAGGCCTTGTGGTTTCTCCTTCAGGCTAGCTTTGCTTAGATGTTTGTGTTCCTGGTTTCTTCAATACCTGGGGCATCTGCTACATTTTCAGCTTTAGTCTGACAGCATCATAAACTTCCCCCTCAGGAGCATACTGCCTGGCCTCTCAAGCCTTCTAAAACCTGAGTGGAAGACTTCCTGCTCCACAACTCTCACATTCTGCATATCTGGAAAACCCAGCACCACAGAAATGATACCAAGGTCTGCTAGCAGCTTGAACAGAAGCAAGGTCTTTTTGTAACACAAATGGAGGAACTCCATTGCCTGGAGGTACTGAATAGAATTCCGGAGAATGAGTCCCCTAGAGAGTTGTTCTTTGACAGAGGACCCAGGGATAGGGTGGAGGTTTCCTGTCAAATCAAAGTCTTATTTTTGTAATTTTAATCTTGCAAATGTAGGGCCTGGTTGGTTGTAAACATACCCTTATGCCCCACCACTGGAAAGTCAAGATTCCTATTATCTTGATCCAAAGGACTTAGCTTTTTTTTCACATCCAAAGGTTTACTTGACAAAAAATAAAGTGATACTATTATAAACATAGAAAAGCTGTCAACCCTACAAACATTACAAAAGTATAAATAAAATTATACTCTCATTAATAAACCAAGAATGCTTTAAGAAACTTTTCCTCCTGTATTCTTTTATTATGCTCTTTATTGACATTTGCATTTTCATACAAGAAAAGCCATGTGATATGTCAGCCTGTTTGTCTGATTTCTTCACTTAACAGTATGATCTCAAAGTGTATCTCTTCTCTCATATCATTCAAGTTTATATCTCTTCATGGCAGAGCAGTACTCCATTCTGTATGAATACCACACTTTCTTTATTCGTTCATCTGTTGATGGACAGATGGGCAGCTTCCAGGATTTAGCTATCATGACTTGCTCTTCTATGAACATGAATATATATGTACCACTGTAATATGATGTCATTGTGTCTCTGGGGAAGACACCTAGAAGGTGAGCAGCTGGGTCAAATGAAATTTCTGGTTTCTCTGCACTGAGGAACCTGGTTTACTAGGTTACTGTACTGGTTTACTGGTTTCTATAATGGCTGCAGTAGTTCACATTCCCACCAAGAATGCAGAAGGTTTCCTTTGTGTCTGAAGCCTCACCAGCATTTGTTACTTGATTTTTTTTTTTTTTTTTTTTTGCTCTGAATGCCTGCAGGGCAGGTTTGGCTGGCTTGAGTTGTGCGGATCAAACCACAGCAACCTGAGCCTGACTGCTTTGTTGATGCAGCCACTTAAAGAACTGAGCTAAGGGGCAGGCCCCCTTGATTTCTTGATGATAGCTGTTCTTTTTGGATTAAGATGGAATTTCACTACTTTTAACTTCCATTTCTCTAATGATCTATAATATTGAACTTTTTAAATGTAATTACTGGCCACTGGTACTTTAGAGAAGTTTCCCAGCTTTTGATTGGGTCTTTGTTGGGGAGGCACCTAATTTGTTAAAGTTCTTTACATACTCTAGATATTAATCCTCTGTCCAATGAGTGGCAAGATCATTTTTTCTAATCTGTAGATTATCTCTTTACTGTTTACTTTGCTGTGCAAGTTTTTAAATTTGATATTCTATTTGTTGACTCTTGGTAGTTATGTAGCTGGTGTTCTATTCAGAAAGTCCTTGTCTACATCTCTGTCTTTAAGAATTTTATCTATTTTATGTTCCAGGAGGAGGCTGATTCTGTTATAATATTTAGATCTTTGATCCATTTTGATGTTAGTTTATTACATGGTGAAAGATACAGGTCTACATTCAATGTTCTACATGTGGACAGCCAGTTTCCCCAGCATCATTTGTTAGAGACCATCTTTTTTCCAGCATGTTTTTGGTACCCTTTTTGTCTTTGTTATTTTTCTCATTGTTCACATGAAATATCCAATACCTACAACTTAATAAAGATAGGTATATTTCAGCTCACGGTTTGCAGAGGTTTTAGTCCACTGATGGCTGGCTGCCAGGGAAGGTGGCATAGCAGAAGAGGAACAGTCCATGCTAAAGCAGGAAGCAGCAAGCAACAATCAGCAGCAGCAAGCCTGCCTCTCTCTTTTATCACATCAAGGCTACCAGTCTTTCTGGATGGTGTTAACCACACTCAGGGTGGGGTTTCCCTTATCTGCCTCCTTAACCCCCAAATCACACAATTAATCTATATTCACACATCCTAATCCAACTACCTTGAAAACTCCTCACTCTGACCACATGGGGCTGTGAAGGGCCATCAGGATAAAAACCATAATACTTGTCAAAGATCAGGTAGTTGAATGCCCCTGGAGTTGTTTCTGCATCATCTATTCAGTTCCATTGATCCACATGTCTTTTTCCCAATACCATGCTGTTTTTAATCACTACAGCTTTGTATTATAACTTGAATTTTGGAATTTTACTGATTCCTGCCTTGTTGTTGGAATCCAAGATTCTGCCATTTAGATAGGTTTCCTACTTTATGTTCCAGCAGATTGTTTCTGTTTCAATACCTAGGTGTTTGATTCATTTTTATTTTAGTACAGCATAATATATACTGACATAGGGTTTTTTTTGTTTTGTTTTTTGCATATGAACATCCAGTTTTCTCAGTACAATTTGTGAAAGAAGCTATCTTTCTCCAGCATGTTTTTGTACCTTTTTGTCAAAGATTAGATGGCAAAATGTGCCTGATGTTGTTTCTATATCTACTGTTCTGTTTCATTGATTCACATATCTATTCTTGTGCCAATAAAAAAAAAAAAATTAAGGCATTTAGTCCAGGGTCTACACGGTCTCACCACACAGACAGGACTCAAAGTGATCTTCCTATTTTCTGCTTGCTTCCCAAGCAGTGAGATTACAGGCACACGCCATCATGTCCAGTCTCAATTGCTGTCTCAGTGCACCCCAGGGACGGGGCTGGCACAGCACACCAAGGATTGAACCCTGGTTCCTGTATTTGCCAAAGCAGGCACTTTAATCCACCGCACTATCTGGCCAGCCTTTTTTTATTTTTAATCACTGTACCTTTGTGATATATTTTGAAATTTGGATGTCTCCTGTTTTGGTCTTGTTGCCCAGGAGTACTTTTGCTATTCAGGGTCTTTTTTGGTTCCATATAAATTTTATGATTTTTTTTTTCTATTTCTGTGAAGGATGCTGTTGGCATTTTGATTGGAATTGCATCAAATCTTTGCACCAGTGTGCTGTGAAGTGTCCCTCTTCCTCCAGAGACCTCTATGCTTGTACACCCTAGGTGTGGTAAACCACACAAGATGCAGCATATCCCTGACCATACTGGCCAATGGAGACACAAAAAGACCCCTGAGCTCTGTGCTGAAAATAGACAGTGAGGGGTGTCAAGCAATCTGCTGGACTTAATGGCAGTAACTTTCAGACTCAGATCTCTGAAATGAAAATCACATGCAACTAGCCTGGCTTTTCACTACAGAGGGCAACCCGCCCCACCCTTGTCCTTGCAGCTAAACTTGTCACTACTGAAACTTTTTATGGGCTTGGGAGGAATCTATGACCAGCCTGCTTCATTTCCAAGACCACCTCCCATGGACACCTTCTGCCCAATCATTGTGGTGGGGTGACCACCCAGAAAATATAATTCTTTTGCACTTCTGACTACTAGAATGAAGTCAGTCTTAAACAATGAACGCATTCACAAAATGGCTCTTGATCACTCTCAAATATGGCAGATGTCACCCTGCATTTCTTCTCCAATTTTAGCCTTCCATGTGGAAGATGTCATTATCTGAGCAAAATTCCACACTATATTTGTAGCTTTCAGTATCATGGGTTTTTCTTGGAACTACTGCTAGCCCAGTGTCTCTTCCAATCCACTGTTTCTGCCAATCTTGTATAGCCTGAGACTGGTTCCCTCCCCAGGAACTGGGATGAACATTCCAGCCTGCCTTGTTCTTCCCTCTGTATTTTCTTCGGTTTCTTCAGTTTCCTTGTGAGTTCTAGTGTTCTTACTGACTCTTTCTCGATTACCAAAGCTCTTTTTTCTCTTCTCTTCACTAAGTTGTTTTCCAGGCATCATACTGAGGCTGTAATATGGTGCCAGTTTTCACACTATCACTTTCTATCCTCAGTGGTATCTTTAGGAAGTAGTCAGGCCATGAGAGCTCCTCCTTCAAGAGTTGGAATAAAGACCTTATACAAGAGGACTAACAGCTTGCTGCTCCGCGTTTTGCCATGGATGGACACAATGTTCCTCCCTCCAGAAGACAGAGCAACAAGGTGCCATTTGGAAAACAAAGAGCAGCCCTCATGAGACAAGGAAAGCTACAGGTACTCTGATCTGGAACCATAGAACCTTGGACTATAGAACTATAAGAAAATAAACTTCTGTTCTTAATAAACTACCCAGTCGATGGTGGGGTTTTTTTGTTGCTGTTTTTTTTTACAGCAACACAAATGGACTGTATTATGTGTTTTACTATAATAACAATAATTCAATCACATGGTCCTTCTGATATTCATCATTATATAGTATTTTAGCTGCATTAAGAATTGCATGTATGGCTGGGGAGATGGCTCAGTAGAATAAGTGCTTGCCTGGCAAGCGCAAAGGCCTGAGTTCAATCCCTGGTTCCACCAAAAAAAAGAATTGCATATGTGTTTCAGGTAGAAATTCCTTTAAAGTACTATTTTAGATTACACAGACTTTTTTCTTTCTCTAGCCTCTTCTGTCTTCTCTCGTTTTAAAAATAAGAACACAGGTGCCAGGGAGATGGCTCAGTGGAATAAGCGCTTCCCTGGCAAGCGCAAGGGCCTGAGTTCAATCCCCTGTTCCGCCAAAAAAAAAAAAAAAAGAAAAAAAAAAAGAACACAGATGCCATACAGGGTATGGTGCCTCCACCTGAAGAGGTAAGGCTACTTACACAGGAGCATCAGCTCCACCAGAAATTCAAGTTTCTACAGCACCGGGATGGGATACTTCTTTGGAAAGACTGGAAAACGAATACTGAGAATATACTTTTTTTTTTTTTCTGCAAGGCATAGGCCTCCTGAAATCATAAAAACCCAAATAACAAAAACACAAAGTCTGAAATGCAGAATCAGACTTAATGGACTATAACTTTTTTTTTTTTTTTTTTTTTTTTGGCGGAACTAGGGATTGAACTCAGGCCCTTGCACTTGCCAGGGAAGTGCTTATTCCACTGAGCCATCTCCCCAGCCCCTTGGACTATAGCTTTTAGTTCCACAGAAACACTTCAGCCAATATATGATTTTGCAAGTAGCTCTCATTTGACCTGCTTTTATGTATTTATGGTGTTTTTCATTGTTTTTTGTTCGGTTGGTTTCTTACCTCTTGTTCACATAGGCCTTATGTAATTTAAGGCAACTTATTCTCTTACAGAAGTATTCTGCCCACTTAACTAACTTTGTAATGATAATGAGCAAAGCCACTCACTGGTAAGTGTATTTCTAAACAGGCTGATAGTTGAAGACATGGTCAAAAGTTCCACAGAAAGAATTCAGAGTATCCCTTAATTAAAATCAGAAGTTATTTATCAAAATGTACATAAATGCTGCATTTTCATCAGATTTTTTCCCATCCTTGATGACTTCAGATTAAAAAAATCAATGATTTCCTCAAAAAGTTGAACATGAAGTTATGGTATGACCTAATAATTCCACTTTTAGATACACAACCAAGAGAGCTTAAAACATGTTCACAAAAACCTTATACATAAATTTTCATAGCAACATCAATTACAGACAAAAAAAATGGAAACATCCCCAGTGTCCGTCAGCTGATGAGTAGATAAATGTCACAGATCCCTACCATACTATTTAGCCACAAAAAGGAAATTAAATTTTAAATAAGCCTTGAAAAACATTATGTCATAAGAAATAAGCCAGACACGAAATGCCAAATGTTGAATGATTCCACTTATCTGAAATGTCAAGAGCAGGCAAATCTATTATGATTTTGTTATACCTATAAGGCTTCCTTGAGAAGTAGGCTTGTTAGCAACCCATTCGGGACCCCTCCTGTCTTTCACAATGTATTCCTATTTCCGATCACTTTTCCTAATACAGAAAAAAAGAAAAATAAAGAGAGACAAGGTAGATTAGTGATTAATGGGGCTGGAGAAATAAATAATGGGTAACAGGTGTTTTGGGGGTATGATGAAATTGGTCTGAAATTATGTAAGTGATGGCTGTGTAACCATGAAAACACTGAATTTGAATTCTGATTTTTACACTTGAAAAGGATAAATTTAAGGTAAAAACATTTTTCCTGGCTACATGCCTGACATTCTTTTGCATCATTCTCTAAGCTTTATGCGCTCATATTAAAATATAAAATTGCTCCCAACTATCGCCTTTACTTCAGGATCCAAATTTACACCTAGTTTTTCAGCTGGAAAACTCCAATTTCTTTCTTCTCAGTGTCATGTTAATTAGTCAAAAAAGGCAGCACTCTTGCTTAATAAAAAAAAATGGTCTACAATTCTTGAATACTCAATTCCTGCCAGCCATTATGCTAGATAAACATATAGTATCTTTAATTTTGTCAATAATCACACATTTTATACAAAAGGGAACTGAAGGTCATGGGATTAAATATCTTGTCCTCCAGTCTCTTTCCAATCTGTTCTGCACCCCTTAGCCAGTGCTTTTCCTAAAACTATGGATGATCATGTTACTCCCCATGTGAACCACTTGAAAGGCCTCCAACTGTTTAAAGTCTAAGCACTTTAATAGAGCCTAGATGACTTTCAGAATCCTTTCCTCACCACTCCTCACACCAACTTCCTTGAGTTCCGGGATCATGCCAACACCCTTTCTCCTCTTACCTCTAGCTTCGGCATAGGGATCCCTTGTCTGTTCACGCAGAGGTTTACTCTGTGCTTGGCAGTGTGTCTGCTACGGGATACAAAGAAACACATAGTTCTGTCTTCAAAGTACCTATAGTCTCCTGGGTTAAGCAAGTAATTACAGATGGGGGTAAGTAAAAGAGAAAAACAATTGGGGGAGTGTGCAGTAGGGGAAACCCTCAGGAACTACTTTAGGTAAGTTGGTCTCAAAAGGTCTCTGGTGATGACATACTCTGAAAACAAGTTAAGAAGTCAGCTAACATGAAAAATAGGAGGAAGATGAGTGACAAGAGACACTGCCAGGGACATCAGCAAGCCCAGACTGTGCATTCTTGTAGGAAAGTTAGGAATCTGGTTTTTATTTTAGGTTCTAAGTGCAATGAAATTTTTTTAACAGAGAAAGTGTCTCTTATTGCAGTCCTGGGGTTCAATCTACGGCCTTGAGTGTGCGCCACATGGGTTCTACCACTAAGCTTCATCCTCTGTCCTTAAAGAAGTATCATATTTTGCTGCTAAATGGACAACACACTAGAGGAACAAAAAATGAGAGAAAGAGACACCGGTCAAGAAATAGTTTAGGTAAAGAAATGTAGGTGGTTTAGACTACCATGTGATAGTACTAGAGGACTGACGAGGGAGATCAATTAGATGCAGAACTAGGTCATCAGCATAAAAAAGAAGAGAGATGAATTTTGGAGGAATTATCAACAGAGAAAGTTAGAAAGTAAGCTTACTAGAGAACTAGAAGGATCACAGGCCCATCCTCAATGTTCAAAAGGTGGGACATTTTCATTTTATACCATCACCAATTTGTGAAGGATATTTTTCATTGCTACCGGAACGAACCTAAGGCCTTTCACATGCTAGGGAACTTCTCTACAATGGAGCTATATACCTCCATTCCCAGGCAGGATTTTTTTCAGCAAACTTTGGCCAGATAGGTATCTGTAAAGAAAGTAAATGGATAGGTTTATCCTGAGTAAGAGTTCTTTTCTCCAGAATAAGATTCATAAGAAGACAAGAGAACAGTGTATTTTCAAATGACAGTGTATAATGATAAACCATGAGAAGCACTCCAAGCTGGATAAGCACAGTGGACAGACAATAGAAAGATCAATGATGCATAAAAAGCAAGAAAACTTAGAAGCAGGAGAGAAGAGCAGGACATTACAGTTTCTTTATTGGGAATGGGAAGCTCCTCCTCTTGGCGAACTGCTCTCCAAACACATACACCCTGCACTTTCTGCTCCCAGTTTTCCAGAGTCCCTGAGCCAGTGACTGTCTCATCTAAAATCATAAAAGCCGGCCTCAAGCACTCTCTCCTTGAGGCATTTCCTTTTTTCCAGTGGGATTCCTCCTGCTGAAGATGGCCACCTCTCAGAGAGTGTGTACTACGGATAGGATAGTACTCTAGATACCACAGATGAGTCATGCTGTTTTTTTCCTTTGTAGGTTTTTTACCCACGGTAAGCTCCAGACGAAAGACACTCTTATAAACACTCAAAAGTCTGTCGACCCCATGGCAGTTTAACTAAGCAATGGGTGCATGGTGCAGTCATTCCCTAACTGCTAACGGTCACCTCCAGCTCATGGGCTTGCAAACCTCACTCACTTGCTAAACCAGGGTTCCACAGAAAATAAGTAAAAGTTCATAAAACCTTGCGCACAGAAATCCCAATTTATTTCCAGTTATCTCAAGGGGTGGACTCCACTGTCAAGTTTAATTGTAATCCACTCTTTCAAAACACCCCGTGCGGGCACGCAACAGCACTGCTAGGACGAGGGAAGACGGGGCCTGAATATCCAACAAAAATCTGAATACTGTATTACGATTAGAGGAAGATCACTGTTACTAAAATCTAGCCATTCTCCACAGCCCAATGCAAGAACCCAGAGACCCGGAATGGGGCCAGAAGACTCATCACGCACCGGGCTGCTCCAGCTTCTCGTCTCAGCCTAGCACTTACCTTCGTCGCCCGAAGCTCCAGCTGCAGAGGTCAGACGAGGGCTCTCCCGGGTGCCCGCTGCCATGGTTACAGGGAGGCCGCCTCCACGCGAACACAGGTAGCACCCGGCTGCGAGGACCGCACGCGTCCCCGGAAGGACTCGCGGTGCCGCCACAGGGGCTCGCCGGAAGCGGCGCTCCCGGTCACGTGACGGCGCGGGGCGGGGCCACGCCGGTTTGTTTTGGTCCGCGGAGCTGGCGCGGCTTCCAACACGTGCTCCGGCGTGGGGCGCGGCCCGCTAGCCCGCAGCCCACCTATTT
The DNA here is from genome assembly GCF_000260255.1 of Octodon degus. Taxonomy (NCBI): domain Eukaryota; kingdom Metazoa; phylum Chordata; class Mammalia; order Rodentia; family Octodontidae; genus Octodon; species Octodon degus. The sequence goes on along the minus strand of NW_004524723.1, from coordinate 5,385,297 downwards.
GTCGTGTGGCCGCATCTTTGTTGCTGGTTAATCCTCGCTTTCTAGTCGGTGCTTCTTTTCCACCGTTGCGTTCCTCACCCAGTAGGACTGGAGCGTTAGCGTGCTCTCGCTTCCTCCCACCCCGCGGCCCTTTCAGCCGCGAGGTGACTGTAGATTGGATTTCTGGGCAGCCCAGGAACATGAAGCTCAGACACGGTGTCCTTTAACTGCATTCCCTGTGACTCATCCCTTAATCCAAACAAGCATAGTTGCTGGACTTCGGCTTTCAAGGACACTGCCACCTGTCAGGCTTCAGGGTTTGTTTATCAAAACAAACAGCTGCCCAGCCGCTGGCTGGGGGGGGGTCCCCAACCCCACTCTTACTAGAGCACCCTTCCTCTAGCCCAAATCGTAAGAGGGATCTAGGATACTGCGGAACACAGATCTTCCAACCCTAATCAACATCTTTAGTCCTTGCCTGAGTGACGGGCAGATATTATCTTCCGTGTGTATTATCACTAATTTGGCTACTCTGTAATCTCACTGGGTTTGTGAGGTACAAAATAAACAACCGATACAACAAATTACAAAACCAGGTAGCATTTATTTACACACAGAAATTATCTGCCTGACTATCTTACATCGCAATCTTATCGTATCTTTCCGGATTTCCGAAGATAAAAGCCCAATTAAAAAAATAAGTCACCCCAACACAGAAGCAAGCATTATTAGGTTGGTGGCCCGAGGTCACCGGGTTGTTTATCAGGCGAATGATGTAAACTTGGGCACTTCCTCCCGCACCCCCAACTTGCTCAGCCTCCGCCGCCGCAGCCTCGCGGGCGCTTCCCTCTGCCGCCGGCTGGCCGTCCTGTCGCCCCGCAGGCCGCGGCCGGGTCGGGCTCCGCTCCGCTCCCCTC
>NW_004524723.1:5334892-5384008 GCF_000260255.1 Octodon degus | reverse complement strand
CCCCGGGCGGGTGTACGGGCGCCGCTGGCTCGTCCTGCTGCTCTTCTCGCTGCTGGCCTTCGCGCAGGGCCTGGTGTGGAACACCTGGGGCCCCATCCAGAACTCGGCGCGCCAGGCCTACGGCTTCTCCAGCTGGGACATCGCGCTGCTCGTGCTGTGGGGCCCCATCGGCTTCCTGCCCTGCTTCGCGTTCATGTGGCTCATGGACAAGAGAGGTGAGGGGCGCGGCGGGGCGGGGGTCCCCACGGCGCCGCCCTCCCCAGTAGCCCCAGCCTTCCCGGGGCTCCCGGGGCTTGGCCTGAGGGTCTTGTGAGCTGATCGTGTTGCTGGCGTTGACCCCAGAGCGACAGTTATGGGCAAGCTGCTGTGCAAATACTTCTTTTTAAGATCGAGACCCTTTGTGCAGTACTGGGGATTCAAGCGATCCTTAAACGAGCACGCCTTTTGGTTATTGTGGACAGCGGAGCATCGTAGGGCACGTGTTCTAAACATTTTCTCTACCTGACAAATTGACTGATGCTTTGACTTCAGAGAGCTTTGGGATGTTGAGGGTGAAAGATCAGAAAATAGATGGATGATGCCAGATGTGAGGAAGTAATGAGTTGGCTTTGTATAATAGATGACTCCTGCCCTCGCCGAGCTCTGGAGAAGCCTAGCTCTGACGCCTGGGCTACTGGAAGGGAGTGCATCACAGCTTTTAAAATGTGTACGTATGACCATGTAGCTTTTTCAGATGTGGTTTATGACCCAGGTAAAGCTCATAGATGAACGAAGGTTCTCTTTTATACGAGAGTGTCGTGGATGTCTCACTTTACTGCTTGCCAGTGTTATTATATGAAGAGGTCTTAGGAAAAGTAGCCTTAGTATCATTTGGGTCAAGATACTAAAGTGTCTCACCTAAGTGGTATTTGATTGGTAGTAATAATCTACCCTTAAAAAGATAGGGCCAGGTTGTGGCACATGCCTGTAATCCCAGCACTTGAGAGGCTGAGACAGGAAGATCTTATGAGTTGAGAACAGCCTGGGATACAAAGTGAGCTCAAGGCCACCCTGAACTGCATTGGGAGATCCTGTCTCACAAGACAAATAAATAAATAAATAAATACATAAATAAATAAATAGCTATTGCACAATATTTTAGATTTGGGAAATGGATAATGTTTGGGAACTACCTTGTATATTTTGTGCTTCAACCTTATATACATTTTATTGAAATGAGTTATTTGGTTATATTTGGATAATTGGCTTTGTGGGGATTGCTATAACAAAATGCTACACAAAATTTATGTCTAAGTTTAGAAGGCTGGGAAGTCCAAGATTAAGACTTGGGCAGAGTCTGTGTCTGGTGAGGGCCTGCTTCCTACACAGTGCTTTTCCTTGTAAGGGGTTGAAGGTTCTTTTTCTTCCTGGATGAGGCCAGAGGTCTCTCTGGGGTCTCTCATGTAAAGCCCACTAACTCCACCCAGGTTAATGTCCTCATAACCTAATCACACTCAAAGGCTCCATCCGCTAATTCTTTTACCCTGAGAATTAGGATTTCAGCGTATGAATTTGAGGGGAACGCAAACATTGAGACCATAGCAAATTTAAGCATAGGTCAGCATAAAAGTGCAATTGCCTGGCACATAGTTAGCACTCAAATTATTTGTTTTTGAGAGAATTAAATGGCAAAATGATGTTAGCAGCTATACTTGCTCTCTCATCCTGACTCCTGACAGTTCTGCCATAGGAATTCATCTGGAAAAAAAGACTGGAATGGGTGATTGTGAATTCATCCACAGCCAACAATGATGGAGCTGCTAAGATGGGAGGTCAGGTTTAGGCCCAGAAGCACGGTGTTCGGAACATGAAGGAAAATAGCCTATAGTAGTCTGTACTGGTGAGCTTTGACTGACAGGTTTAATGAATTTTAAAGTTTGTGTAACAAGAATGATGGAGGTGTAAACATCATGATGTATAATACAAAGGGATCTGGGTGTGTCCCGCTTCAAAGGAAATGATTTAGATCAAGAGAAAGAGGAATTGGGTTTAATGCAGTATGTGTAGTTCTAGGAGGAAGAACTAGGCTGAGTGCAGCAATCCGTTCAATATACAGAAGAACCTGGTAAGAGTGAAAGGTGTCCTAGAATGTTGACTCTTCACTGTTGTGGGTCGTGCTGATGCAGAGGGTATGTGATAAATCCCTAGAGAGGGCTTCATGTACTGAAACTTCTTTGTGAATTTCTCATTTTCCTTTTGAGGGTTTTTGTTTGCTGTTGAACTAAATTACGGACTTTCTTTGTATTTTATCATTTTTTTCCACTAGTGTCTTTCCCCTATTCTAAAATTCATTCTAGGGTCTCCTTTGCGTTTGTTATTTTTTCCCAGCCCCACCCCCACCTCACCCTGACAATTCCTCAGTTACTTTTTGGAAAGTTTGACCCAACTTAGGGATGTCAAAAGACTAAATTATACAATAAATGTGACTACTGAGCTAATGGCTTTTATTTATGATTGATGAATTTGGAAGCTCTATTCTATAAAACAGAATGACATTGAGAAAACACTCAAAACAACAAAACACGGAATGACAAGTTCCACTGGGAAAAAGGAAGAGTTGAGGGTGTTGTAAGGTAGGAACAGGAAATAGAATAGTTTCAAACACACACACACACACACACACACACACACACACACACATACTACTACTTGATTGGCTGGTTGGCATCACATTACTGCTGTTCATTTTTCTGGTAAAGATTAAAACAGAAACGTGTCATGCTTACTGAATGAAGTACACTGATTTTTTTTTTTTTAATTCTTTCAGGAAAAACTGGTTTGTTTAATGGTCTCTCTGCTTCCCTAACATTGCCATTTGTTTTTACATTATTTCAATTTGATTATTTAGCATGAATGATTCCATTTTTGCTTTCGTACGGTCTTTTGGGTCGTGGTGCAAGAGGTCAATCCAAGACAGTGACCTCTCATAATTTTTGTGTAATAAGGAAAAAAATCCTCTCTTCTAGTTTCTTTTCACTGAGGAAAATTTTTAATATTTTTCTCTAACCTTAGCCAACCTTGTTTTTATGGTAGAAAAATGTTAATTTTCATCATTTTTAAAATAATTGTGTCTGTTGTCTATGGCCAGATAAATTAGAAGCTGTTTATTCACTTCATAAGTGTATTACTTTAGAAATCATTTTTAAAAATATGCATATCTCAGTGAATTAAAGTGCTTGCAAGCAGGCACAGGGGCCAGGGGTTCATGCCCCAGCCTGCTGTGCCAGCCCCGCCCCCGGGGCTTGCTGAGACAGCAGTTGAGACTAGACGTGGTGGCTCAGGCCTGTAATCCCAGCTCTTGGGAGGCTGTAAACAGGTGGATCACTATGAGTCCGATCTAGTAGTGAGACCCCAAACACCCTCTAGACCCTTCCCTAATATATAAAAAAACCAAAAAATAATAAAATAAAACTTTTTATTAGTACATGTTTGTGATATATAATGAATACATTCACCTGGAGAGATGCTGCATATCCATATCCTATCTTAATTATTTTTACTTCTCCTTTTCTTTCTCCTGTGTCTGACTTATTTCGCTTTGCTTTATGGTCAAAAAATACATTTATTTTTCTTTTTTTAATTTTTTAAAAAATTTTATGTATTTAGTACAGGGCCTACAGGGTCTAAAGGTCTCACCCTGATCGAACTCTAGTGAGTCTCCAGTTTTCAGCCTCCCAAGTGCTGGGATTACAGGCACATGCCACCACGCCTAGTCTCAATCATCTCAGCCTGCCCCCTGGAGGTGGGGCCAGCGCCGCACGCATGCTGGGGATTGAACCCTGGCTGCTTCGCTCTGCCTAAGCTGATGCTTTAGTCTGCTGAGCTGTCTGACCAGCCCTCATTTTTCTACTCAAATTTGTCCTTTTTATGGCTGAGTAGTACTCCATTTTTATTCTTCTGTTGGTGGACCTATATGTCATTGCCAAGGTTTAGCTATTATGAGCAGTGCTGCTATAAACATAGGTGTACATGTTTCATGGTAATACAATGTTTTAACTCTTTTTGGAAAAAGGAATAGAGCTGCTTTAAATGGAATCTCTATTTTTAGTGCTCTGAGCAATCTGCCTATATTCTGATTCCCACAATGGTGTCACTGGTTTACAGTTCCACCGACAATATACAAGGTTCCTTTTTCCCCACACCTGACCTACAGTTGTTTTTTGAGTTCTTGATGATAACCCTTCTTTCTGGGGTAAGATGAGTCTCAGTAGTTTTAGACTTGCATTTCTCTAATGACCAAAGATGCTGAGCATTTTTCATATTTTTTTTTAACTATTTGTATTTTTTCTTTTGAGAAATGTTTGTTCATTTTGATTGCCTATCTTTTGATTGGGTCTTTGCAGAAGTTTAATTTTTTAGTTATTCATATGTCCTAGATCTTAGTCCTCTTTCTAATGAATAGCTGGAAAAATGTTTTTCCCATTCTTCAGGTTGTATCTTTACTCTGTTGATTATATTCTTTGCTGTGCAGAAGTTTGTTTATTTTTTAATTTCCCAGCAGATTTTTCTCTTTAACCTCTTTGACGAATTTTGATTTGATTTTAGTGCAGGGTAAGAGGCATGGGTCTCGAGTCTTTCTTTTGCATGTGCCTAGCCAGTTGTCCCAGCATTATTTATTAAAGAAGCTGTCTTTTCTCCAGCATGTTTTTTGGCTTCTTTGTCAAAATCAGATAGCTGAATATGTCCGGGATTGTTTCTACATCCTCTATTCTGTTCCATTGTTCCACACACCTGTTTCTATGTCAATACCGTACTGTTTTTATCATTGCAGCTTTGAAATATAACTTGAAATCTGGGATTGTGATGTTTCCTGCTCTATTCTTGTTGCTGAGGACTGCTTCTGCCATTCTGTGTCTCTTCTGGTTCCATATACATTTTATGATTGTATTTTTCTAGTTTGGTGATGGGTGCTGTTGACATTTTGACAAGAATTGCATGAAATCTATAAATCAGTTTGGTTGAAAGGTAACTTTGACAATATTGTTTCTGCCTACCCAGGAACAGGGAATGTCTTTCCATTTTCAATAGTCTCTTCAATCTCTTTTCTTGGAATACTATAGTTTTCCTTATAGAGGTCTTTCGCTTCCTTGCTTAGGTTAATTCCTAAGTATTTGAATTTTTTAAAGCTGTTGTGAATGGGTAGAAATTCTTCATGGTTCTTACAGCCATATGGTGACTTCAGTTTTATATTTTATGTTGGTTGAAGGTTTAAACAGTGATCTTTTTCAGGAAGTAGTTTTCCTTTTCAGTGGTGAAAGCTAATGAACTTTCACATGTTGGTTGGCTTGCAAGCACAGAAAGCAAATTCTCTGCTTTTTCTGGATGCTAAAGCAAGCATCTTATTGCCTAGAATGTCTGGTTTTCATTCTACAAGAGGTGCTACGCAGTATAGCACAGAAGAGGACCTGTTATGGTACCGAGATGGCTGTTGTACCTCTTTTCCCTTTTCATTTACCAGCAAGGAAGTAGACGAGAACTAGCTAGGGAGATAATAGGCAAGCCAGGAGCAAATGCACCCTAAAACTCAAGACAGTTTTGAGGAGATGACACCGAATGTGTGCTGGGCACTGAGGATAGAGTCCTCCCAGAGGCTACATCTAGTGAGGAGATCCAGGCAGCACATTTTTTAAAAAATTTAATTGTTTATTGGTACAATTTAGGTATATACAATGATCACACTCACATAGGAAATTTGTACCTACCCATAGTATACCTTGATTTCTCATCTCTTCTGCTCCCATCCCTTCAGCCCTTCTTCTTCCTCCTTGTTTACAAAGCTTTGTTTCCGTTTTATCCTTATTGTTTTTTCTTTTCCCTTCCTTTCCCTCTCCATCTTCTCTAGTTCCCCTTTCCTTTTGAGCAATTTTTTCCATTTCACCATACTTCTTCTACAGTTTGGTTCTTATTTACACTTTCAGTTTCTCACACAAGTGAGACAATGTGATATTTACATTGATATTTGTTTCTGAGATACCATGCATTTGCTACAGTGTGTTTAAGGCTGTAGGGTTGGGCCCTGCTGAGGCCCACGCCAGTACTGGAGGGTGCGAGATAAGACTGGCTGCGAGAGGTGTATGTGAGGAAGGGGGAGGATAAGAAGTGTTTTCTATTCTGCTTTCACTGAATAGCCAGAAATTTTGCAGGCTTAGGCAGAGCCTCTCTGAATGGCTTTGTAGACCCGTAGACTGGGGACTGATAGGCACTGGCTGGCCTTTAAGGTTAATGAGAGTAAGAACCAGGATGGTAGAGAAGTTGCTGTGTGTTTAGGAGTCCCTCTTGTGTCTTTATAGAATACGGAAGTTTGAGAATCAGGGGATAAGTGGTCCTTTGGAGAGACACAGGGCTTGTGTTTGTTTCATGTCATTTCTGGAGAGAAGGATGTTCAGCTTGGTGATTGAGGGGCAAATATTTTAATAAGGTCTCTTGAGTCATATTTAATTTTTTTTTTTTTTAGGGTTTTGGGGACTTGGACCGACAGGGTAAAGTTGCAGAGGGTCAGGACCTGGGCCCTCAGGGCTTGTGAGGCACAGTGGGTCTTATAAGCGCATGTAGCTATCTGTGGTTAAGGGTTTGACGGAAGAGAAGTTATTCTGTGGAGAGAAATTGCTCCAGAGTGGCTGTGCCAATTGTAGCTGTTTCTGTATTATGGGATGGCAACATTAACTGGACTGTCCATGAAATAAGGGAAACAGAAGGTGTTTCTTGTAACCTGTACCTTAGTGGGACTGGAGTGGCCTCTATGGCTTGTGGTGAAGCAGACATGCAGAGGTGACATTTATTTGCTAATGTGGGGTTGGTTTTGTGGACCTATGAATAGGTACTTGTGAGGGTGTCAATTAGGTGAAAGGGAAGGACCAGGGAATGAAGATTTTGGTCTTACTCAGAAGGGGCTGTCAAAAAGATTAGGAAAGGGGCTGGTGAGATGGCTCAGTGGTCTAAAGCACCTACTTAGAACAAGCTTAGCAAAGCACAGGGACCGCCGTTCAATCCCCCAGCACCACATGCCAGTGAGCCCCGCCCACTGGTGGGCTGAGCTGGCCACACACATAAATAAATAAATAAATAAAATTAAAAAAAAAAAAAGATTAGGAAAGAAAAGAGAGATGAAGTTAGGGGGAAAGTGGTGTGGAATGAGGTGAGGGGGTTCTGTGGTTTGGTTTTTAGTATGCATAGTGGTACCAGAATGAGTACTGTCAGAATGAGGAAGGGCAGGGCAGGGAGGACTCTGCAAGTTGGGCCAGTCCAAGGGAGCAGCCAACGCTAAACCTGTGGCACAGATGAGGGCCAGGGGAATGCAGGGTAGTGGCAAAGGAGGTGGCAAGACATGTAGGGCATTTAGGAGGAATGTGAGTAAGTGGATTTCATCAAGGGAGAAGTCACAGAGTTCTTCTATCCAGAGAAAGAGAAAGTCTAGGGAGTTAGATCAAGGATGCAGCCACGCAAGGTCAAGACAGACTTCCCTCAGAAAGAGTGTAAAGCGACAGATGAGACAGGAGTTAGACATTTACTTATTGGCTATCCACATCAACTGAAGAGAAGTTGGAGAGAGAGACTCCCTGTGATTGCCAGTGGAATGGCTGGGTGGGAGTGGCCTGGGATTTGATCTTGAGGTCATGGTCTGCAGGGCAAAACTAGTCATGAACAATGGAGGGGTGGTGTCTTGTAGGTGGGTGCCTGTTGGAGTGCTGTGGACCCACTTGAGGTTCTGTCCACCTGGCTTTTAGGGGTGAAGGCTATAACTCTTTTATCACAACTAACATATCAGTCAGGTCATCCTCAAATGTTGATTGCTGGGGGAAGGTAAAATAAACTTAGCTACCCTGCAGTTTTCTTATCTAACTAGTTGGAGAACAGTGAGGTCATCCCCCAGAGGGTTGGTTTTAGGAGGGTTTGGTCCCAGAAGAAAAGAGTGGCCATACAAAAGCAGAAAGGTGGCCAGAGAGATGACTCAGTGGAATAAGCGCTTCCCTGGCAAGCACAAAGCGCTTCCCTGGCAATCACAAGGGCCTGAGTTCAATCGCCCATTTCTCAAAAAAAAAAAGAAAAGAAACAAACAAAAGCTGAAAGAAACTATACCTGGTAGGCTCTAGTGGTATTGTCCTAATTCAGAGGAGGGTGATGGGAAAGAGGAGATCCAGTCTCCTTTAAGTTGAAGGGAGAGTTTTATAAGGTGGGCCTTTATAAAGCTGTTGGTTTTTTTCTATCTTTCCTGATAATTGGGGTTGGTATGGGGTATGGAGGTTCCCCTTTACTCCAAGGGAGCCATCTGGGTGATTTGAGCAGTGAAAGCAGGTCAGTTGTCTGACTGGGTAGAAATGGGGAGCCCAAAATGAGGACAGATTCAGCTTTTTCAGTGGCAGTGGGAAAAGCCTCAGAATGTGAATGTATCTATCCGTACCAGGAGCTCTGTGAACCCTCTGAGTCTAGGCATATGTGTAAAGTCTGTTTGCCAGTCAAAAGGGGAACCCATGAGCTTGATGGGTTGGAAAGGGAGGAGGATGAAAGAGACCTTGGTAGGATGTAAAGTGGCAGGCGGAGCAGTGAGCAGTGATGTCTTGTAGTAAGGTTTTCCATGAGGGGGCTGATAGGAGTGTCTGCAGTACCTGCTAAGGGGCTTGTACCCTACAAGAAAGCTGTTGTGGAGAGAATCTGGAAGGTGAGAGCTAGGGAAGAGGAGTGTTCTTTTGTTTTAGAATCATCCAATGCTATAGGAAGTGTCTTATATTCGGAAACTTCAGGGGAGTATGTGGGGGAAATGCCAGTTAGGCTAAGGTATTGGCCCATGGTAGGTTTAAGTGGGGCCTTTGTGGAAGAAGCTATTACTCTTGCAGTTTTGTCTGCAAAGGAGTTTCCCTGTGCTGTGGGGTCTTTAGACTTTTGGTGACGTCTGCAATGAATGACTCCTACTTAGGAAGGTAAGAGTGCAACCTTTGGGAGGGGCTTTGATTAAGTTTGAGTTTATAACAGAGGACCCCCTCATTGTGAGGTAGCCTCTCTCTGGCCAGGTGAAAGAATGATTATGAAGGATATGAAAGGCATAATTTGAATCTGTGTAGAAGTTGGCTTTGTGTCCTTTGACCAGCGTTAGTGCCAGGGTTAAAGCCTGTTAGGAAGTTGTGTGTGGTGGCAGGGCTTGGGTCTCTGTGACTGAGTCTGATGTGACAGTTACATATCCTGTGCTGGCTGGTAAGGAGTTAGTGGCTTTGTATGACCTTCCCTTTATAAACCATATATGTTATGGGTCCTGTAAAGAATGCTTGTCGTGAGGGGATGCAGTGCTTGTGAATGAGAGAAAGACAGTCATGATCCCATGCTGTAGGGTATGTTTAGTTTTAGCTTGGCATGGGATCAGGGTAGGGCAAGACTGAAGTCTTTTCCTGGATCTACAGTGAGTAGGTGTTTGCAAGAAGAGGGCATAGAGCTATATAAGAGCTGTGAGACTGAGATTAAGTGTGGAAGGTGAGAAGAAGACACATTGTGAGAAGAATAGAATAATTAGTGTGTGATGGATGAGTTTTAGGGTTTCTAAGAGCATGATTGTGGCAGCAGCTGCAGCTCTTAGACAAAGCAGCCATCCAAGATGGTGGAATCTATTTGTTTTGACAGAAAAGCATCTGGCCTGGCCAAACACTGCAGCTGCACATCCCCTTTCCTCAGGGTGTGGTGTGAGAAGGGGTGACTGGGATCTGGGATAGACCAGAGGTGGAGCCAAGGCCAAGGTCTGCTTTAGTTTTGTGAATGGTGGGTATGGGAAGGACTTGGTATCTAATGGGTCTGTGGGATTTCGTTGGGTTAGTTCACTGAGGGATTTTGTTAGGAGAGCAAGTCCTAGAATCCACAGATGAAAATGCATATGATCCCTAGAAAGGAGAGTTGTGTGGTGACTGGTGGTGGGATTTCGGACACAGTGTGTACCCTTTCAGGGAGAAGAATTTGGTATGATTGAGTATAGAGAATGATTCCTAGGTATGTTACTAAGAGAGAAGAGGACTGAGCCTTTGAGGATAAGACACAATGGATCCCCTCTGATCTAAATGTTGTAGGAGGGAAATGGTTCCTTGGCAGTAGGATTCAAAAGATGAGCTACAGAGGAGGTCATCGACATATTGTAACAGATGAAAGGTGAGAGGGTGGAAGGCGAGTAAGCCCTGAGCAAGGGCTTGGCTGAGTAGTGGGGGCTGCCCTTGAACTCTTGGGGCAGTACTGTCCAAGTGAGTTGCTGTGACTGGTGAGTATCTGGGTCAGTCTGCGTAAAAGCAAAGAGAGGCTGTGAAGCACAGTGTAAGAAGATTGTGAAGAAAGCATCTTTTGTGGTTTTTTTCTTTAACCAGAAGTTGAATTCAGGGCCTCACACTTGCCAAGCTGGTTCTGAGCTATATCCCTGGCCCTGAAGAAAGCATCTGTTAAGTCAGGGTTGGAATGGTGGATGCCGTTTGAGGAATGAAGGACAGGAGGGTATACGGGTTGGGAACAACAGGGTGGATGGGAAGGACAATTTAATTTGTAGTTTGGAGGTCCTGCATTTGAAGACTGGTGTGCTGCAGATGGTGAGGATAATAGGGGGTCTGTTTTGAGACTGGGGGTACTTTAGGGGAAGTTATTTGGGATTAGGAGTTTGTGTTTGAGAAGACATTTAATGGTGGGCTTTAGTCCCTGTGGAGCTGGCTCTGGCCAAGGTTATTAGCATTGTGCTAGATAGCCACCACTGTCTTGTTGCAATGGAATGAGAAGAGATGAATGGTGCTGGGCAGCAGAGGGATGGAGGTGCCCCAGACATGAGGGTTGAGGAATGGAGAGGAGATGGGGTGTGGAGAAAATGCAGTCTCAAGTGCAAGAAGGGAGGTTGCAGGATAGAGTTTGAGCCAGGAGTAAGGCTAGCAGACAGTTTTACTAGTATGTCCTAGCTGAGGATGGGGATAGGACAAGTAGGAAAGGCCAAGAATAAATGTGAGAAAAATTGTCTCAACTGTCGTGAAGGTAAGGAAGTCTTGAATGGCCTGGATATAGTGCTATCAATTCCTGCAACAGTAATTGGAGCTAAAGTTAGCTTTCCTGAAAATGAGGAGGAGGTGGGATGGACAACCCTGCACATATCCTCAAGCCTTGCCAGACCTGCCCTGAAGGCATCCTGAGCCAACCCCTCCCCCCAAAAAAAAAATCGTTCAGAAGTGAAATGTTCTTAACTTCCACTATAAGATTTACCAGAGGGGCTGGGGAGATAGATAGCTCAGTAGAATAAGCACTTGCCTGGCAAGCACAAGGTCCTGAGTTCAATCCCTGGTACCAAAAAAAAAAAAAAAAAAAAAAAAAGATTTACCTGGAGTTCAGCAGCTCAGATGGTCCAGGGGCCTTCTGAGACTCCTGGAGTGTGTCAGTCTTCTGAGGCACAACCCAAAAAAATCAGGAATGAAGCTGGAGCCTGGCAGGTGGTTATGGGAGGAGGCTCCTGGCATGGGAATGGCCACCACAGGACAGTCTGACTTCCATTGAGGGCCCCCAAACATGGGATATGGCTTAGGGGTGGTCCCAGGTTTTGGCACTAGCTGTTAGGATGAGTTGAGGCACGATTGAGACCACCGAGACAGGCAAAGTTGAAGCATCCGGCATAGTTCATTTCCGCCTGGGTGTAGGCAGGTCAAGACTGTTGACCAAGAGTTGGGTGTAGGTTAACTTTATGGGGGGTTTGGATAGGGGATGGGGCTGTTGGAGAGGGATGGAAAATTTTGTAAGTTTTAGAGTGGAGATCACAGGGCAGAGGGGGCTTTGTGGTTCGATCTCATGCAGGCAGCTGCCTAGGACAGTTTGTTGGTCTCATATTGCAAGCTCTGGCTCCCTGTTGTCTGTCTCTGCAGGTGCTGGCAGTCAATATTCTTCTTGGGTAGTTTTTCTTCTCTGTCTAGATGGGGGGCTGACAGACCTCACTCCTAAAGTGTGTTTGAGTAGATACCTGAGGGGAAAAGGAGGCCTGATGAGTCAATTTTAGACAAGACTGAGATAAACAGAATGTCAGAGGTACTAGAACTTGTTTGACATATCCAAGAAAGACTGATTGGCAGAGAGTAAGTGAAGGAAACTGGCAGGAGATGTGGTCAGGGAAGTAGTGAGAAGCTGCTTTTGCAGGGCCTTGAAAGCCATTATAAGGACTGTTGGCTCCTAAGAAGTGAGGGTAGATCACCATGGAGAACTTGGAGCAGAGGAGTCCAGAGCTTACTGTGCTATTCCCTTGAGGACATGGGCAGAGCAGGGAGTTGGGCTAGGAAACAACTGCATGCCCTAGGTGCAACCCAAAACCCACTTATTTGTCCCAAAGTGCCAGCACTGCAATCAAACCTGAGTACTGACTGAGGTTTTAGTTTAGAAAAGACAACTCATACAGTAATATCTCTTGTCTTAAAAGAAATACACAGTAATGGAGCTTTCAGTGATACAATCAGCTTTTGCATTTGGCGAGCTTTTACTCAATGTGATTTTTGCTGTTGTATGTATGCTGATAGTTTGTAAAGCATGGGTTGTGATGACTTGCGCAGACAGAGAGGGCTCTATGTGACCACTGCAGCCTGGGTGCTTAGATTTGCTACCACTTGCTAGTGGAATGGCCCAGAGGAGAGCTTCAGACTCGGGAGACAGTAGCATAGGATGCGAGAAATGAAGAAATTACAGTAGAATTGTTGATGGATCAGATTCAGGGCAAAGAAAGAAAAGTCTCAGCAATTTTTCATCTTGTTAGTGTTAGTCATAGGTGGAATAGAGCTTTGCTTTAGTGAGATCAAGACTGTGGAAGGAGCAGGTTGGAGTCAGATAGATGGCTTAGAGATTAAGTTTGAAATGCAAGACAGATAAAACTTATCAGCTGGATATCAGATACACACATATGGATTTGGGGAACTGGCCCATACAGTAACTTTGGGAGTTCACAGTTATAAAGATTTTAAAGGCTTGGGGCTAGATGAGATCATTGTGGAGAGAAGTGTAGCTTCTGAAGAGGACTGGGCCCTGGGGCATTCCAGTATTTAGAGGTTGTGGAGATAAACAAAAAGAACCAGCTAGTGATGACTGAGAAAAGAGACTTGGCTTTAGCAACATAGAAATCTTTAGTGTCCTTCAAGAAATGGTTCTCAAAAAAAAAAAAAAAATGGTTCTACTGGAATGACATGGAGTGTTTAAAATAAAATGCAAGGAGAACTGAACCCTATGAGTCACTTCTCTCAAGACATTCTGCCGTAAAGGGCAGGAGAGGAATGGAGCAGGAGCCAGAGGGAATGTGGATGCTGAGGTGTTTTGTTTTGGTGTAAGAGACATTAAAGCTTTTCTCTGTAATGTCGTCCACAAATGGATTGAGAAGAAAGGGGGAAATTGGTGCTGTTAGAGGGAGAGAAGGAAATTTCTGTAGCCATGTCCTTGAATAAGCAAGATGAAATACAGTCTTCCTGAGCACAGTTGGCCTTAGAAGCTTTGACAGCTGACTTTTTAGTAGCAACAAATGAGAAGGTAGAGGTTAGATGTAGATGCATATGATGGACTATGGAAGCTTATGGAAGTTACTTGGATTGTATGTCTCAGAAAATTGGAAAAAAAAAAAAATCACCTGATATGTTAGGGTAGAGGAGCAGCTATTAGAGAAAGAATAACAATGAAACTATTTTTCTAAGAAAGGAGAAAACACAGGGACTGTGAAATCATAGTTGGGTTGTTGGGTAGTACTGAGGGAGAGGGTAAGAAAGAGATTGATTTAACCATAATTGTAGTAGGAATAACAAGAATGAAAGGTTGGGGCTGGTGAGATGGCTCAGTGGTCTAAAGCACCTACTTAGAACAAGCTAAGCCAAGCAAAGCACAGGGACCACGGTTCAATTCCCCAGCACCACATGCCAGCCAGCCCCGCCCCCTGGTGGGCTCAGCTGGCCACACACATACATAAATAAATAAATAAATAAATAAATAAATGAAAGGTTGTATAGGCAATGATGTAATAAGATATGGAATCTAGGCTCAATACAGAAAAGAGAAAATATCCTGAGATGAATGGAAAAAAGTAGTCGGCTCTAAAATTGTCATTCATTTTACATCAGAAGTTTGTTGCTATCAGTACATGAGAGGGAGTAAATTGGGAAAACAGGAGGTAATGCTTGAAGAATAAGATGCTTGACACAAGATTGTGTCATATGTGCAGTTATGGTGAGATAAGATCAGAGTGTAACCAAAGAGCAAATGCCTGGTTGGTTGCAGGACATGGTTGTGGAGTAACAGGGCTGTGAACTGCTAAGTCAGGCCATTAAATGGATCATCTAATGGATACTGATATCACCAGATTTGTGGAAGGAGTGGTGTTCAAAGGAGTAATAATGAGCCAAGACATTTTAAAGCAGTGAGAGTGAGTGGCCTGGAGATGGGTGTGTGGTAGTCTGCAGAAAAATACAACAAAGTCATAGGTGTTGTCCTTATTTACTTATGTGGTTTTTACAGAGCTAGGGAAAGAACCCAGTGCCTCGTGCATGCAAGGCAAGAGCTCTAGCCACATCTCCAGCCCAAGTGGTAGATTTCATAATCAAATAAAACAAATCAAAGGCTGTCTGGCCGTAATGGAAAAAGTAAGAAATGCATTTATCCTTCTATCTTTTTTTTTTTTTTTTTTGCTCTGAATGCCCTCAGGGCAGGTTTGGTTGGCTTGAGTTGTGGGGATCGAACCACAGCAACCTGAACCTGACTGTTTTGTTGAAGCAGCGACTTAAAGAACTGAGCTAAGGGGCAGGCCTCCTATCCTTCTATCTTAAGCAACTAACAACAAATAAATTAAAAATACTGTGTATGAAACAGTGGTTCTCAGACCTTGGATAATAGGTAGGGTGGGGCAATGATTTCTACAGTGACTTTAGTTTACTTTCTGGGGAGAATTTCCAGTCTAGCAGGTTTCCTAAGCTGAGGAGATAAAATTCAGAAGAGACCATAATAACTAAAATACTTAGTGGAGACTCCCAGAGTAGAGGAAGAAACATAGAGAGAAAGCTGTGGATCTTCAGGGGTTCTTCTCAAGTCTTCCACTGAGCACTGATCAGTGGATAGTGAGGAAACTTCCTGAGACTAGAGAAAGAAACACCCAAAAGGAGCAAGCAGAACAGTTCTCCACATTTGCAAGTAACTGGGAATAGTTCACATTTCCAACAGCCAGAGTGCAAACACTCACATGCGGGCACTCTGAGTATATGTTCAAGAACGTTAAGAAGGCTTGAGATGTCAAGAAGAGACGTAGAAACAGAAAACCAGCATTAAATTTCTACAAATGAAAATTGTTACCACAAGTGATGAAACAGAATTATTGTTGAGGATTTGACAGCAGATGAGACATTGTAAAGAAAAGATCAAAGATTTAGCTATAGAAACTATGCACAGTAGAACACAGAGGAATAAAGATGAGAAATTAACAAAAATCATGAGCATCTGTGAGCTGTGGAACAGTTTCAGTTGACCTAATATACATGTAATTGGAACCCCTAGAAAGAAAAAAGGGGAAGTTGTTTTCTTCAAGAGAAAAGTTTCAGAAGTCTCCAAACTTGCTCACTATACTCACTGCCATGGCTTAGATCTGTACCGTCCCCCCAGATCTCATGTAATCAGAGGTGGGGCTAGTAAGGTAATGGGGTCTTGGGGTGCTGCGCTCAGCAGTGGACTGGTGCACTGAAGAGTTCATTCTGTCCGAGGCTGGACAGAATTGGAAGCACGCCTAGCTCCTCCCTTCTCTCTGCTTCCTGGCTGCCTGGGAGTGAGCAGCTTCCCTCTTCTGCCTTGGAGCCAGATGGTCCTGTGAATCCTTGGACTCAATCCTCTGAAACTCATGAATCAAAATAAACCTTTCCTCCTTTAGATTATAGATGTTGGGTATTTTGTCCCAGAAGCCGGGAAGTGACTAATACACCCACACATCTAGGAATCCCAGAAGGAAAAGAGCATGAAGAAAATTACATCAGAGGGCATCATAGTCATATTGCTTAACACCAGTGACGAAGAAAAATCATAAAAGTATGAAGGAAAAGTGGAAAGTTTGGGGTAGAGAGAGTAACAAGGAATGAGAAGTGGCAGTGGAGGGTCCAGGATATATAGCTCAGCAGCCTAAGCATCTGCCTGGCAAGTGCAAGGTCCTGAATTCGATCCCCAGTACCAAAAACAAAAACAAAACTGTGCAGTGAGAAGTGGTAGTGGAAGCAGTGTTCCTAAGAGAGAGAAGTTAGCGGAAGAACATGGAGAGACCGTTTAGAGAAGAACTGGAGAATGGAGGAGCTCCAGCACCTGAGTGGCCCTCCTGAAGGAAAGGGGACAGGCTTCTGGAGTTAGAGAGTGGGTGAAGGTGAGGTCAGCCGGGGGATGCAAACACATGCAGTGGGGTAAAGCTCCCTTGGGCCCGTGTGATCAGGATAGACAGACACAACGTGCCTCGCCCGCAAAGGCAGATCAGGGTGGCCAGGCTGTGATGGTTGTGGGCAGGGAATAGGCAGAGGCTCTCTTCACCCCCAGCTGGTGGAAGTGTGGATCCTGGGCAAGGGTGGTAGTACCAGACAAGCTGTGTGTGTGTGTGTGTGTGTGTGTGTGTGTGTGTGTGTGTGTTGGGGGGTTTTCCATCCACTTTGTCACCTATTTTAGAGACTTCCATCCCTATATCTAGTAGGTTCTCAACAAAAGAAATGTTCCCATCTTTTGAAAGGTTCCTGCAGGGTCTGGGTGCCATATTTGTATACAAATTTATTTTTCAGTCACAAATACATATGAATTTGTTATAATAATACTTTTCATCACATGGTTTGTGTACTTACATTTGAATACTGTGACCATTTGAGCTCTATTTATATAAAAGTTCTACATGTCTCTTATACCTATTTTGCAGGGGTCCCTATTAGGTCTCTTCCCTAGTTAAGCTGGTAACTTAATGATTATGTGGAATTAGTCATGAATTATCATTTGTCTATGAATGAAAACAAAAGACATTCAAGATTGCCTAAGTAGTATAGGTTAAGCAAGAAATCTACGGTGCTGTATCTTTGAAAAATCACTTTAATATCAGCTTTTCATGAACTCTTCATTCTTAAAAGTTTATATGAACTATTATATTGTCATATATTTGATTAAAAGCTCATTTGAGTATAAAAGTGTGCTAGCTTCTAGCAGTAACAATAAGAGCCTGATTATTTGGATCATGTGGCCATAAACTATGCCCCACTACTTCTTTACTAGTTTTTACCCTAATTGTGAGCAAAATCTTTAGAAAAAATAAACATAGTGAATAATACAAACCTTAGAGGCCCAAATCTACAAAATTCTATTCAGTATCTTAATGGATAGCCAGTGTATTCTTTTAATAGGAATGTTTTGCAAGTTTAGGGTATTTATGACAGTGTATATACTTTTCAGTAATTACGTTCTATTTCCTGTGGCTATATGTAGCTTTAAGTCTGTGTTCTCAGTAGAAACAGTAAATGAGCAATATGTATGCTTTGCTTGTTACTGAGAAGCTCCACTCTGTGTGGCTTTCCTTCTGCCAAGTTATCTTAATCATACTGAGGTTCTATGAGGATATTATAAAGTTAGTTCATGTCACAAATTATTCTCAGTGTAGTGCAGCATGTATACACCTAATCTGGACCTTATATTTATTTTTCTTGCTGTTTGATCTGTATAATTACAGTTTTATTGACTTTCATTTTCCTTCAAGCAGGGAAGCACTCTCACAACCAAACATTTAACCATCTATCCTCTATAAAAAAAAAATTCTTCTCAAAAAAAAAAGAAAGACACATGAGTCATTTATGTCTGCTCTCTTTGTGAAATGGCTTCAGGAGGATGATAGATTTTGGAAAAGTTAGAAGAAATATAGGCATCTCTGCCATAGACCTGGTATAAACCACCTGTATGTGATAGCTGCCACAAACAGATTAGGCACTAAAAAAAAAAAAAAAAAAAAAAAAAAAAAAAAAAAAAGATTATACACTAGTTCACTACTAATAAAATATAGTATTATAAAAATAGGACGATATACTGTATTATTCTTCAAATATTGTATCTATTTTTGGTTACCTTGTTTGGATGCATAGTTTTATATTCTCCTTTACTGTTTTATCCTATGAGCAACTAGACACACATTTTCAAAATAATTGTTCTTACGTGGAGTACAAAGTAAAAAGCTGTGACCCACATTATATTCTGAAGTCCAAAGCTGTGCTTTTTACTTTTTAGCAGCATCCTCTATGTTGAAAACGATTTGAGCCTTTTATTTTTTAACAACATCCTCTATGTTGAAAACAATTTGACAGATCAAGAAAAAGTAGCTGGGGGCCAGGGAGATGGCTCAGTATAATAAGTGCTTGCCTGGCAAGTGCAAGGGCCTGAGTTCAATCCCTGGTTCCACAAAAAAAAAAAAAAAAGAAAGAAAAAGAAAAAAAAGAAAGAAGAAGTAGCTGGCCAGATAGCTCAGTGGATTAAATCTGCCTGCTTAGGCAGACACAGGGATGGTTCCGCACTGAGACAGTGACTGAGACTGGGCGTGGGGGCACACACCTATGATCCCAGCACTTAGGAGGCTGAAAAACAGGAGGATCACTATGCATCTTACCTGTGTAGTGAGACCCTGTAAGCCCTGTACTAAATACATTTAAAAGAAAGAAAAACGTACTACACCATTATTGTACAGAGTCCTGAGATACTGCTTTCTGAGACCTTGTAGCAAGCATTAGGATGACTTGTTCGTAAATAAAATATGTAGCTGGCCAGTTGTTAATTCTTTTGAGAAAACTTCAAGTAGCAATTTGTCACCTTAAAATACTTGTTAGGGACAGTATAGTGTTGTTATTTTAGTAGCAGTTTGCATTTGAAAATTAAAAATTTTACTTGGACATATAAAATCAAAATACTTTGTCTTTTAAAATTATATTTTTGGGGGACTGTTAGGTAGCTCAGCAGACTAAAGCACCTATTTAGGCAAGTATAGGGACCACAGTTTGATCCCCAGCACCACATGTCATGCCAGCCCCACCCCCAGGGCAGGCTGAGCTGGCCAGAGTCCAGGGTATAGTGTGTGTACCTGTAATCCCAGCGCTGGGAACGCTGAAAGCAGGAGGATCACCACAAGTCTGAGCTGCGTAGTGAGACCCTACAGCAACCAAATACATTAAAAATAATAATAAAATATTAAAACAATTATATTATTGGGCTGGGGACATAGCTGAGCAACATAAGTGCCTTCCTGACAACTGTACAAATGCAAGGTCCTGAGCTCTATCCCTGGTACAAAAAAAAAAAAAAAAAAAAAATATATATATATATATATATATATATATACACACACATATAGTATTATATCTGAACATTCTAGATATTTGTTTTGAAAAATTAGAGCTAATAGAACTTTCGCTTTATCTTTGATCTGATCATTCCACTCTTCTATTAAAGTCAGTTTATATTCCACATGTGGGTTAGGTTTTTTCTTTTCTTTTTCTGTATTGGGGGTTATAGAGAAAAAAACATAGCATCAATTAATTAGGTAAGAGAAATTTTTTTTAAAGAGAAATATTTATTATTACCATTGAACTTCTTTAGGAGACAGTGAAACTAATCTGGCTTTTTTGTTTCTCTTTAGGCCTGCGGGTGACTGTGCTTCTGACCTCCTTCCTTATGGTATTGGGTACTGGTCTAAGATGCATACCTGTATCAGACTTGATGCTTAGAAGAAGGTAAGTCCTATGAATAGTGTGAAAGATTTTCCTACATTTGTCTCATTTAGTATAAATGTGTATATTTGATTATAAGCGTGTAATAAGTAGTTCCGTTGTTATGATCAGTAGAGAATCACATTTATAGAACCATTTTTTTTTACCCTATGTGATTTATTAATTCAGTTTATTGTTATATAGAAAGTGCTATATTAGTTTGGAAAAAAAAGGAACAAATTTTTATACTACCAGAGTTACATAGACAAAATGGAAAATTACCGGGTGAGAATGAAAGAAATTTTAGCTCAGGGTATCAAAAAGGTAATTCATGAGAAGATGACAGTCAAAGTAGGCTTTGAATGATGAGTAGAATCATGAAAGCTAATCGAGAGACGCCAGAGTGAAGACCCATGTAGCGGCATATAGGCAGCAGCCTCTCCAGGTGGGCAGGTTGCCTCATTTATCGTTTCATTTTCATGGTGTACAAGATACACAAAGATCTTAAGCTTCTGTCCTCACTTTGGTTGAGGTATTACAATTAATAATCATTAATAATCTGCATTAAAAGACATTTTTACTGACTAGAATATAAATTTCTTAAATTGGTATTTCTCAAATTGGAGTCCTTGCATGTGTCTTAAGAGAAATTGAGAATTAAGAGGTTTTTTTTTTTCTTCTTTGGAAGAACCCATAAATTACTCAAGTTTGGGAGACACTAGTCTCTTGGCTAAGGTGTTAGAAAGGATATGAAAAAATAAAGTTAGAAGAAAGGGTCCACTGCTTGTGAAGACTCATGCGCCGTCCTGTGGAGGGTGCTTAGGTCCTTATTTAGAGGGGTGATGGTGTCAAACCTGTGTAAGGTAAGCTGCTGACTGAGGTATGTAGGGTTGACTTCAATGAGTGGAGACTGCTGCTGGGAGACCAGGGTATGTACAACGCAAAAGCCCAAGCTGGACTCACTCTTTTGTTTATTTATTTCTTATATGTCCATTCATTCAGCAGAATTCACTGAGCCCCTACTATGTGTCATAGTCTTCTGGACATTAGAAATAGGGATAGAATAAAAAAAGACAAAAACAGTCCCACTCAGAGTTTGCACTCCAGTCAAAGAGACTGGTGATAACTAGATAACTAAGTAAAATACACAGTTTGTGCTATGAAGGAAAAAATAAACCAGGAAAGAATTTTAATTGTCAAGAGAAGAATAGTGAGATTTCAGAAAGAGAAGAGCTTCCTGGGAGGGTGGTCTTGCAGGGTGAGAGGGTGATGTGGCATCTGGGAGATGAGCGTTCCGAGCAGAGTACAGCAGGTGCCCAGGGTGAAGGGAGAGGAGCACAGCTGGCAGGGCAGCCGCTGTGGCCAGAGCCCAGGGAACAGCTTCGCAGAAGTATGGCGGGACCTGAGGTCAGGGCACTGGGTGTGGGGCCAGGTCCTGCCACTTACAGACTGTTGTACTGAGGATAGATGGACTTGGAGGTCACAGGTCACAGGTATAAGTGAAGGGATGGGCTGGGAAAGCAGCCAGCAGATCTGGTGATGGGGGCTGGAGCCTTGGTGCTGGCAGTGATGTGTGAGAAAGGGCCAGGTTCTGATTACCCCCCTGGTTGTTGGGGGCTGTTAATGGACCAGATGTGGGGAGGAAGAAGAAAGGGAATCCAGAAAGACTGTGCTGCAGGGCATGGTGGGAGTGGAACAGAGGGCACAGATGTGAGAGCGAGCCTGACACTGGAGGTGATACAGTTCTGGCTTCACTCCTGGAGTTCTGAAACTGTTGTTTCCATGAAGAGAGATGGGAAACCTGGGACAAAATGGAAGTGGATTTTAATGATGAGATGTTGACTTTCATTTGAAACAGAATTTTGCTTAAAAATAAAAAGGTAGTTTTGAATTTATATTGTTCCCAGAAAGTTCAGCATATCATGTATTTCACATTTTAAAAGGAAAATAGAAAAATAATTTGAGTTTCTATGGAAAGCTAGTTCTCATTCCTTATCCTTCTTAATCAGGTTTTAATGCATGGTTTTCATTATTACATTTGAGATGCTGTTAATTTTTAAACATCCAAGGTTTTTTTTTTTATGTATTTACCATCTTTAATTACAAATTTCAGAGAAGCATAAATTCAACAGTACATTCTTTAAAGCTACCTATTAGTATTTTGTTAGCTTTATTCTTTTTGGAGGGATCTATAATGTTCTAATATTTTTCCCTTTATGTCCTGTTCCGATATAAAATCTAGGAATAAAAGTTGCTTCTGTCTTGTCAAAGAAGATGATATTTAACTAAAATAGAGCTCATAAAGAACTGTAAACAAGCTGGGGAGATAGCTCAGTGGTCTAAGTGATACAGGGAAGTAAAACTGATCCTGGGTGGGTGATCTCCAAACCATATAGGGAACCTCCAAATGATATAGGGAAAAACGATCTCCCGACCTGACCCGCATGAGTTCGTGTTCTCTAAAACCGAAGAATGAATTTTAGGAACAAACAGAAGTTATGAGCAGAATGTATTTATTAAGGGAAGGAAAGCTCCTATCTGAGAGAGAGACCGGAGGGGGGTCCGAGCGGGTAGTTACTACTTTTATGTAGTAAAACCATGCAGTGAGGTAGGTCTGAGGTGGTGGAGAACATGGGAACTCGCTTAGGTGGGCATGAGGTGGGACAAAACTACGGTCAACCAATGAGATTGCAAGCACCATTGCTCAGGTAAAATTGGTTAAGTCCAGGACCAAATGGGGAAGCGAGTCACATAGTAAGCGGGCATGAATGTAGAACAGGACTTTATCAGGTAGCCATCCAGTAGTAGTTGGATTAATGATTCTTCTGGCTCCCTCAGGGTGATGATCAGTCTCAGATGCCAATCTTTAGGGAGGTCAGCATTTGTTTGATCTTTGGTCTTTAGGTCTCGCTCACAGCAACAGCATCAATCCCTCCCACGGCTGTAAGGTATCTTGTTTTCTGTGTTATCTCCTTCGAGGGCCCAGCCCTGTCTGACTGCCTATAGTTATTTCTATCTAACTTGGCTGCCTGCAACATAAGCACCTGCCTGGCAAGTGCAAGGACCTGGGTTTGATCCCCAGTACCGCATGCCATGCTGGGCATGGTGGCACCCATCTGTCATCCCAGAGCTGGGGAGGCTGAGACAGAAGGATCACTATGAGTCCGAACTGCGTAGCAAGACCCTATACCAAATAAATAGTAAAGAAAAAAAAAAGAAAGAAAGAAATGTAAGCAAAGATATAGGACAAACAAGAAAGAAATAATGAGTTTTAAAAAATGAAAGAATTTTTCAATCAATGCATTCATCTATAAAAAAAATACAGATACTTCTCTGAAATAAGACTATTTTGTATTGATACAGTGCTTCTTTTAAGCAGTATTATTAGGCAAGTGTAAAATGAAAATGCTGTATTTTGAGCATATATTTCCAACTGATACGTTTGATAGAGCTCTGCTTTTAGGTTTCTGTCTCCATGACATACTCAGGAAAAAAGGAAAGACCTATAATATAATTTAAACAGAATTTAAAAAAATTTTGGCAATCGGTGCTTTTGCATTCTTTTTTCACTTGGAGCTCTTTGAGCTTCTCACCCAGCCTTCTATGCCCTTGCCTTCCTAAATCTCGGCTCCTGTAAGTCTCAGACATGAGGACTGCAGCTTGCTGCAGGCTTAGGGAGGGGCTCACTCCTAAAAGGTACCAATATATTCATCATAGTACTTCATCCCACAGGTAACATTGAAAATGACATTGTCCTAAAGCAATGATTGATATTACTCTGCATTGTAAAATGCTGTATGATATGCCCAGTAAACAAAGATGGGTGAACTTATAACAGTTTTATTGACCCTTAGTTGTACTGTATGTATTCAATAATTAACACATTTCTCATTGCCTTTCCATTCAGAGTAATTTCAAATAATATGAATAGTAAGTAACATTTATTACGTGTTAGATAATTTAAATAGTATGGCTTTAGTAAACATAGATTTTCTAAACCTACATTCTCTAAAGAAATGCCTACATTTACAAGGATTATAACAGTAAAGATGAACTGTTTATTGAATGGTTTTATGACAGCAACTTAGTTATCTGAATGAAAAAGTAAGAAAAAGAAAAAGAGCTTAGATTCTTTCCTTAGCCCCTAAGTAAATTCCTATTGTCTCAAAGACCAGAACACAAAAAAGAGCCATAAAAACATGAGGAGATGACTCTTTTTAAAAAATCTGAAAGCATTGGCACCTATTAAAAAATTCAAACAGGGATCTGTGTAGAGGAATAATCTGTGGTAATCTGTAAGCCTAATTTGCAGTGATCGTTTAAGTAATTCTGCAAAATCCGGCATTACTATGAAAGTCAATGCTTTTGGCAAAATGTCTGACCCAGTTATTAATGAACAAATATGGATTTAAAACTTTTAAACTAAATGAGTTGTGCTTTTGCAGAAATAGTTTTGTTGCTCTTGTTTACTGGATATAATTTCCCAATGTATTGATGTGAAGGGATAGAAAATCTAAACTAATTTAGTTATCTGATGGGGGTGTATTTACTGTGATGAAGATGAGACAAATTCCATCAAAGCTTTACAAATCAGCTGGGGTGTTTTCACTGATAAACAACACATAGCAGGTGTGCATCATTAAAAAATCTGAGAGTGAGCAGGGCCTTCCAACTAAGACAAATCTCAGAAGCCACAAAAAAAGAGGCCTAATATTTGACTACATAAAAATTGGAAATGCCTTCATGATTAAACAAATATACAGTAAACAAACAAAAAAATTCCAAAACAGTAAAAAGTAACAAATGTTTGTAACAATAAGATAAATTGGCTGGGAGTGATTGCACAAGTGTATAATTCTAGTACTTGGGAAGCTGAGGCAGGAGAATCACCTCACAAGTTTGAGGCTACATGGCCAATGCTGCATTGAGAGAGACAGAGAGAGCATTGGTAACTTCCTTAGTTGAAAATAAATTTTTCAAAAATAGAAATTTGGGGCTGGAGAGATGGCTCAGTGGTCTAAAGCACCTACTTAGAACAAGCTTAGCAAAGCATCAGGGACCGCGGTTCGATCCCCCAGCACCACATGCCAGCCAGCCCCGCCCCCTGGTGGGCTGAGCTGGCCACACACACACACCACACTCTCTCTCTCTCTCTCTCTCTCTCTCTCTCTCTCTCTCTCTAATAAATAAATAAATAAATAAATAAAATAAAATAAAATTTAAAAAATAGAAATTCAGCAGGAAAATAGGTAATGGATATAAACAAACAGTTGCAGAAAATAAAATATTCTTATTTTATTTTTTGGTGGAACCAGGGATTGAACTCAGGCCCTTGTGCTTGCCAGGCAAGCACTTATTCTACTGAGCTATCTCCCTGGCCCCAGAAATATTCTTGTTTCTGGGACAAAATACCCAACACCCACAAGTTAAAAGGAGGAAAGTTTGCAGCTCAGTGTTTGTAGAGGTTTCAGTCCACAGTCAACTGGCTCCAAGGCAGGGAAGCCTTGCAAGTGGGCTGCAGTGGAGAATAAACAGTCCATAGCAGGGCAGGCAGAAGGCAGCAAAGCTGAGCTTTCTTTTGCTTTACATTTCATCCAGGCTACAAGCCTGTTGGGGGTGGGGTCTTTCTTCTTTTCACACCCAAAGCTATGCTGAACCAATCAGTGAACTAGTTTAATTATCACACATTCAGTCCATGTTCACACCCCCTAGGTCCAGCCATCTCTGAGGAGCCCCATCTATGAGCATGTGAGGCTTTGGGAGACATCTAGATATAAGCCCTAAAGGATACCAACTTTCTATCAAAATTTTAAAAAGGCAAGTTAAAACAGCTATTTGTTTATTTATTTATTTATTTGGTATAGGATCTCGCTATACAGCTCAGGCTCCTAGTGATCTTCCTATCTCAGCCTCCCCGGCACTGGGATTAGAGATGTGCACCACCATGCCTGGTTTCAGTGGATGGCATAGCATGCCTGGGATTCCCGGTTGGGCAT
The DNA here is from genome assembly GCF_000260255.1 of Octodon degus. Taxonomy (NCBI): domain Eukaryota; kingdom Metazoa; phylum Chordata; class Mammalia; order Rodentia; family Octodontidae; genus Octodon; species Octodon degus. The sequence goes on along the minus strand of NW_004524723.1, from coordinate 5,358,285 downwards.
GACTTGCGGTGCCAGGAGTCAAACCCAGGTCCTTGCACTTTCCAGGCAGGTGCTTAGACCACCAAGCTATCTGTCCAGCCCTAGATGTCTATTTTGGCAAAGATGAAAATATATGGTAATAGCTGTGTTGCCTGAAGTGTGAGAAGAAACAGTTGCTGTGGACCTTTGAGCAGTTTGGGATGTCCTGTGTAGGATATTGGCAATATGTAGGATTCAAAATGCCTGTGTCCCTAACTTATAGAAAATTAGCTCACATACAAATCTCTGCCTGTCTGCAACAGCGATTCCAATGTTTGTGAAGCTTTGCTTATAATGGAAAAAGACTGAATACCACACCCTCAACACAGGACTGGTTACCATGTGGTGTTTGCTGGGATAGTATGCAGCTATAGAAAGGAAGTAAAAGTTGTTTAAGCGCTAAGAGTGTTTCAAAGCCTTTTTATTAAGTAAAGAGACCAGGTTTAGAACATCATGTGTAATCTATGTAGACTAATAAGAAGGGCATGTATTGTGGTTTTGGCAAAGAGTGTTCTATTTTTAATTTTTATTAGTACAGATTTGCATGCATGATACTTGCATTCATCACAAGGAGGTGGTACATATCCATAAAACTTCTTAATTCTTTATTCTAGAAGACACCATTACCATGGGTTGTTTTGGGGTAGCTGAAAAACTAGAAGTCTGGACTAGAAAGGAAATTTACTGCTGTAGTCTATTCCTTACTACTCTTAAGACTACCTTTACCATGTGTGTATACTACATTTTGGACTACAAGCATAATGAAGTAAAACTACAATGACCACATCAGAATATCAACAATGAGTGCAGAGAAGGAAAGACAAGGAAGGATTATAATTAAATCTCCTCAGTATGGAAATTTGTCTTGGTTACCTTTCTCTCTTTGCTGGAACAAAAAACCTGACATTCAAAATGAAGGAAGGGAAGATTTATTTAGCTCATGGTTAGTGGAGGTTTCAGTCCATACTTAGCTGCTCCAAGGCAGAGTGGCACATGGAAGAGGGCAGCAGTTCATGGCAGCAGAAAACAGCAAAAGCAGCAAGAGCAAAAAGAGAAGAGAATGCAAATAAGTCTCTTTCCCTCTTTTATATTGTATGCAGGCTACCCACCCCAGGAGGGATATGCAGGCTACGGGTATTCACACCCATAATCCCAGCATTGGACCATGACTCAATCAAAAACTCTAGAAGCCTGCCCCCTGATTGCATGAGGCTATGGGGGGACAACTAGACACAAACCATAACAAAATGTAATCTTTGATGTGAAAATGAGTAACCAGTAGATTTAAGAACTAAAATTGTTCTGTATAAAATATGTAAGATTCAGATTCTCCTACACCAATATTTTGAAAAGTAACATCCATAGGGCTGACCAGATAGCTCAGTGGATTAAAGTGCCTACTTAGGCAGACGCAGGGACCAGGGTTCAAGCCCTGAGTGCCACTGACCCTGCCTCCAGGGTACACTGAGAGGGTGATTAAATCCCAGTGCTTGGGAGGCTAAAAACAGGATCACTATGAGTCCAATCGGTGTAGTGAGACCCTGTAGACCGTGTATTAAATACATTAAAAAAGTAAGATCCATAGATTACCTAATTATATTTAAAGTATAAATCATTGGGCCCCACTTCAGCCCATGTACTCTGGAGTGAATGCTGAGAATGAGCAATTTTCACAAGCTCTTTTAGTTAATCTTATGCTCATTTAAGTTTGAGAACTTCTCCCATAGGTACAGAACATCATCCTTTCAGATAGTAATTGACCAAGTAAACTTCATTTGTCTTGGCCATTCTGCAGCATAATCATGTAACATCTTATTTAAAGTTGATTGAGGTTTAGCTTCTATTTAATAATATTATTTGCCCTAGTTTGACTCTCATAAAACTGTAAGATTAGGCTTTGTGACCATATTTCTGCATTGTGGTCAGACAGGCATTAGATCTGAAAGGAACCTAGAGTAGAGGCAACCATTCATAATAAGCCTTTGGCCTTGGGTGGGGGATGGGTACAGGAAGGTGTGAAAAGCATCTTTCATCTTTTGATGTATTTCTCCCTTTTGTTGCCTTTGACTTATGATTATTTCTGAGGCACTGTATTTTTTAAGGGCCTCTGGTATAATATATGAATTTTTCTTGCCCACTATATCATTCATGTAGGTAAGTACAGAAGATGTATATATAGTTTAGGGAAATAATCATCAACCAGATACCCACATATTCATCATCCACGTTAGAACACCAAAGCCCTTTCTGCTCAGAATCCTTTCCTTCCTTTCTGTATATTATAACAGTCATGAATATTGATGGGATTTTCAGAGTAGATTAAGTTCAAGCTGTTAAGAATGCTCAAAGGCTAATGTAAATACCTAGTCATTTATTTCAAAATAAGGGTTTACCTTAGTTTTTCTCTTATAATGAAAGGAACAAATAAAACTTTTAAGGAATAAAATAGAAAAGAAGTAGATTTTGGTAATATTTAAAATATAATAAAAAGCATAAACCAGTAGGATTATTAAATGAATGTTTTATGAAATAAAGGCTTATTGATATGTTTTTATAAATTAATCATATATTATAAAAAACTGAATCCTTACTTTGTTTTTTTGTTTGTTTTTTTATGTATTTGGCAGCTCAGACCCATAGTAATCTTCCTGTTCTCAGCCTCCCCAGCACTGGGATTACAGGCATGTACCACCATGCCTATTCTTGGTGGCCAGCTCAGCACACTCAGGGGTGGGGCCAGCCCAGCACATGGTGCCAGGGATCAAATCCTGGTGCCTATATTTACCTAAGCAGCTGCTTAGTCTGCTGAGCTATCCCCCAGCCCTGAATCCTTACTTTGTAACATGCATCAAAATATATTCCACACAGATTAGAAAGTTGTAAGTTACAGCCTAGCCTGGCCAATTTTGAAACTTTTAGCAAGACCAGATAAATGAAGGACCAGTGTGAAGGCCCTGTGTTCAGTCTCCAATGCTATAAAGGACAGGGGCTAATGAGAAGTCTTTAGTTTATTAGAGGAGCTTAAGTTATTTCTCAGGCTATCCTGCTGGTAGCTCTCTAAAAGAGTTATAAAAGAACAAGTGTAGCCCTTTCTGTCTTCCTTCTGCTTCCTAGCTTGGGACATGTCTGATTGCTCCTGTGCCATTGGTGTCCATACCAGAAGGTGATGCAGCCAGCCTACCACAAAGCTCTCACTGCCATCTGGGTCTTCAGCCCCTGAGACCACAAGCCAAACAAACCTCTTTGGTGGCATAAGCTGCTAGGGTCAAATATTCATTATAATAACAAAAAGCCCACTGATGCGGCTTACTAAACACAGTCTGCTGATTAGAGTATTCTTGTGTGTCCAGGTAAGCTGCATGTAATTACAGAAATATTTAGAAGAGGCAAGAAAAAAAAAAAAAAAAAAAGTAGGAAAGCATTTAAACCATAGTATATGGCTCTGAAGATACAGGAGAGGGACAGAGCCAGTGGACACAGGTGGCTACTGAAAGCCAGAAAATGCCAGGAAATGGATTCTTTTCCAAGCCTCTGCTAAGGGACACAGTCTTGCTGAAACTTTGACTTGCCACACGGACCATTTTGGGCTTATTTGCAGAACTATAAAACCCTAGCTTGTTTTAATCCACTGAGTTTATGTTATTTATTGTAACAGCAGTAGAAAGCTACTGTACCAGCCAGGCATTTCAGTACACATCTGTAATGCCAGCACTGTGGGAGGCTGAAGCAGGAGAAGTGCAAGTTACAGCTTACCCTGGCCAACTTAGTGAGAACCTGTGTCAAATTTTTTAAAAATATAAACAGGCTAGGGATGTATGTCAGTTCAAGGCCTTGAGTTCAGTGCTCAGTACCACCAAAACAGAAAGAGCAAGATGAGGAGCAGGAGCAGGAGTGAAAAGGAGCTGGTACTTAGTCCTGGTTAAGCAGGCACTGTAAGCATGAAAAATAACTTAAATTCTGTACGGGATAATATGTACATATAAAAATTGTCAAACTAGCATTATTAATATGAGGAAGTAAGTTGTTGGAAACAAACATTTGACAATAGGAAAATGGTTAAATGAGTGTAATATATCCATATTATAGGATATCACACAACCATTAACAACTATGATTATAACACTAAAGAAATGGGAAAATAGTCATGTGACACAGTAGGTTAAGATGATTTAGTAAAACTGTACATTCAACATGATTTCTGTGATGACCTATGGATTGAGAGAAAGATGCATTAGAAAAGGTCAGACAATCAAAATGTTAGTCATAGTTGTGTAGATTGAGATATTAATGGCTTTTTCTTCTCTCTGCATTTCTTTTCAAAATTTTCTGCCACAAGTGTACAGACCTTTACATTAAGAGGACAAAGAGTTATGAGACAAAATGGCAGGAGGCAGGCATCTCTTAGACCCTTTTTCCCTGTTCTTTGCCAAGAGATTATTGTATTTGGCCTTGTAAAACATCAAGTGAGATAAAGTGTCTTTTGAGAAATTGAAACAGAAGAGTAAGTGATTCAGCAAAGGTTATACAGTTAATAAAGTTAGCCAGACTAGAAGCTGAGTCTTCTTGTATCTAATCCAACTCTTTTCTCTGTTTTGATGTCCTTTTAGAAGTGTACTTGGTAAGTTATTATTTTAAGTCTCTTTAAGGCCTAGGCTGTATTACCTATTTCTGTGTTCCTTTTAGCACCTACCTGCAGGTGCTTTGATGAGAATGGATACTCAACAGATATTTTTAATTGAATCTTTTTTAAAAAATTTTTTAAATTTTTTATTTTTTTAGAGGAACCAGGGATTTAACTCTGTCCCTTGCACTGGCCAGGGAAGTGCTTATTCCACCGAGCCATCTCCCCGGCACTTTTAATTGAATCTTAATTAACCAAAATTATTATGAAATTAAAAGTATAATAAGTCTTGATAAAACAGAACTAAGATTATAACAACATCTTTAGAAGACTTATAACTTTGCTACTCTCATCTCTATTTTTCCTTTTCTGACTTCCTTTCTCCTGTGGTTAGTTCATATCATTGCTGACTTTTTATTGACCTGTCTTTCCTTGGGCTATAATAAAGGAAAAGTATTCTTAGCACCTTTGCTATTTTCAATATCCTGGAATCTTGTATCACATAGGTTTATTTTGAAATTGAAAGGTTATGAATTATTGACATAGTAAGTCTTAGAAGTATTTTTATAAATTACAAATTATTTCATAATAGAATACATAAAACTTAAGTTAAAAACACTAGAATTATATTGAGGAAGTATCTGCTGTTTCTGAAAAGCCCAACTCTATCAGATTATCATCAATACTAACCATAGTATTGGACAGTATCAAAATATGGCGGGTACTGGTACCATTGAATCTGTGAGCCTTGGGTTTCCTGAGCAATTAATGGTTTTTATTATTCCTGTTACAAACAGAACCTTCAGAATGAGACCACATGGGAGAGTAGAGAAAGATCCGTGAACTGATGAAATCAGTTCTAATTTTGATTCCTAGTCCTGGCTTAGTAGCTAGTTATATGACTGACACTCTTTCCAATACTTTTTAGACAAAAGTTATAAAACTGTAAGTATGATTTTAAATATGTTACTTCTCTGGAAGGGAGTAGGTTATTATCTACGTGAATTCTAAAATCACTTCTAGCTATAAACATTTAAATTATGAAACATATTATTCTGGGTAGAAATAATTTAAGAATCATAGGTATTTGTTCTAGGATTCCAGAGTACCTGGAACTGCTTGCCAAAATGTGAAGTACATTAAAAAATGTGAATTATAGATCTTCAGTTTGAACTTCAGCTATTGGGATTTATTTGAAAAGCTAACATCTATTAGATAGTATGAGAGGGCTGAATCTTCTCATGAAAGCCATCAGCGAGCTCCAACAGCTGTCCTCATTCTGTGACCAGCACATTCCCTGAGAGCCGAAGGTGCCCAGGGCAGTACAGGTTGCCCAGACTCATAGAGCCAGGGTCTTGCTAGGGCCTCACCTAGGCCTCATGCAGGTACCTCAGTAGTAGTAGATGCTCAGGGAGAATGCCAACCTCTGGTCTCTGCCATCCCAGTTCCGCTGAGGCTGCAAGGGCCTCCCACTCTCAGCCTGCCAGGGAAATTCCCTCCTCTCCTCCATTTTCCCACCTCACTTGCAGAGATGGGTGAGGCAGACTCTGAAGATAGCCAGGAGCTAGGTAAGGAGACCAAGCTCTTGTGAAGGAGAAAGAGAAGAAAAACTTGAGCAAGAGAAGGGAGATAGAAGGCTGGGGGTTCAGACAGAAGCACTAAGGACTCAGCGTGAAGACTGGGATGAAGGAGCAGTGTGCCTGCTGCCTGTGAGGCGAGGTGTGGGGCCAGTGGCCCGTGGCTCTACCCAGATGGCACGCTCACCTTCCTCACAGGGAGCCCTTAGCTACCCAGTCGGCCTCCGCAGTGCTCCTGCCTGCTCCAGAGCTCACTGTCCTTCACTAAATCTGACTTCTATCCTACCTCGAAGCCTGCTGGGCTTGCGACAATAGGATAACATTGGCCTGATTTTACCATCTTCCACATCTTTTTTCAAAACATATTTCCAGAGTGTTTTCTAATCACCTTGTGTTTTGTACAGCTAAATTTATTTTAATTTTTTTTTTTAGATGAAGAGCTCACATTTATTTATTTATTTATTTATTTAGACAGGGGGGAAACCAGGGATTGAACTCAGGCCCTTGGGCTTGCCAGGCAAGCGCTTTTTCTACTGAGCCATCTTCCTAGCCCCTGTACAGCTAAATTTAAGGTTCTTAAAATTTACAAATGGAACTGCTGGGCATGGTGGTGCAAACCTATAATTCCAGCACTCAGGAGGCCAGCGTGGAATAAATAGCAAGACCCTGTCTCAAAAAAGAAGAAGAAGGGGGAGGAGGAGGAGGAAAAACAAGAACAAGAAAAACAAGAACACAATTTATAGGGGCCAGCCAGATGGCAGAACACAACAGCCGAGGTTCTATCCTAGGCCTGCTGTGCCAACCCCCCTCTCCCCCGGGGCGTACTGAGCTAGTGATTGAGACTGGGCGTGGTGGTGCAGGCCTGTAATCCCAGCGCTTGGGAGGCTGAAAACAGGAGAATCACAAGTCTGATCTACATAGTAAGACCCTGTAGACCCTATCCTAAATAATTAAAAAACAAACAAATAAAATTTATAAGTGGAACTAATCTAATGCATGCATTTATGTAACTTTACATATCTTCGTTACTCTTTCTTTTTTATTTTTTTTTTTCTTTATTTTTTGAGAAAGGTTATAGTTCAGGCTGGTGTTAAACTCGCTACATAGCCCAGGTTGACCTCGAGCTCAAACTCACAGCAATCCTCCTACCTCAGCCTCCTGAGTGTTAGGATTACAAGTGTGCATCACTGTGCTCAGTATGTGGGGATTTTAAAATCCTGTTTAGTTGTGTACTTCAGCAACTCCCGACCCCATACTTGAGCAAGGCCATGCATTTCTGAACATGTCACACTGCCTGAGCACTTTCAAAGGCACTGTGAGGGATTTACAAGCCACAGTCCTGACCTCAACTTTTACTTGGTAAAACAAACCTGGCACTTGTGATGATGCACAAAAAAGTCAGCATTAGATTTTGTGATGCATGTGCTTTATGGAAGAAAGCGACTGCGCCCTCCTTTCTTCTATGTGTATAAACGTCTCAGCCCACTGGTGCATTAGGATAATCACAAATTGCATTTTATCTTTTAGAATGTGAAGCAGAGACTTTTCATTGAGACTGCCCTTTTAGCCTGAGTATATGCCTTTCGGTTGGCTGAGCTTAAGCAGGTTGAGTGTTCCTTATCTACAATGCTTAGAGTTAGAGTGTTTCAGATTATGTGGTTTTCCCTCCAAATTTTGGAATATTTGCTTATATCTAACAAGATTTCTTAGAGAGAGGACCTAAATCTAAACAGGATTCTCATTTATGTTCATATGTCTTACGTTCATAGCCTGAAAGAATTTTGCACACGTTTTTACTGTCCCTGTGTTTTACTGTGACCCATTGCAAGGTCAGGTGTGTAAGTCTTCACTTATGGTACTGTGTTGATGTGCAAAAACTTTGGTCTTAGTTGTTGCTTTTGGTGCAGCAGATTTTACCTTGTATACACACTCCACCAGTTGCATCTACACTATACCACTGAGCTACATCCCCAGTCAATTTTGGAGCATTTAGGTTTTCTAATTTTTGTCCCTGATCTGTTTCCAACTGCCAGAATGAGTAGCTGAAATCCTGCATCCCCACTTCCCCGTGAATCTGCCCTCTGTCCTCAGCATTCCACTGCTGTGTCTGTCCGATCACAGACAGCTTGGATTTATTGTCATCTATTGATGATGATAATAATCTATGTGATTTCTACTGTCAACCATTCACTCTTTCTTCCTGAAACTCTCTTCTTAGTTGCTATGGCACTAGTTTATCTGTGTATTTCTTTCCTGCCTCCATAATAACTTCTTTTCTCTCATTTTTCTAGATTCTTCTTTCTTTTACTACTGGTATTCTACAGTGTTTATTCCTAAACCCATTTCAAACTTAGCATAAATAGCTCACCTCTCCTACCTTAGTTTCTGATGTTTTTACAGGTGGATAAAAGCTTTCCAGTATCTAATCACTCACGCTATTCTAGTACCCAAAGAGTTCTCCGAACTATACTTTTTCCATCTCTCCAGGGCTATCACTTTTATAACCTTAGAACTTCCAGGGAGTCCCTGTGCTGGACTTTATTCCTGTGAGTATCCCATGGTCTTCTTTCAGCTTTGCCATTCTGGGATGCAGGGAGTGATGAGTTCATAGGGTCAAGGAGATCCCCGCCCTTCCCTAGTCTCTCTGTGCCAGCTGTTACACAAGATCCTGTGAGCCCCTACATCAGGCTTTGCCCAAGAGTAGACTGCATCCCTGGTCTGTGTTCTCTAGACCCAAGGCAGTAGCTAAGCAACAGTTGTTTGGAAGAGGCTAGATAGGACTTAGCTGGAGTTGGAACTTTCATCTCCACACATGTATGTGAAGTCCTTGATGTTGCAGGCCAGAACTGTGACGACCTATTTGTGTTCTGTCTGGGCTCTGCAAGGATTAGAGCAGGCCTGAATTACTGCTTTAACTTCCTTTGTGTTCCAGATACAGTGATGATAGTGACTCTTCACCTACTCTTAGGGCAGCGACTCCTTTTCCTCTTCCTCCTCCTCTTCCTCCTCTTTCTCCAATCCCTTTGAAAGCTTGTTGTGTTTGTGATAATACATGAGCTGCAAAGGGTAAAAGGACATCCTCGAATTACAAACTGACAAAGGTAAAATGTAAAGCATTTTTACAGCAACATAAGCCACATACTCAGAAATAGACCTGGGTCTAAAATAAATGACATTAATACCTAGTCATTTATGACTACTTTTACAATTCATACAGATAATGAATTGGGCTAAAAATACTATAATATTTGGTAGACTTCCAGGCTAGTATCCTTACAACATAACAAAGCACGATTTGATATCCCAAAGAAGCAAGATTCGCAAGTAGGTGTTTTAAAACTATGTAATTGAGTCTTATAAGGTCAGTGAAATCCCCTCAGGATTAATCCTGAGATCCTGTACCTCAGATTGTAGAACCTTTGTCAGTGTCAGCCATGTGGATGAGTCACAGCCATTGCTTGGCCAACGTGCTCTCTGTGAAAGCCTGAGAGAATATTTTCTCTCCATGTGACTCTCCTTAGGCACACTCTACATCATTGATGACTTTCCTCTTTGGCCCTATAATCTCCTTGATCAGAAAATTTGGGACACTACTGAGTTACATGACATTACAGTACAAGTTCTCATATGTCCTGAGTCTTAATTGACCTTAGAAGGCTAGGGCCAAAAAGTTGGCTTTCCTTGAGGCCCTCCTTTTTCTCTAATTTTGGTCTGCAAACTTAGGTTGTTAACCCTCCAGAAGTCAGCTTATTGTTATTACCATACAACCTAGGCTTTTAAGCTTAACCTCACTATCTGTCTGAATATCAAACATCTTAGGCATAACATGGAACAGGTATTTTTCATAAAGTATTGATATGTTGAACTTTTAAGTCCCTATAGAATATGATGAAAAACATTTAAAAAGCTACAACTCCTGTTGCATAGGTCCTGCTTTACCTTGGTCTTAACCATCCAGCAGAAAAGTACAAAAACGAACTATAAAAAGTAAAGCCATGGTGTTATGTTGAGCTGTAGGGGACTCAGGTCAACAATTTCTGACATTGCCAGTGAAGTGGAAGACCGAATACTATTATGGACTACTGAACTCTTTTAGAATATTTTGCTGAGTTTACACACCTATAATATTGAAATGATGGAACATAACAAAAAAAGGGATACAGATGAATGTCCATTTTGTATCTGTGTATTCAAAGTGGTTAGGATAGATATATAGTTACATTCTCTTAATGAATAGAGGGATTTGCTCTAACAGTGTTTGTAAATAGGATATCAAGTCCACATCTTGTACAGCAATTAACCACTAGGAAGAATGTATGCAATGTGTTAATTATTGCAACTGTCCTAACAATTTGGTTTGAAACTGTCTCATTGCTATTTGTTTCTCAATAAAATTACGGAAAAAAAATATAAATAAATAAATAAATAAAAATTACTCCTGGGGGGGGAGTATATATATAATTGACAGCTACTCTTACAACATTTAGCTTTTAGAGGAGTCTCCTAGTCTCGAAAGGATAAAAGCAGAGCAGCATCAATGTCATATATACACAGAAGTCCATACTATAAAGGCTGTAAAGATTTGCTTTCTTCACATTGCATAGAAAATTTGTGAATTATGTTGTATATTTCCTGGTCCACTGTCTTATAGCTTGTCCTGTTCTGCTTTGTTGATCAAATACTGAGTGGCTATAGGCTTCCATCCAGAGGATCCAGGGTTGTAGTCTATCAGAAGGAGACAGATAGCAAAACCTGGGACAGTTAAAGTGACACTTCAGTTGTCTTTCAGATGACTTCTTAGACAGATGACTTCCTATTAGTGGTGCAGGGAAAGATTCTGGTGCAGAAAGCGGTGGCTTAAGTGGGTCATTTGATGAAATTGTGATATCCGGAAAAAACATACCACCTTCAAGCACAGAACCTGGTGGACTAAGTATAGTCAGTCTCCTTTCATAAATGCATCTCTTAGGCTCAGCCCTGCATTTAAGAGGAGGACCCAGGGTTATATCAACTTGCTAATGTCCATCTGAAGCCTTTTAGTATTCCTGGATAACTTAACAGTGGTTTTGCTAGACAGTTGGGTATTTTTCTTCTGTTGGGTAGCAGATTTTCTTTCTCATTCTCCAAGCTCTGGAGTGCTGGGTCTTGCTGGTCTACATCTGGTGCTGGTCGCTGGACAGCTTGGTAAAGTTCGCACTACAAAACCCAGCCTCTTTCCTGACCCATGTACATACCTATTAGAGATCCTGAAGGGCCAGGAGTTTCACTTTTTATTTTTGCATTCCCCACCACAGTGCCTGCCCAACATGCACAGAATACTTATTACATGTTTCTTAAGTGAGATAAATAATGAATACAGTTTATAGTGAACATTTTGCTATTTTATCACTTTTGTTTTCATTTTAAAGAACTTGTGGTAATAACTACATAAGTTTATTATATCAAAGGTCAGCATTTTTCCAGAGACACATATTTGGCATTAATATTAAAGAGAAAATTTGACTTTATATATTAAAGAATTTTATTTTAAAATATATTTTATAAAATGGAGTGAGTTTTATAAAATGGAATGAGTAGCAGATAGAAAATAGTATCAAGCAAACAAGAAAATCTTGACAGTACAGATGAACTTAACATCACAGCCACTAGGACAGTGATTCTTTTTTTTTTTTTTTTTAGGACAGTGATTCCTATAACCAAGTATAGCATTAATAACTGCCGGGCCCTGAGGGACTTTGGGACGTAAGTGTGAAAAGGAGCAGGACTAAGTTCTAGAAAACTAAATGATGCTGGGAACTGGATTTACCTGCCAGATTTCTTCTGAATTCAGAAGGCAAAGCACAAATCATTTAGACCCTAGTACAATCAAGACCATTTGTGAAGAGTCTATGAACATGATGACTTTTAATGCAAAAAGTATGCAAATATTTAACATTTGTAACAGAACATCCAGTTGCCTTGTTTTAATTTGTAGGATGATTTTTAACTGTAAGAACTCCAGAATTACCAGGTTGAGTTCAGGGACCTCTGAGCTGAGACCCATGTGCCATGTCCCTAGTGTGCTGTCTTCTCTGACACCACTTCATTCATACTGTTTCAGTAATGGACGCTCTGATCTGAGAACAGAGTGCAAGAGACCTGAATGACCTTCAGGTGATCCCTCACTCAGGCAGTCTGTGACGCTCGTGGGCACTGCTTGGGCAACAGTCTATTTGTGGTTTCACTGAGTGCTAACAAGGAGTTAAGTCAAGGGCTGGGGAGATGGGACGTACAATCCAAAACGACAGTGAATGCTAAAAGTGCATTACTGCAAAAACACCTTGCTCCCCTCACCCCAGATGCCCTCAGTGTTATTCGTGCCACTTTCTGAAGCAGTGCTAGCGTCCTTTTTTGTGAATGTCTTTAGTTGCCTTGTTATAGCTGCCTTGATGTACTGAATCAGTTCATAATGTTTATCTCTCATGTTCATTTTAACTTTGCATGAGACCCGGAAGTCACATTGTGCCAGGTGTAGTGAATAAGGTGGATGAGGACACACTATGACATTTTTATTTGACAGAGATTAATAAACTTTTTTTAAAAAATAAACTTAAAAAAATGTATTTAGTACAGGGTCCACAGAATCTCACGACATAGATCAGACTTGTAGTGATCCTCCTGTTTTCAGCCTCCGAAGCACTGAGATTACAGGTGTATGCCACCATGCCCAGTCTCATTCACTGACTCAGCTCAGGGACTGAGCCCCAGGCCCCTACGTCTGCCTAAGCAGGTGCTTTAGTCCACTGAGCCACCTGGCCAGCCCCATAAACATTTTGAATAGATCATTACATCAAGGGAGCCATGAAAATGAACTCACAAAAGAGGATTTGCAGATCTGCTTCAGAAGGTGGCGAGAATGATGGATAAGTGAGTTAATAACCAGAGGGAATGAGTAGCATTATGCTTATTACTGTAATACATTTTGATTTTTATTTAAACATTTATTATAGGTTATAGTCACTCCTTGTAGCTCAGAGGAGAGCACTTACCTAGCATGTGAAAGATCCTGGACTCATCTTCAGCAATGAAAAGAAAAATTAAGCCTTGACAGTCATTTTAATTTGATACCTTAACTTTAAGAACTCCCCATGCTATTTTATCGTTGTCTGTATATTTTTAACAGATTATGTCTTCTGTGTTGTTTTTTTTTAAGAGTTGGAAAATAGGACCAGAGACAGGACGGGTCCTGCATGGGTTGCCCTTCTTCCATGTTCTTTTACCCTTCCTTTTTTCTTTCTTTTGGCAGTCCTGGGAATGGAACCCGGGGGCACTCTAGTACGAAGCTACATTTTCCTCTGTTTTTATTTTGAGATGGGATCTTGCTGAAGACCCAGGCCTTGTGATTCGCCTGCCTTATCCTCTACAAGGGCTAGGCCCTCGGGTGTGCACCACCACACCTGCTTTGCCCTTAATATATTTAGGTATGATAAAACTTATTTGTTTTAGCCCTTGTCCTAGATAAAATGAGTCTTTCAGTAGTATGCTACTGCAAGTATTAAATATCACAGAAGAGCTGGGGAGATGGCTCAGTGGAATAAGCACTTCCCTGGCAAACACAAGGGCCTGAGTTCAATCCCCGGTTCCTCAAGAAAAATAAATAAATATCACAGAAGCTGCCCTTATGAGCTGTTGTGTACAGTACTCCTTAATTTTTGTATCACATGGAGAGAAAACATTCTCTCAGGCTTTCACAGAGAGCACATTGGCCAAGTAATGGCTGTGACTCATCCACATGGCTGACACTGACAAAAGTTCTACGATCTGAGGTACAGGATCTCAGGATAAATCCTGAGGGGATTTCACTGACCTTATCAGACCCAAAAGCTACAACTCTTGTTGCATAGGTCCTACTTTACCTTGGTCTTAACATCCAGCAGAAAAGTATAAAAACGAAGTATAAGAAGTAAAGCCATGCTGTTTTGTTGAGCTGTAGGGGACTCAGGTCAACAGTTTCTGACATTGCCAGTGAAGTGGAAGACCTAGTACTATTATGGGCTACTGAACTCTTTTAGAATATTTTGCTGAGTTTACACACCTCTAATATTTAAATGATGGAACTTAACCAAAAAAAGGGGATACAGATGAATGTCCATTTTGTATTCAAAGTGTTTAGGATAGATATATAGTTACATTCTCTTAATGAATAGAGGGATTTGTTCTAATGGTGTTTGTAAATAGAATATCATGTCCGCATCTTGTACAGCAATTAACCACTAGGAAGAATGTATGCAATGTGTTAATTATTGAAACTGTCCTACCAATTTGATTTGAAACTGTCTCATTGCTATTTGTTTCTCAATAAAATTATGAAAAAAGGTCATAATTAAAGCCACTTAACAATGCTTTAATAATATTTCTATGATAAAATTGCTATGGGACACTTTGGAATCCACTGACTTTTAGAGGAACTATTTGTTTTTATAAATAGCTTAAATTTACTTCTGTCACGTACAAAGTTGTTCCCCAACACAAGAAAATTTTAAAGTATCTTCAACCTTCATAACTTAGCAATAATAATGATACTTGAAGCTATTTGCTTTCAAATAATTTTTCTAACAGTTTGAAAACGTGGGCAGACAGAATTTATATATTCTACTTCCCACTCACGTAGGCATCTGTGTTAGGGCTCTACCTCTTCTCCTACATCTGTTTATTAATTGTGTCCCTGAGCAATCAGAAAACTTTTTTTTTTTTTTTTTTTACAAAATTTATTTATTTGGTACAGGATCTTGCTACAGAGGTCAGACTCATAGTGATCCTCCTGTCTCAGCCTCCCCAGTACTGGGATTACAGGTACTTTGCAGTATCAGTGGCAGCACAGCACACCTGGGGTTCTGGGCATGTGGTACTGGGGATCGAACCCCGGTCCTTGTGCTTGCCAGGCACTTAGACCACCGAACTAGCTCCACAGTTCCAGAAAGGTTTTTCTAAGTGACTTAAGATGATGATTGTTTTTATTTTTTTTTTTTTTATTTTTGGCAGAACCGGGATTGAACTCAGGCCCTTGCGCTTACCAGGGAAGTGCTTATTCTACCGAGCCATCTCCCCGGCCCGATGATTGTTTTTAAAAAGGTTTAATATTCAGTACTACTTAAATAAACAACATGAAGAGGAAAAATGATGCTATCTTGAAAGCTTTCTGTGTACTGCCTCCCTTCTCTTTCCTTACTCCAGGTCACTAGAGGTTGTCTGTCTCCTTCTCTTGTCTGCCTTGTTTATACTTCTGGCCCACTTAGGCCTTATAGACTTCTGCTGAATATGACTGTGTACGCCGGAGGTAGGGAGAGTAATGAGGGTAGAGGCTGTGGTCTGCAGGATGCAGGAGAGCTGGGCAGAATGTCATGAAAAGAGCAAGAGAACAAATGGAAGTAAGAAACTGCTCTTCCCTAGATCTTGCAGTTAAGCTGAGAAATAGCATAGTAGGGCTGAAATGGTGTGCAAGAAACCCTAGGTTCAATCCTCGACACCCTCTTGCTAAAAACAAAAAATTGAAAAGTCTAGTTATTCTATGATTCCAGTCTCTTAACCTCATGGATGCTCAGTAAATATACATGGAATTTAAATTCATCTTGTTTTATGGGAGAATAAATGGGACACACTCCCCCACACCAAGTTATGTATATCAGCCAGGGCCTTTCAGATAGCTAGCTGCAGAGCTTCATAAACCCAAGTCCTCCAGTTGCTTTTCAGTGTCTGTACCATTAGAAAATATTAAATATCTTTTTTGCAATGTAAATTTTGTTTTAGTTCTTGGCAAAAAGAAAGTATGACATGTTGAACTCCAGTGTATCATTTCCAGGGCCAGTGGCATTTACTAGCTCTGGTCATGAATGGCAGTACAGGAGAAAGGTTTTATATTTTGGAGTCAGATCTAGATCCAAATTTTAGCACTTAAGCAAATAGTTCCTGATTTTTGTAGCCTAGGCTTTCATATTTTAATAAAAAGAGTCAATAATAGCTACGACGTAGGACTGCTATGACGCCTAAGTGGACTAAGTGTAGGAAACACTTGCTTTGATGTATGGCACAAGTCAGAGTCTTGAGCAAATATTTGTGAAGTGAATAATAGATGATAACTGTTGCCGTATTTATCTCCCTCATAGAGGGTCAACATGCATTCTAAAAGGTAAGCCGGCTCATTTCTTGTTGTCTTAGAAAATGCCTGCTTTACATACCTCACAGCCTTTTAATTTTTTGAATTCCAGGTTAATCCATGGAGGACAGATGCTAAATGGACTGGCAGGCCCGACCGTAATGAACGCAGCACCGTTCCTCTCCACGACGTGGTTCTCTGCAGATGAACGGGCCACTGCCACTGCAATCGCATCCATGCTCAGTTACCTCGGTGGAGCGTGCGCATTTTTGGTTGGACCACTTGTTGTCCCAGCTCCCAACGGGACGTCGCCCCTCCTTGCTGCAGAGAGTAACAGGGCTCACATTAAAGATCGCATCGAGACTGTATTGTATGCAGGTAACTGCAAGCTTTTACTCTTCTTGTTATACTTTTTTATCCCAGTTATCTTCACTCTACTTTTTCTGTATCAGATCACTTCATATGAAATAAGGACTGACGTTTGTCCCACGCACATACTGTGCTGTCTTTGTTATGTAGTATGGAGATGCTTCCTGGAAAGTTGCTCAATTTTAAATGTCTTCTTACACCATGGGTGATTTCTTAGTGTTACTTCTTTTCTCAATTTATAATGAAGCTCTGGGTAACACATATTCTAGTGTCTTCTCTAGATAGCATGCCAGTATATAAATTAAACATGATTGGTCATAAACATCTGTTTGGTCAAACATCTATTGGTAAGCTTTCAGCCCATTTTTTTCCCCTTACAGTTTTTCTATTATTAGCCATGTCCTCTAACCTTACTGGCATTGGGCACTTATAGTTCATTCTTCTACTTCCTGTCTTCTGTATGTTAAGTCTATTAATCAGACATATTGCCCTTCCCAAAGTATTCTCTTGGATCCTTTATATTTCTAGAGTGAAGCTCTAGCTTACTCTTATATTACCATATTACCATATTCTACATATATTAAAAATACATCCTCTCATGTACCTGTTGTTTCTCTGTAGAGACAGCACTTTTTAATAAGTATTTACTAAATACTGCACACTGTGCCATGCTCTTGGCATCACTAAAGTCAATACTGAGCTGTTTATGACACAAAGAGGGATATACAGAGATAGGTAGACCTAACATGCCTAAGTTTGGGAAGAAACCAAAGAGTTAGGGAAGGCTTCACCAAAAACATAAACCAAGTTAAGAATTTTGTGGGAGTTCACTAAGTGTTCAGGTAGGTTAGGATCTTTCTGAAGGAGCAACCGCTGCAAAATCAGGGAGGGTGTGAGAGAACTCAGTATGTTCTAGACTTTGCCTGTAGTGTGATAGGTGAAGCAGTGTGTGTTTGCGTGTCAGTACAAGTAGAGAAGATAAGGCTAGAAAGATAAGGGACCAAGTTATGTTGAACTTTGTCTTATTTATTCATTTTTAATTTTAAAAACTTTTTGTTTTTTGAAACAAGGTTTTGATATGTAGTTTAGGGGCTCTGAACTCACCTTGCAGCCCAGACTTGTCTCAAACTCAAGGCAATTGCTCTGCCTCAGCCTCCCGAGTACTAGGTTTATTGTCATGTACTACCATGCCTGACCTGGGCTTCTGTGTGCTGTTGACTGTGTTGACACTGAGGTGGTTCCTACTGTGAAGGATGAAGACAGCAACTGCAGAACAGAGAGATGGGCACTAATAGAAGGCCTGCAGTTGCTCTGGAAGCTCAGAGGAAAATCCCCAAGCACAGATTCTGATGATGAAGTAGAGCTTCCCAGAGATGCAACATCCGAGTTAGAACCTGAGGGGTGAGAGAGAGGTAGCTAAACACAAGGGGGAGCAGGAAGAATGAAAAGGAGAGGGACAGCTTTGGAGAAGCAGCCCAGGAAAGAAAAAGAACTGAAAAATTTAGAATGGCTCAGACCTCTTGAGAGTAGAGATGTGAGGGAGACAAAGGGAGAAGCCAGGGCTTGTAGTTGCTCTAAACAGGCCGAAAGAGTGTGCAGTTCAGCTGCTCTGGGCAGATACTACCCTCTGAAGCTTATGTCAGAGTCGCATGGTGAAACTTACATTTCAAAGAATGCTTTAGAGGGAATAAAACTGAAAGCAGGAACTACACCAGGAAGCAAAGCATTTAGCCCTCTGTAGGTATTGTATTAGTCACCTAATACCTACCAACACAACCTCAAGAAGAAGTGTAATGCGACTCTGCTTCAAAGGGTTCAGGCCATGGCTGACTTCAAGGCAGGAACATCATGGCAAAAGGGAGTGGCCAAGCAAAACTGCTCACTTCCTAGTGCCAGGAAGGTGAGCACAGGACAAAGGCACCAGAGCGACACACCCAGAGTGTGCCTCACTAGTCCCCTGGGTGGCTCTCACGCCCACAAAGTTGACAGTCAAGATTAGGGTTGGATCCTGGCACCACATGCCACGCTGGCCCCGCCCCCAGTGAGCTGAGCCAGCAACCAAGTCTGGGCGTGGTGGTACAGGTCTGTAATCCCAGCACTGGGAGGGCTAAAAACACAAGGATCAGTATGAGTCCAAGCTGTTGTAGTGAAACCCTGTACCAAATACATTTTTTTATAAAAAAAGATTAATGAGCACAAGTATGTATTACTCATACTTTGAAAATAAATTGAAATATAAAAATAAATAAATAGAAATAAAAGCAGGTAAAACATATGTTTTAAATTGTATTTTGATAATATCTTTTATTTGATTGAAAACCTAAGCAGTAGGGGCCGGGGAGATGGCTCAGTGGAATAAACACTTCCCTGGCAAGCACAAGGGCCTGAGTTCAATCCCTGGTTCCGGAAAAAAAAAAAAAAAAGAAAAGAAAACCTAAGCAGTGATCCTGTCTTTGAAGGAATCAGGTTTTAGGACCTGAGGCCCTCCTTAATGCTCCCTCTGGCTTACCCTCTCTTCCGGTCAAGCAGAGCTTTTTATGTCCAATTCCTAGTTACTCCTTCAGTTGTTTCACACTGAGACCACAGGTGAGTACAGTAGTCTGCCTTTCTGAAACACTGTCCTATAATTCTTTAGTCCATTAAGAATACTTTTGCTAGAATTGTTGCCTTAAAAGGTTAAAGGCTCTTAAATGATTCTACACAAAGGTACTTTATGAAAAGTAAACTACCAACCAATATCTCTCATGAATATAAACACAAAAACCTCAACAAAATACTAGCAAATCAAATCCAGAAATATACTATAAGGCTCATACTCATTAACCAAGTACAGTTCATTCTAGAAGTCAGGATTGGTTTTACCCTCAAAATTCAGTTATAGAGTAAAGGAGTAAAACAGGTGATCCTATAAAGACACAAAGGAAAAACATTTGATAGAACCCATATCCTTTCAAAATGAAAACCATCAACAAACCAGAAAGAGGCATTCCCTCACCCTAGTTTTAAAAAAGATGCATATACTTCCCCTAAGACATGAATAAAATGACGATGTCCAGTCTTACATCTGTTTTACACTGTGCTGAAGGTTCTTCTTCCTTGCCCTTTCCACTGGGCAAGGAAAAAGAAATAAAGAGATTGGAAAGAAGAAAAAGCATCTGTACTGAAAATTACATGATCTTGAATATGGATGACCCTTGAGAGCATTATGCTAACTAAAAATTGCCAGTTACAAAAGACTGTGTATTGTTATATTTATATGAAATATGCTAATACTCACATCTGTACAAGTAGATTAGTGGGAGATAGAACTGTAAGATAGACACAGGGTTTCTTCAGAAGTGATGAGAAAACTCTAAAATCATGGTGATGGTATCACAGTTGTATAAATGTACTGAAAGGCAATGGATTATATACTTTTAAATATGTGAATTGGGGCGGGCAAGAAAGCTCAGTAGACTAAAGCACCTGCCTAGGCAAGCTTAGACAAGCACAGGGACGTGGTTCGATCCCTGGCGCAACATTCTGCTCCAGCCCCGCCCTCAGGGCAAGCTGAGCAGACCAAAGTCTGGGCGACTCTGGGCATGATACTCCCAGCACTGGAGAGGCTGAAAGCAGAAGGATCGCTACAAGTCTGAGCTGTGTAGTAAGACCCTGCAACAACCAAATACATTAAAATGTGTGAATTGGCTGGGGAGGCAGCTCACTGGCGTACGTGCCTGCCTGGAAAGTACAAGTTATAAATAAGTAAATAAATGTGAATTATGTGTAATGTCATGAAGCTACCTAGATTACCTATTGAAACAAGTCAAAAAATATGAAAAAGGCAATCACAGAGGAAATACAAATGTCCAAAAATTGTAAGAAAGTTGTACATTCATCAGTTGTTAATAATTACAAGAACAGTAGGCTGGGCATGGTGGTGCACATCTGTAATGCCAGTACTCAGGAGGCTGAGCTCAGCAGGTGGATGACTGTAAATTTAAGGCCAGCCTGAAATACAAATTGAGTTCAAGGCCAGCCTGAACTGCATATTGAAACCCTGTCTCAAAAAAGACCAAAAAGGGCAGGGGAGATAGCTTGGCAGTTTTAGCACCTGCCTGGCAAACTCAAGGACCCAGGCTTAATCCTGGATACTGCATGCTGTGCCGAGCTCAAGGACCTGGGTTTAATCCTGGATACCACATGCTGTGCCGACCACTAAAACCAGGCATGGTGGGGCATACCTGTAATCCCGCACGGGGGAGGCTGAGACAGGAGGATCACTATGAGTCTTAGATGTGTAGCAAGACCCTGTACCAAATAAATAAATAAAGATTAAGGAAAAAAATTAAAGGACAAATAAAGTAAATTAAAAAAATAAAAGAACTATAAATTTTAAAAGTTCACTAACTTTGTCCTCCACAGACTAACAAAGAACAAAGAGAATGAAAACAGGGCTGGCTAGATAGCTCAGAGGACTAGACTCCTACTTAGGCAAGCACCTGGTTTGATCCCTGGTACCACATGATAAGCTGGCCACTGAGATCTGGCATGGTGGCACACACCTGTAATCCCAGCTCTGGGGAGGCTGAAAACATAAGAATCAATACTAGTCCATGCTGCGTAGTGAGACCCTGCACAAACAAAAAGGAAAAAAACTAAAAGAGAAATTTATAGATTTCTAATTCTGAGAGACAAGACTGTTAACATTCTCTTGCATGTTCTCATTCTCTCTTTACATACTTGGTGTAGTGATCTTCCTGTTTTCAGCCTCCCTACTTCTGGGATTACAGGTGTGCGCTACCATGCCCAGACTTCTTCGCTGGCTCAGCACGCCTGGGAGTGGGGCCAGCACAGCATTTGGTGCAGGGATAGAACCCTGGCCCCTACGCTTACCTAAGCAAGCACTTAAGTCTGCTGAGCTATCTCAACATCCCTTAAAAAATCTATAAATTTCTAATTACTTAAATAAAATCACCTATGCTTGTGTCTTAAAAGAATATTGTTCCATTTGCTACGAATAGAGCCTTAGAATTATCCAACACATAATTCTATTTTCTTCCTCTCCCTCCTTTATTGCCCCAGATAGAATTAAAGGATTCACCCAAATTTCAAGATACTATAGTTAGGGACCGGGGAGATGGCTCAGTAGAATAAGGCAGGGTCTGAGTTCAATCCCTGGTTCTGCCTCCCCCACAAAAAAGATGCTATAGTTAACAGCAAGTCATATCTGTACCCCAAGTTTCCTGATTTTGCTGTTGCTGCTGTGCTTGTCTATTAAATTTGGCACAGTTTACCAAAGCTGGTACTTAACAAACACCAGCACTGTGGAGGGAAAGATGGAGAATCCTTGATGCTTTCACTTCTGTTGGAGTTTTGGGTTTTTTTGTTTTAATTTTTAAATTATTTATTTATTTATTTTTATTTGGAACAGGGTCTTACAATGCAGCTCAGAGTCATAGTGTTTCTCCTGTCTGAACTCTCCCAGCTTTGGGATTACACGTGTGCACCACCATGCCTGCTTTTGGTGGCTGGCATGGTTTGTTCAGGGTTCTGGAGCTGGCACAGTGCCGGGATTGAACCCCGTCCTTGTGTTTGCCAGGCAGGTGCTTAACCACAGAGCTATCTCCCCAGCCTGGTGTTTGTGTGTTTGTAGTTTAGGAATTATTTGAATATTAATATAGATTGCTGACAAATCAATTTTTGAATTTTTATTTTAAAGAGTAAAAAACAATGAAAGAAAATTAGAAATACAGAATTTCAACAAACAAGATGATATAAATTCAACAAAAAGTCCATTTTATTTCTGACTGTTTAATATCCTATTATCTAGTAGTTTTTGTGCTTAAATTTGCTATCTCTTGGTTTCTTACTTTCAGTGCTTTCTGGTCTTGTTCACCTTCCTTTGTTTACAGATTTGATCTGTCCTTCATATGCATCAGAGGTCTTGCTGTGCATCCAGCTTTCCGTGCTCGTCTTAGCAATTTCCTTACACATTCTTTCTTTCCAAGTTCCATGCATGTTAGACAGTCGTGCTAGACCTGTTTCAGATCCTCTTTCACAGTAAAGTACTGTTGGGTTTTAATGTGTTTTTTCCATAGAGTAGCAGGTAGTTTGCTGCCTCCGTCTTTTTTGTGCATGTGTATCACACCATGCTTCTGTGCTGATGGCGTGACTTCTTACCTGAAGCCTGCTGAAGTTCCCACCTGTGTGCATCCATGTTTCTTGCTAGGCTACAAGAAAGGCTAGATAGGTGCTGTATGTTGCTTGATGCTCCGTGAACATTTGTTCAATAAATACTGGAAATACTGGACTTTTCATATTGCCAATTAATTCTATACTTTTTTTCTTTCAGAATTTGGAGTTGTCTGCCTAATATTCTCTGCCACACTAGCTTATTTCCCACCCCGGCCTCCTCTTCCTCCCAGTGTGGCTGCAGCTAGCCAGCGGCTGAGTTACCCTCGAAGCTTTTGCAGATTATTGAGGTAAATATACTTAGAGTCATTGAATGTTTGTGACTTTAGTATAATTTCTGTGTGTGTGTGTGTGTGTGTGTGTGTGTGTGTGTGTGTGTGTGAAAGAGAGAGAGACAGAAAGAGAGGGAGAGAGAGAAGTAAAGAGTAAAACAGGGCACTCGCGGGACCGAGGTGGCAGAAAGACCAGAGCTCTCGCTGCCAGCCCAAGGAAGGATGTCTCC
>NW_004524723.1:5313267-5333926 GCF_000260255.1 Octodon degus | reverse complement strand
AAAAAATAAAATAAAATAAAATAAAAAGAGTAAAACAAAGGAGGGAGGTGAGAGAGAGAATGGAACTGAACCTAGGGCATTTGCACTGAGCTTTAGTCTTTATTTTGAGACAGGATCTCACTAAATTACTTGGGCTAGGTTGGACTTCCCAATCCTACCTCAGCCTCCTAGAGTGCCAAGATTGTGGACATGTATCCCCAGGTTAATTTCATATTTTTAAAAAAGAATTTGAAATAATAACTTTAGTAACCATTAATCAGGTTGTAAATAGTTGATAAAATACTAATTAAATATTTGTATTGCCTGAAACACTGAAAAAATCACTCAAAACCATTGTAATTTTTGCCTTGTGTACCAACTATACTATCAAACTTTTACTTTCCTTAAATAATTTCTTTTATTAAAAAACTTAGTGGGCCGGGGAGATGGCTCAGTGGAATAAGTGCTTCCCTGGTAAGCCCAAGGGCCTGAGTTCAATCCCTGGTTCTGCCAAACAAACAAACAAACAAACAAACAAACTTGTATCAGGGCCAGAGAGATAACACAGTAGAATAAGCGCTTGCCTAGCAAGCACAGGGTCCTGAGTTCAATCCCCAGTAACGCCAAAAACAAACAAACAAAAAAACCTCTTGTATCAAACAATACCATATGTGAAATTATGAGTTTTATGTGTTTATGTTGTTCCTAATATAGATTATTTATTATTTATTAATGCATAGTAAAATAAGCAGGTGCTATTTAGTATGTAAATAAAATAACTGTTGTACTCATATTACTTAAAATTATCTCATATAACACTAGTAGGCTCACATTATGGGAAACTTTACTGTAGTATTTTATTGGTTTAACTTACTTTAACTGTAGTTCAGTCTACCCTCAAAGGCTTCAGTGCCCCAGTACTAAATCTTATTCTTCAGAGGTACAGATCATCACAGTTAATTATGACTGGCAGTTGGGCAGTTTGAATTTATCTTCTGGATATTTTTCCCAGCAACTTGTAATGAGTTTTTATTGATTCATCAGTAGCCATCTCTAGTTGGTTATTCTCTCCCCCAAGATAGAAAATTGCTTGTAGTAAAGAGCTATATTGGCCAGCCAAATAGCTCAGCAGATTAAAGCACCTGCTTAGGTAGAGCGCAGTAGCGGGGGTTTGCTCCCCAGCATGCCTTGCTTGCTCCACCCGTGGGTGTGCTGAGACAGCAATTGAGACTGGGTTAGTGACCACGCCTGTAATCCCAACTCTTGGGAGGCTGAAAACAGACAGGTAACTACAAGTTTGATCTATTTGGTGAGACCCTATAGACCCTGTACTAAATACCAAAAAAAAAAAAGAAAGAAAAACAGCTATATCTTTGTGTCTTCTATAGTAATACTGTCCAATAGGAGTATAATTCAAGCCACATATGTAATCTTAAATTTTCTAGTGTCCTTATTAGACAGAATAAAAGGGAACATAGCTTATTCAACTCAGAGCTAGAATATTTTCTTAACATGTAATCAATATTAAAAATTGACACATTTTACATTCTTATATTTGTATTAAAAAACTTTGCTATCTAGTGTATATTTTACCTTTACAGCACATCTCACCTTGGACACTTAAGTTTTCATTGGAGTTGATATATATTTAGATTTCTTTACATTTTCATTTGAAAAGTGTACATTCCTATATAGTAATATATTGTTTCCAATATTCTACTAAAATCAAAATAAGTCATTGCATTTTCAATTTTTTATTTTTTTTTATTTTAGGGAAGGGTCTACAGGGTGTTCAGGGTCTCGCTGTGAGATCAAACTTGTAGTGATCTGCCTGTTTACAGCCTCCCAAGAACTGGTATCACAGGCCTGCGCCACCATGCGCGGTCTCAATTGCCATCTCAGGGCGCCCCAGGGACGAGGCCTGCATGGCAGGCCCAGAGATCCAACCCTGGCCCCTGCCCCTGCTTGCAAGCACTTAAATCTGCTGAGCTATTTGGCCAGCCCTTACATTTTCAAATTTTGAACAGACTTTTGATGTTATAGGGAAGTTCTTACATTGTACAGGTAGTTGTCTTGTGCTAAATTGAACATCTGTCACTTTTGTAAAATGTAGCATCTAGCTTTTCTCTATAATTAAAAAAAAGTAGCTAAATTAACAATTTATTTTACTACTTCTTCATCTAAAACAGTTTTCTTTTGTAAAAAAAAATCTAAACAATCTTTTTTTGGTATGGAGGATCGAACTCGGGGCTTAACAGGCAGGCGCTTATGCCACTGAGCTATATTCCTGGACCTAAACCATCTTATACCTAGCCAATGTCGTAAGTTTGGATCTGTTTGTTAAAATTATTTCAGAATGTTTGTTGATCATTTTACTTTTTTGACAGTTGAGAAGAAACTTCATATAAGACTCACCATATATTTACTGAAAACTTTTCTTACCACTGCCCACTCTGATGATGTAAAAACTTTTTCACTGCAAACATTCCCTTTGCTCTGCTACAGCAATTCCTATTGCCGTTCACTGTGAAATTTACAACATGCCTCTCTATTCCAGTCTCCTATTTTCTTTCAACAAGAAATATTTAAATGAGCAAATTAGAATCAGTGTGGAGAGAAAAATAATTAGAACTGGATCAGACCATTGTCACCAGGCAGATCAATGATGGGTGAGAACAATAGAAAACACCCGCCAGAGTGTGCTCTTCTTATGCACTGCAGCTGGTAAAGTGAAACAGTTCTGCCAAAACACAAAGGTTGCTTAATGGGTAGGAACTACTTTCTATTGCTTCTGTTTTCAAATTTAGATTTAAATTAGTTCAGATGTGACAAAATTTAAAAGTCAGTTCTTTGATTCCATTAGCCACATTCATTAGCTGTATATCATTTTTCAAAATTCAATTCCTAGCTACAAATTGAGTGGGTTGAATATAAATTTTTACAAATAAAATGATGAGGCCAGGGAGATGGCTCAGTTAGAATAAGCACTTCCCTGGCAAGCACAAGGGCCTGAGTCCAATCCCCGGTTCTGTCAAAAAAAGAAAAGAAAACCACTCTGTACAATACCTAGTGTATTGTCTTTCACATAATGAAGAAAAATATTAACTAACTTGAATTTTGATCAGTGTTGCATATTTGTGATATGACAGTTTAAGATGATGAGTATTTAAAATGTTATCGGCTTAAGTTTTCTCCATGCAGAGCCAGAAGCAGAAGTGAGCTCTTAATAGCGAAAGCTAGAGATGTAGATTGCCACCATATTATGCCACACTAGTAATCTTGGACTATTCTCTGAAGGATGAGCTATTAAAGGATTTTAAGTTAAGAAGTTATGTACAAAATCGTCCTGTCAGGAAAGAACATTAACTTTAAATTACACCCATGATACATTCTATATATACTTCTAATTACCCACGAATCAAGACCGTCATTCAGTGTGAACCATAAAGTGTGATACAAGCCCATTTTCACCAACACCTAACATCCTTTTGTCTTTCTCACCATGTGTGCAGTTCACACCCCCGCTGACCCCATGGTTGGGCTCTCAAATGGCGTCCTCAGGGCCTGACTTTCCCCATATCCAGCCTACAATATAATCTTCTCTGGTCTTTGAAAGAGCTCCTGAAGTCATCGCTTCCTGAGTCTGTCAGAATATTGGCCTCTAAATTCCAGTTCCCTGTCTGAGCAAAAAAAGCCATCAGTATTTGTGTACCATGGTCTCACCATAATTCAGTTACTGTCCACACGGTGCCCTTATGTTTTGAACCGTTGTGACCAGTGTAAACATTGCTCGCCTTTTGTGTATTGGTATCTGTTTAATGGTACTGGTTGTTCTTTTTGCCTTATAGATAACAAGATGACAGGAGTTGAACATGTTGCTTACTTGGGGCAAATGAACACATTTATTCACTCTTTTGTTCGTATTTCCTGCTCCCATTCCTCTCCCTGCTGCCATTTTCCAAATGCCTTTACTGTATCTCTATCTCTGTGCTTTTATATTTAATTTTGTATGTTTCTGTTTATCTAATGACATACTCTTCATAAAATAACCTATATTACATACATTTTTCATATATAATAATTTATAATCTGTATTATATATAGTATCTTGAACACTTTTACAGAATACTATGTGGATTTTTTAACTTTCTACTTTGGCATGTTACAATAATATACAAGCTACAGTAGTACACCTGCCCCATAACCCTGTGTTGGCAAGTATTGTTGAGCTCCAGTCTTGTTTCCTCTTTGCTCCACCCACATCTCTATTTATATATATATATATATATTTTTTTTTAATGTTTTGCTGCTCTTTGTTTATTGATAGGCTTATTGACCTATCTAATTTTCTTTTTTTTCGCATAATTTTATCGATAAGCAAATAGTAATGAGACAGTTTCAAATCAAATTGGTAGGACAGTTTCAATAATTCACACATTGCATACATTTTTCCTAGTGGTTAATTGCTATACAAGATGCGGGCATGATATCCTATTTACAAACACCATTAGAACAAATCGCTCTATTCATTAGGAGAATGTAACTATATACCTATCCTATCCATTTATATTTTAAATAATGTCCCAGAAGACACACCATTTCCTCCCAAAATATTTCATTATGAGTAATATAAAGACTCTGTAAATATAAATACAGTGCCCCGCCTGGGGTTGTGGCACGCTCATGGGAAACAGCCAGCATGTCGGGGCAGCCCAGGGCCTCCTTGTCGCCGTCCACGCGGGACCAGGCAGTCCCCAGTGTGGTGACACGGGTCTCGCAGTGGGCAGTGGATCACTTGTGCCTCGTCCAGAACATCAGCACTAGGATGGCCATTGCTGGAATAATGTTATTTCTAAGACATGTTCAACTGACATCAAAATTTACAAAATCTTCAGATATTCCAGCAGAATTTAAAAGAAAGAAGGTTAAATTACGTGGACAATTATATCAGATAACTGAGAATGGTGTAGAAATTGAACATATTCCCATTACTTTACCTATTATATCTTCATGGAGAAAGGAGCCATGTGATGTTTTGCTGGTTAAGCTGGCTGGAGTAGAACTCACCAAAGGCGGGAAAGCATGGTTACAAAAAGAGCTAAAAGCTTCCTAGCTGCTATGGTTCCAACTTCTTGGAAAGGATAATTCAATACTCTGTTGCTACCTTTTGGTGAATAAAGGTGGATATTTTCATGTGAATTTGAATGAAGAAATTTTGCTAAGAGGCCTGGGTAAAACTGTTCTTGTTAAAGGGCTGAATCATGATTCCAGAACTTACTGGACAGTTCACAGAAAATTGCTTAAAGCTGAATTAGCAGCTACAAAAAAAGGAGAAGGAATGTGGAAGGAAGAATCTGAAAAAGAAAGTCATTTGGAAAAATTCAAAGAAATGTGGAAAAGAGAAAATTTAAAAGCAACTGGATCAGATTTCAACTTGAAAAAAGGAAGTTATGACAAATTTAGAAGAACTTATGAATCTTGGAAAGACAGCTTGAGTAACTACTCCTTAGTACTGAAATTCAGAGAATTTATGAGTCACTTGCATTTTTGTAGGAAAGGGTGATATATCCCAGAGGTCTAGAGGTTACTCCTTGGAAGAGTAGAATAGGTAAATACGGACGTTTTTCACCGAGTCCATGTGGAAGTTTCCATAAATGATCAAAGTTGAATTTTAATGGTATTTAAGCATACAGCAGATTATGATTAATGTAATATCAGAATTAATTTAAAGGTTAATGCAACATGGTTTTAGGAACAATGAAATACTATTAAAAAATTCCCAGAACTGGCCTTGGTGGCACATGCCTTTAATCCAAGCACTCTGGGGCTGAGGCAGGAGCAGCAAAGTGAGATCCCGGCCCAAGCAACCTAGAGACTTGTGAGTCTCTGTCTCCAGGTTTAACAAGTGGACTAGCACGCAGCTCAGGGTGAAGGCCCTGGGTTCAGTCCTCGGGGCTGCCTTGGCCTGCTCCTCTGCAGACTGTATTTATTTAGTACCACTGTTTGAAGAGAAAATCCACATGTTTACCATTGTTACATAATTTGAGCAGCTGTGTTTATTTTCTATTTAAAGAGACTATTTCTTTAACTTTCCAATTTTATCAGCTTTCATTACTTATAATAAAGGAGTTATTTATACCTACACATATATAGTGCCATTATCTTACCTAACAACTTCTCTAACAATAACTTACTGATACCAAATCAGCTTTTGAGCTTCCTGTTGTCTCCTAAAATTCTCAACTTTGAATTGGGATCCAGACTAGCTCCATGCACTGTGCTTGGCTCAAATGCTTTGTAGTCTGTGGACTTCTTTTCCATTCATTCATTTTTCATTGTAATTTATTTATTAAGGAAGCAGCTCTTCTATCCCCAAGGTCTGGATTTTGTGGATTATCTCTAAACATAGTTTGACAAATTCTTCTGTTGTTTGTGTTTAATATATATTGTTAGCCAAATCTGTGTTTTGACTCGGGTTTTCTTTTTGTGTTTGTTTTTTGTTTATAAGACTGCTTCATCCATGAGAATACCTTTGCCTGTCAGGAGGAATATGGTAACTGGGAAGCTCTCATTTGGTGATGCTGTTACTGTGTCAAGATACACCTCTGTTGCTGTGTACACCTTTGTGCACAAGGCATTAATCTGTCATTTTAGGTATCTCTCCCATTGTATACCAACAATGAATTACAATTCCAAAACTGCCTCTGGTGTGACACCTCTTACACATCACCAAGAATCCAGGCATTTCCTAGGGAAATCGACCCTGCAACCGGATCGCTAGGTCATAATATTGCCTAAGTTTAATTTGCCAGCCATTGCCAGATTGAACTTGACATTTTGTATCTTTCCAAGTCTAATGGGTATAAACTAATACGTCTTTATTTAATTTGCATTTTGTGATTATTAATTGGTTTTAGATTCTCATTATTGATCAGCCTTGCAGGTTTCATCAACTGTAAAATTCTTATTCATAGTTTCTGCTGATTTCTTAATGATAGTTTCTTTTTCTTAATGATTTACATATTTTAGATATAAATACCTTGTTGGGTTTTTTTTAATCTACATATCTGATACAGGGTCTCACTATGCAGCTCAGACTCATAGTGATCCTCCAGTTTTCAGCCTCCCTAGCACTGGAATTAAAGGCGTGTGCCACCACGCACGGACTTGGTTCCTGGCTCAGTGGCCCCAGGGCTGGGGCTGGCACAGCATGTGGTGCTTGCGATTGAACCCCAGTCTCTGCGCCTGCCTAAGCATGTGCTTAGTCCACTGAGCTGTCTCGCTGGCCCCCTATCTTCTTGATTTTTTTTTTCCGGAACTGGGGATTGAACTCAGATCCTTGCATTTGTCAGTCAAGCGCTTATCCTACTGAGCCATCTCCCCAGCCCTATCTTCTCGATTTTTAAAACATCAAATATCTACTCCCATCTACCATCTGCCTAATAAATATTTCTACAGATTCCTTAATTGTCAACTTTTTGCTTTTATTTTTCACATTTAGGTTTTCACTCCACCTAGAGTACACCTTAATATATGATGTTAATTAGTGATGTAGGAGTGTTTTTCCCCATAAAATTCAGTAGCACCATTTATTAGCACTTTAATTTGCAGTGTCATCTTCCTTATGTATTGAATTTCTGTGTCTTACCTCTCTGTTCTTCTCCATTGGTTTGTTATTGTTGTTGTTGTTGTTGACAACCCAATTCTGTACTTTTTTTTTTTGTCATTCTGGCCATGCTATTTGTCTTAATATCTGGTAGGAAAAGGACTTTCTCCATCTTTTTTAAAGGATAAATTTTTAATGACTTTCATTCTTCCACTTAAAATTTGGAGTACATTTCTTGCATTTCTAGGAAAAACACAATTGGGTTATAACTGTGGTTGCATTGAATTTATAGATTAATTTGGGGTGAATTGTTAGCATAGACTTCTCTGCATGTTGGACCACCTCTGTTCACTTAAATGAAAGGTTGCTTTGTTTTTTCCATAGAAGTCTAATCCCTTCCAAATATATTCCTAGATGCTTTTAGTTTTTTAAAGCTATTTTGAATGACATCTGATTTTCATTATATTTTAATTAAACTTAATAGGATGAACATATATTTATATACAGTGTAAGAAATAATATAAATATGGCCAGCCAGATAACTCAGCAGACTAAAGCGCCTGTTTAGGCAGAGCGCAGCCTAGGGTTCAATCCCCAGCGTGCTGTGCTGGCTCCACCCCCAGGTGCTCTGAGACAGCGATTGAGACTGGGCGTGGTGGTGCGTGCCTGTAATCCCAGCACTTGGGAGGCTGCAGACAGGAGAATCACTAGGAATCTGTTCTATGTAGTGAGACCCTGTAGATCCTGCACTAAATACAAAAGAAAGAATATAAATAAGTAACATAAACTCTTTGTTTCCCCCAGTGATGGCGTCCTGCAGAAGGAGGTAGTCACACCCATAATATTAACACTGATATAGTCATGATCTCCACAAGGATCCTTTGGGTGCCTGGGTCACGCACATCTCACCTCCCTGCTGTACCCCTTAATTCCTGGCAGACATTCATCTGTTCTCTGCTGCTATAATTTTGCTATTTCAAAATTACATAAGTGGTACCATATAGTATTACAACTTTAGCTTTATTTTTGATCAGTATAATTCTCTGGAGAGTTCTCTAGGCTTTTGGGTATATCACTAGTTCATTCCTTTTTATTGCTGAGTAGTATTCCATGGTACATATGTGCCACCATTTATTTAGCTGTTCATTTATTGAATGGTATCTGGGTTGCTTCTAGTTTATCTGGGTTGCTTTGGGTTTGGGGCTATTACAGATACACATTTCCATACAGGTTTTTGTGTGAATATGTCTTTCATTTATCTGAGATAAATGTCCAAGAGTGCAATTTCTAGATTATATGGTGGAAGCATAAATATTTGTTTTTAACTGCCATTTTTTTAAATTTAGTACAGGATCTAAATATTTCTTTTTAAGGTGGCAATATCACTTTTTCATTAATATGAGCAGTGTCTGAATTATCCACTGACTGCTTATCCTTGTCAGACTTTGGTGTTATCACTGTATTTTTATTTTAGCCATTGCGATAGTTGTGTAGAGACACAATTTCTGTAAACAGCAGTTAGCAATGTCTGTTAAAGTAACAAATATGCATACTTTTTGGCATGACAGTTGCACATCTAGGAATCAATCATACAAGTGTGCTAACATAGATATGAAATGGTTTTATAAGGACAAAGAATAAAAGTATATATATACACACACATACACTATGCATGTTTTAATGAATTTATGATCCATCAACATAGTGAGGTACTGTACAGTTGTAAGAAAGAATAAAGAAGTTCTTCATACAATGACTATGGAAGGAGCCATGTCATTAAGTTAAAGGAGCATTGTCAAGGAGCCAGGCAAATAGCTCAGTGGCAGCGTCTTGACCAACATGAACAGCAAAGTCCCAGACTTAATCCCCAGAAGTACCAAAGAAATGAAAAGAAAAAGGTTTAGCAGGTGATTATAATATGACAATATGCCATCACTTGTGTTAAAAGGTTGAAGGAAAAATTGTGTTTGTATGAGGTATGACTGAAAAATTTGGTGTGTGTTTTAATTTTTAAAATTTATTATACTAAACGACATTGCAATTAATCTCCCTGAAAATATTCACGCTTGCTTTGAGCACACTTATACTGTAGTTCCTGCCACTTTTGAAGTCTTCTTTTTTGAGTGTGTTTAGCTGTATTATTGTGGCTGCCTCAGTGTCTGAATCGGTTTGAAACACCTTTCATGATCATTTTGACTTTGGGAAGAGCCAGACATTGCAAGATACCAGATCTGGCAAAGAAGTTGGATGTGAATGTGTCGTGGCGTTTTCATGAGGCTCCCTTTCTGGTGGATGGCGCTCAGCAGCAGCATTTACCATAGATTTTTTAACCATACCTCACAAAGGCATGAAAGGGGACTTCCAGAACTGCTTCAGAAAGTAGCAAGAATGATGGGATAAGTGTGTTGAAGCAGAGAGGAGTATTTTGAGGGGGATTGATAGCAGTGTGCCTTTAACTATAACACATCTTTAAAATGTTACCGTTCGCTGTAGTTTTTGATCACCCGTTGTATATGCGCATTGGCTTATGTAGTAATGTTATTTTGGGAGGCAATAGCATTGGTAATTGTGGGGTGAGGTAAGCAGAAGTAAAAGAGACCTGTCCCATGAATTTTTGGTAATTTTTCAATCTGTGCAAATTAAACTGCCTATAAAAATATTTATTAATAAAACCTTTAATAAGAAAACAGGGCTAACCAGATTGCTCAGCAGACTAAAGCGCCTGCTTATGCAGGTGCAGAGAGCGGGGTTTGATTGCCGGCATGCTGAGCTGGCCCCACCCCTGGGGCATGGTGAGATGGCAGTTGAGACTGGGCGTAGTGGCATGTGCCTGTAATCCTAGCGTTTGGGAGGCTGAAAACAGGAGGATCACTACAAGTCCAATCTGTGTAGTGAGACTCTGTAGTCCCTATACTAAATACATAAATATAAACCTGAAAGCTACTAAGAAATAAAAACTAATAAACTATATAAGTTTCTGGTTAATCTTTGATTTCCTTATCCATAAGAGAATTAGTAAATTATCCTTTCAGATAAGTTATTTTAAACTGAACTTAATGACTACTCACTCTGTGAAGTAATAGTAATAATTAAGTAAACAGGATATGATACAGTAAACATTGAGAATTTTAATCAGTATTAAGGAAAAAGTTATTTCTTATATAAATACAATTTTAAGGAACTTGTCTATATTGAATTTGAATATATGCGAACTTCACTATGTTAAACTGAAAAATTTTTGTTTCTGATTGTGTTTCTAGTTTTATTTTTCATGAGTAACAGTTTAAATTCTAGATTGTTAATTTGTAATGATGTTTTCTCTTCCCTTTTACAGCAATTTAAGATTTTTGATGATTGCTTTAGCCTATGCTATACCACTTGGTGTATTTGCTGGCTGGTCGGGAGTACTGGACTTAATTTTAACACCAGTGCATGTCAGTCAAGTAAGTATTTTATTTATTTGTTATAGGTATTTTGGCTTATTTCATTTATAAATACTGCTTACATGTTCTTAATTTAGCTTTAAAGACTGTGGAACAGTATCCTAAATTATTGTGGCAAAAGCAAGGTTCTTATGGAATAGTTAAAAACCTGGTGACAGAGCTGGGCCTGGAATCCCAAAACTAGAGAGATTGAGGTCGGAGGATCACCATGAACTCAAGGTCAGCCTGGGCTACATAATGAGTCCAAAGTCAACCTGAAGTACATTAAAATCATAAAACTTGATAAAAGCAATGATTTACATTTCTTTTGGGACTACTAATGATGCTGATAAATAGATGATGAATGAATATTAGTTTTGTTGACTGTATCATTTATTTTTATAAAGAAGCTTGACACCATCATCGACTACATTATCCTAGCTATATTTTATTTTATTTTTTCTCGTCTCAGGGAAAGGATATCTCATAGCTAGGCATGGTAGTGCATAATCCCAGCACTCCGGAGGCTGAGGCAGGAGGATCATTGCAAGTCCAAGGACAGCCTGGGCTACATAGTGATCTGAAGGCCATCCTGAACTATACAGTGAGACCCTGTCTTTAAAAAAAAAAAAAAAGGCAGGGGGTATCTTGTTTCTTTAAAAACCATTTCACCATGCTTGAAACCATCTATTCCTTGTCTTTGCTTCCATATAGCATGGTAGAAAGGATGGAGAAATATTTAGCAGGGTAAGTAGGTGAAATCACTGTACTGCTCTGATAGAATATTCCGTTTTATGAATATATGGTTTTTCCATTCTATTTCTGATGAGCTATGGATTCTTTTGGCAGACTCAAGTAGTGGTGTGCGTTCGAACACTCCTACTTGTGTCTTATGCCTCCCTTAAACGTCTGTATTGGGTATATATATATCTAGAAATGGAATTGCTGGTTACTAGTGTCTTCCTGCTTTGACAGATGAGGCCAGGCTTGTCCAAAGCAGTTGCATTCATGTACAAATCTACCAGCAGAACATGAAATTTCTCAGTGTTCCACATCATGACCAGTACTTGGTCATGTGATATTGTTATTTTTTTCATTTTACACATTTATGGCTATGCATTTGTGTGTGGTCATGGTGTTGTAAGTCCCTAAATATGTCTTACTGATACATAAACAAGAGAGCTGTGGAAAACAAAGATGTCCAGGAGGTTGTATAGGGACCCCAGGAATTTCTGGCTGATAAATGAGCCCATTTATCATTTATATCAGGGCAGAGCTGCTAGAGGCTTTACCTGAGAGACCACTTTTGGGCTGAAAGCAGAAGAAAGGTAATAGAGGTCCAGCAGTGTCTTGGAGTTTTGGCCAGCTCCTGTGATGCTACCTCCTTAACACT
Source organism: Octodon degus (assembly GCF_000260255.1). Taxonomy (NCBI): domain Eukaryota; kingdom Metazoa; phylum Chordata; class Mammalia; order Rodentia; family Octodontidae; genus Octodon; species Octodon degus. Next base: position 5,321,526 of record NW_004524723.1, on the reverse strand, counting down.
TAATTAACTCTTTGGCTCCTGCTGAGACCCTGGGAAAGTAACTGTAGAGGGACGTGCCCTAGGTAGGGTAAGTCCTCCAGTTAGACCAACCACAAATAAAGCCTAACTCAAGCCCTGCAAAACTACAGAAAAAACAGCTTGGAGCATGATCCCTCTGAGTGTCAGGGGCAGGAGAAGCACCCCAATTTCTATTTATTTACTGTAATAAAGCACAGAGCCAGCCCATGCAGTCAGATTCAGAATGATTGGCCAGTAGTTGAGTTCCCTATTAGAAAAAGAGTCAACCATTTTAGAGAAAGATAAAGGTATCCAGAATCTCCACATTTATCATATGCAACATACAAAATACAGTTTTAGGAAAGTACATTAGATATGCAGAAATACTAGAAAAGTGTGACTCATTTTTTTAAAAAAGAATCAGCAGAAACCGCCTCTTTGTGTGGACATTGATTTGACAGACTGTAAAGCAAAAAAGGTTTTTAAACATGTACTTGCTCTAAACTTATGAGTATATCTCTTGATGTTGTTTGTTTATTTATTTTAATGTATTTAGTGCAAGGTCTACAGAGTCTCACTACACAGATCAGACTTGTAGTGATCCTTCCTGTTTTTCAGCCTTCCAAGCCTTGGGATTACAGACAGGCACCAGGCACCACCATGCCAAGTCTCAATTTTAGCACACCCAAGGGGCGGGGCTGGCATGGCAGGCATGGGATCTAATCCCCGGCCCCTGCATTTGCCTAAGCAGGCGCTTTAATCCCCTGAGCTATCTGACCAGCCCTTCAATGTTATCTTGTACTTCTTTGCCCAGCATGGGAGCTACTAACTAACTATGACTGCTTAATTTGAAATTTAAATCAACTGAAATGAAATAAAAGTAAAAATTTTAAACTAACTTGCACCCTCATACTAAATCCAACCTGTCTGTGGCATATTACACATTTTTTGTGTCACTGTATTCGTTTGCCCTTTTTTTGCAATTAAATTCCTGAATGAAAATCCTATAATTTTTCTTTCTAGTGCTTATCCTTGTTGACTTTAGTAGCCATGATTTACTGGTCTTAAAGAACAACTGAGGAAATATTCACTCCTTTTCTATTATTGGAGACTTTATGTAAGATTGGTGGCTTTGATCTTCTGTTTTTCCTAAATATTTTGTGGAATTCCCTGGTTAAGCTATATAGTTTTTTTTATTAAAAGATTTTTAAATATAGATTCAGTTTCTTCAATAGTTACAAAATTATTCTGATTTCATATTTCTTGTCAGTTTTGGTAATTTTTACATACATAATGTAATTATCTGTAATTTGTCTCAGTTTTTACATTTATTGACAAAAGCTTCTTTGTAGTGTCTGTCACCTTATTTTATTAGGTCTCCAAGATAAGTCATTCCAAGATGCTGTTCATCTATATCTTTTTTCCTGGAATATTTTCACCAGTTTCACAATGCTTCTTTTCTATTTTATTGATTTCTGGTTTTGTCTTTATATTTTTCTATTCTGGTTTTTTCAGGGCGTTGCTTACTCTCTTTTCCGATTTTTGATGAAGATCCTTGATTTTTAGCTATTCTAATATATTTATTTCAAGGCTACACATTTATTATTAAACATAGCTTTTTGCTTGTCCCATAAGTTTTACTTAGTATTTTCATTATTACTCAATTTAAAGTGTTTTCTAGTATCCATAATGATATTTTCTTTGAATCATGATTTGTTTATAGGAAAATTTCTTAATCTGCAAACTGTTGAAGATTCTCTAGTTCTTTCATTTTTTTTATCTAAACTATATAACTGTCATCATAGGATAGACTTTTTGATTTCAGTATTTTTAAATTTTTGGACATAATATATGGTCAGTTATACACTATAATTCTTGGATATGTGTTTTTATATGTCATTTGGATTGATTCTGTTAATTGTGTTGTTCACATTTTTGTTTTTGTCTGATTGTTCTACAAGTCAATAAGAGAGATCTCTTAAAATCCTCCACAATTTATTATGAATTTGTCAGTTTCTCTTGTTTTAAGCCAGTGTTTACTAGGTGTGTTTTAGAATATGTAATTAGGTACACATGAATCTAGAGTTGTCAAATCCACCTGGGAATTAAAACTTTTATCTGGTATGAAATATTTATTTCTAGGTGATGTCTTTTGCTTTGAAACTTCCTTACTACACTAGCTTGAGGTGGGAGGAGGTGGAGGTACTGGGAATGGAACCCAGGGCCATGGTTCTGAGCTAGATCCTTAGCCTTTTTAAAATTTTGAGACAGAATCATACTCAACATGCCTGGCTACACCGGCTTTCTTTTGGTTGGTGTTTGCATGGTTTATCTTTTTACATTTTTTCACTTTCACAAGTTTCTTCAATACATTTTGTAAGTAGCAAATTATTTTTTCTTTAATTAGTCAAATACATTGTGTTTTAATTGGAGTAGTCCAATCATATTTAATTAATTACTGATAAATTTGGGTAATGAAAACCATCTTGCTATTGGCTTTCATTTTGTTTGCTGCAATATATTTTTCTTTTCTTTCCTACTGTCTTCTGGATTGATTAAATATTTTTATTAGTCTGTTTTCCTCTTCTGTTAGCTTGATAGTTATAAACTCTTTTACTATTTATTGGCTACCATAAAATGTACAAAATGTATACTTAATTTATCAATATCACTTAGAAATTAGAACTTTTACCTTGTCTGGGACAGCCCAAAGTCCTTATGAAGCCCTCTAACTTTGCATGGCTTTTTCCATCTTTTGTGTTGTTATCATCACATATTTTAGCTGCAGACAATATTATTTTATTGGGGTTTTTTGGGGGAGGGTTTTTTTTTAAATTTTAGGGAAGGGTCTACAGGGTGTTCAGGGTCTCACTACTAGATCAGACTTGTAGTGATCCACCTGTTTACAGCCTCCCAAGAGCTGAGATTACAGGCACGCACCACCACGCCCAGTCTCAGTTGCCATCTCAGTGTGCCCCAGGGGTGGAGCTGGCACTGCAGGCCTGGGGATTGAAACCCCAGCCCCTGCACCTGCTTGCAGACACTTTAATCCACTGAACTATTTGACCAGCCCTTTATTTTATTGTTTATATAGTCAATATTTAGTTAGAGTCACCCTTGTGTGTATTCATTTTATCTTTATCCTTTCCATGATCATTGTTTCTTCTGTTAAGAAAGCACCTATTAAATGGGGACTTATTTGTTTGTTTGCTTGTGGTATAGCTCTGCTGGTGATACCTGTTGTTTGGGTGTCTGTCTGTTTGTTTGTTTGAGGGGAAGCAACTCATGAAGTGAACCCAGGGATACTTTTGCACTAAGCTACCTCCTCAGCAGCATCACCTTCCTTCTGAGATAGGGTATCACTAAATTGCCCAGATCCTCCTGCCTCTGCCTTCTGAGTGGTTGAGATTATAGGTATGCTCCACCACACCTAGCATTTTTCTTTTGCTTTGATCAAAAAGGGTCTTCATTTCACCTTTAATTTTGAAGATTTTATTGTTAGGCAACAAATTCTTGATTAGCAGTTATTTTGTTTTGGTTCTTTGAAAATATCCTATCTTCATATGTAGTTTCAACTGAGAAGCTAACTCTCAAGTAGAAAGCTGCCTGCTTTCTAAAATTTTCTCTCATAGACTCCAGCAGTTTTTACTATGACATCAACTCAATGGTGGTTTCTATCTGAATTATGTTCTACTTTAGGTTTGTAGATCCCCTTGTATCTGTGGCTTAATATCTCCAGTTTTTGAAAATTCTTTTAGCCAGTGTGTCTTCAAAACTTAAATTCTATTTTCTCTAATTTATCTTTTGGGGACTCTAATTATGTATTTTATACATGTATCTTTGTTCCCTACATCTCTTAGTCTTTTCTAAGCTTTCCATAATTGTGCCTTTCTCTGCTTTGAACTAGATATATTACCTGGTATTTCTTCCAACTCACTGTTTCAGTTTTCAGCTCTACTGTATTATTAAATTCATCTATAAGTTTTAACTCTTGAATTTTTGTCATAAAACTTTGATTTGGTTCTATAGTTTATACATTTCTGTAGAAATGCTTTACTTTTTTGTTTTGATCTATTAAAATAACTTTAAAAGTCTATATTTCATAATGACATAATCTGGATCCCCTTTTGCTTTTGGTGTTCAGTCATCTTTTCATGTTTTCAGCAATGTTTTGACTGAGATATGAGAAGTTACTGAGCTAATTTAAGCTTTAAAATGATGCCATTTTCCTCTAGAAAGAACTTTTGTTCTGACAGGAGTCGAGGGAACACCTTACTGTAGTTTCAGGGGTTGAGATTGTTTAAAATGGGGCTTTAATACTGAAATTAATTGAATGCTGAACAGCACGATACTGCCCAGCTTTCAGCGCACCCCCTCTCCTGCTCCCCACTCCGATTATAACCTTCAAAGTTCCTCAACTCTGGGCTTTTTGCAAGGTCTTCTCACCCAATTGCAGATGCTGAACTCGTAGTGTTTCTTTGCTAGGTAAATGAGGCTGTTGATAATTTCTTAGGCCTTATACACATTTAAATCAGCAGGCACCCCTAAAGGAACATGGTCTCCAAATATGAGGCTTTTCTCTCTGGGTTTCCTTCCCACCCTAGATCGTGGCTCTGTAATTCTCAATTACCTTGTAGGCTATCTTTTGACTTCAGGTAGGCTTCCTGACAGATTTTCTAGTTGTCAACCAGAACACTAATGCAGATTGCCTAGTGTACATCGTTTTAGTCCATGTAGGCTGGTCTCACAGAATACCTCAGGCTGTGTATTGATAACATTAGAAGTTTAAGGGCCAGCAAGATAGCTCATTGGACTAATTGCCTGCTTAGGCAAGCACAGAGACTCGAGTTTAATCCTTGGTACCAGCATACCATACACTGAGCCAGCAACTGAGTCCGGGTATGGTGGTCCATACCTGTAATCGCAGCGCTGGGGAGACTGAAAAACAGGAGGATGACCACAAGTCGGAGCTGTGTAGTGAGATCCAGTACCAAATACATTAATATATTTATTTCTCATAGTTTTGATGCCTCAGAAGTCCAAACTCAAGGCTGCAGCAGAGTTGGTACCTGACACAAGCTCTTTCTCTGTGCGTGGAGATTGCCACTTTATGCTGTAGCCTTTGTGTTAGGGGCACTTGTCCCACTCCTGAGGGCAGAAGCCTCAAGCTTGAATCACCTCTGCTCAACCCCTCCCCAAATAGTGTGAAACTGAGGCAGCAAATGCCTATAATCATAGCACTCAGCACTAAGGCAGGAGGATTACCATGAGTTGGACGCCATCTTGGGCTACATAATAAGTTCAAGGCCAGCATGAGCTAGCTACATAGTGAGACCCTGTCTCCAAAAAAAACAAAACAAACAAACAAAAAAGATAGCCTTCTTTTTGTTTTCTGACCAACTTTTCGGGATGGCAGGTATTCCAAATGTGCTCACTTATGATAAGGAAAAGCACAGTAACTATTGAAATCGTAATGATTTTGCCTGTCTGTGCTTTGTGTTGAAAACTCTCTAAAACCCTTTCGATCATCTTTCTCTGTACAAAGGTGAAGAGATACAGAGACCATATATCATACCAGGTATTAAAGTGAAATTTAAAATTAAATGAAAGCAAGAAAATTAAGCAAAGAAAAAGTATAATTATTGGGTAGAATTGTATTAACTAAAATGAATACTATGAACAAAGGAAACAAAATTACAAGCTGGCCAAAGAGGACCATCATCAGTACAGCCAGATACATGGTTGTCCTTAGCCTGCCATAGGACCCCACTCAGCCAAGGGACAGGTGAACCGTCTGTGGGGCTAAACTGCATGATGAATAAGCTTTGGACACTGGGCAGTGAATGCCCTATAACAAAAGAGTATTCCTGAAGAATAGAGTCTTCTTATCCCAATTGCCAGTGGTATGAAAAATGAGATAACACAGGCTTCAGGATGTTATCTTTCACCAAAGACATTTATATATGTATATTTGCTTCTGGTGACAAACAGATAGAGCAAAAGACTTGCATGTGGTTATTGTATTACTTAGTGTAGGCTACACTGCTGTAAGAAGAGGGCTTTTCTAGTTTTAAATTTCTCATTCTCATGAAAGTGTAGGACAGTATGCATAGTCCAGGACAGTTGGGGTCATGGTTTGGACAAATTTTTTGCCTCTCACTGACTTAGAGATCTGGGCCGCTTCCACACTGTAGTTGTTCTGTCCCCTGGACTTTGTTTTCCATGCATAGGAGCAGCTGGGTGACCACATCCACAGTCCAGGTGCAAGACAGGGAATGCACACAACTGTCTTCTACCATCTTACCTGGAGGTGGCACCCCTCACTTGTGCTCACATCTGTACAGGAAACGTTAGTCACGTGGCGCCCAAGAGGAACAGGGATATATAATCTAATAAGTACTTGGGTAGAAAAAGCATTCTGTGGACAGTTATCAATCCCTGCCACAAGAGTAATGAAAAATAAGACTCAAAAAGTAATAACAGAAAAAAAAAAAAAAGTAATAACAGGTAGAGGTCCGTTTGAGCTATCTCAAGTGCTAGGTCAGATTAGGACTCTGCTCTATAGCCAGTGACTGTTTCTAAGCAAGGAAGTGAAATGGTGAGAATATGTCTTTTGGCCATATGGGGCAGAACCAGTTGTAAAGACCATTTCAAATGCTATTAGAACAATCGGGAAGTAAGAAATAAAGTAATGGCCAGGGAGATAGCTTAGTGGCATAAGCACCTGCCTGGCAAGTGCAAGGTCCCAAGTTCAATCCCTGATACTGAAAAAAAAAAAAAAAAAGAAAGAAAGAAAAGAAGAAAGAAAGTAACAATGGATAAGTGTTGTGGTAGCAGGAGAGGAAAAGAAGAAAAACATGTACCAGTATTGTTAGGAACACACAGCATTTCAACAATAGGAGAACTGGCAGATGCTGAACACCTTATACTTAGTTATTTAACCCTCCGTCTATTTTCTCTATCTTACTAATGAAGACAACTGAAATTCAGATATAAGTTGTGAAAAAGGCGTGTGTCAGTATGAGTTAGAGATAGACAAGTGATGGAGTGTGGCATCTGTAGATTGCTCTGCAAAGTGTGTGGCCATATCAGTACACTTTTAGATACTACTAGATATTTTAGCACCTAAATTAGTTCCTAGGAGTTTCGTTTGTGTTGTTTATATTTAAACTTTATGAAGTCAGTGACTCCTTTTCCCACTGTCCTAGGAGTCCTAGCCCGACGTAGCACATGCCTAGAAATACTTAGTGATATTGATTATGTTGATTTAAATGTTCTAGTAAAAGTGAAGGGCTATTAATTAGTTACCTATGAATCCTTTTACTCTATCCATTTTCTTAAAGAGTATTTCATAGCTCTCTTGCCTTTTAGTTGTTACATATTGATTATTGATAATTTTTTATTTCTTCTAAATAAAAGTCTTCGATTAAATGTTTCTGCTCCTTTGTTAACAGGTAGATGCTGGCTGGATTGGATTTTGGTCCATAGTTGGAGGCTGTGTTGTTGGAATAGCTATGGCAAGGTGAGAATATTTCATATCAAATGTGAGCCCACAGACGAAGGGCATCGGCTGGGAAGATGGCTCAGTGGAATAAGTGCTTCCCTGGCAAGCGTAAGGGCCTGAGTTCAATCCCTGGTTCAAAAGAAGAAGGGCAGAATCCAGGGAGAAATCAGCTCCCTTCAATAAACTTTCAAATTCAGGGCAAAGCCCAGCAGGCTAAGGTAGAAAAGGGTACCACTCAGGCTACGAGAAATGCACGTGCAGAGGATAGAACTGGCTGCTTCAGGGAACTTTCTCAGGAGTGGTTCTTAAAATGCTTTTTAGAGACTGAAAATACATTCCAGTGTCATTAAGCTGCCTTTCTCCATATTATTAAAGAATAGGATCTTCAAATGAAACCCAAAAGAAGGTGATCTAATAAAAGCAAACAGTAATTAACAAGAATTTTTAGGAGTTGAACCCTTTATGACAGCATCTGTAGAAGTTCCCATGAAAAAGCTGAGGCAGGTTTTTATTTATGCTCCTTCTTGGCAAGTCTGTTCCCGTGGTCATCCCATTTTGATGAAAAATGTCCATGAAGGTTTCTAGTTTCATCAGACTCTTCAATCTGAACTCATTATGACAGCACCTTTTTATGTGAATCAGAAAGAAAGGGGTTTCATTTACTCTAAAAAGAATGAAAATGTCACTCTTTTAGGTGACTGCGTATAAAACTACTCTTAGTGTTTTCAGAGAGATAATATTCATTTACTTCCCAAGTT